>NC_031776.1:1201249-1202788 GCF_001522545.3 Parus major
AGGCACCCAGTGGCCGTGGCCTGGCAGCACCCCCCTGCCCTGCATGTCCCCAGCCAGCCCAGCCTGGGCACCTCAGGCTATCCCCACCCTCCTGGAGGGGTGGTGTCCCAGCCTCGAGGCCTTCTGCTGCAGGCCTGGGAGACATTTTGGGGAAGCGCCAGATCAGCCGGGTGTCAGGAACAAGGCGGCTGCCCAGGGGCTGCTTATGGCCTCTGACACCCAGTTCCTCAGGTCTTCCCACCACCCCGGCCCCTCAGGGGACTCCTGTCCCCTTGGAGCCTCCAGCCTCCACACATCCCCCTCATGCCTTCCCATGGCCTTGTCCTGTTGGGGCCTCCACGCTCCCTCATCCAATTACAGCCTCCTAGTGCCCTGTTCCCTCAGGGGCTCCCCCAGCGTGGCCCGGCAGCAGCGCCGCAGCCCCACAGGAGCTCCAGAGGAGCCGGATCAAGAGGCACCTGGAAGCCCTCAGCAACGCAGCCAGCACCACACGGGCACGAGGACACAGATGGCGCTTCCTGGCTGGGACAGAGGTTGTGGCTTCAGCAGAACCACCACAGGCCAAGGGGTTTCTGGCCACTTTCCCTGCACCACTGCACACCTGGGCAGCTTGCCGAGCACAAGCACCCTTTTCACCCTCTTTCCCTATGCCCTGTGCACCATGGGCAGCAAAAGAAAGGTCTTGGGAGACTGCCTATTATAACATATACTATATTTACATACAAAAAGAAAACAAAAAGAAGAAAGGAACAATGCTACGGAAAAGGAAAACCGCTGCTCTCTCAGGTGGGCCCAGCAGACAGAGCCTGCCGGATCAGTTGCCAGGAGAGCTCCAGCAGCGCAGCCAGCGGAGGCCCGGCAGACGAGGCCGTGTCCTCCATGCCCTGCGCAACTGAACTTGCAGGTTGTCAAAGATGGAATAGCGAGGCCTTTCTATTGCCTCGACGATGTACTGTGTTTGAACTGCCAGGTTTCCGATGACAGGGCTGCTGTCATCCACCATTTTCTCAAGGGCTGGAAGAGACACAAACAGAGCCACAGTCAGATCCCAGTCCTACGAGGACCCACGGAGAGCCCCCTGCCAGGGCCATTCCAGCCGGCTCTTGCCATGGGCAGCAGGGAGCAGGGATCAGCCCGAAGCTGCTGGCCACGAATGCCCCACGTGCCCCTGAAATCTTGGTGTGCTCTGCCCACACCGTCCCCCATCTGCAGAGGGAGCAGAGCCCTCCGCAGCCAGGCTAGGGATTGCAGCTCCCCCTGCCTGCCCCGCTGACAGCCCGCTGCCCTCACTCACACTGGTAAAGTAGCTGCAGCTCTTCCTTCTGCCCCCTCAGGAGCCGCCCGGCAATCCCTGGGAACACAGAGCCTGTCAGGGCCCCGGCGGCACAGCTCCCTGCCAGCGGCGCTGCCAGCCCTGGGGCCACACGGCCTCCCGCCCCGGCAGGGCTCAGCCCCAGCCCTTGCCGCATCCTGACTCAGCCCAAGGGCACGGCTGCCAGAGGCCGGCAGCAGCCCCGAGGGCAGCCGGGGCTCCAGGGC
>NC_031776.1:1205936-1207522 GCF_001522545.3 Parus major
CAGGGTGATGGGCTGGGGAGCCCTGAGCCCTCTGGGCACGTGGGCCCCGTACCTGTCATACGTTGGGGCCACACGCAGGAGAGCAATGACCACGTCAGTGGGCTGTGCCTCGGTCAGATCCAGCAGGGTCCTGTTCAGCCTGTGCTCAGAGAACTGATTGGCCATGAGCCACTGGTGGATGTACCTCACCATGGCAGGCACCTGGAGATGACACAAGGGGAGACTTGGAAAGCTGCCAGAGGGAGTGAGGAATGTCCCCAGCTTCTCCAGAGAAGTTCTTCCCTTGTCACCACGCTGCAATGGCCTCAAAGGCTTAGACTGATCAGCAGGCGTGACTTGGGAAGCCAAGTGATCCCTGGAGAATCACACCCTGGCCACAGGCTGCTTACTTGCTTCTGACTGTAAAAACCCTCCTCTACAAGCATATCCAGCAGGGCAGCGGTGGCCTTGGTGTTGAAGATGTATGAATATGGTCTGACCCCAGCCGCCATGGCGCTGGTCCCTTCCTCCCGAATTCTCCTGATGAAGTTGCAAACCAGCTGTAGGAGAAGGGCAGGAGACAGAAACATCAAGGATGTTCCATGGAGTGCTTCAAGTGCAGTGCTGGGCTGAGCAGTGCCAGCAGGCCCAGCCCAGTTGGGGATGGCTGTAGGTACCTGCGCTGTTCTGCGGAAGAGGCCACCGGCAAGGTCCTGCTCTTGTGTCTGGTCTGTGGCTGCATCTGGCAAAGAGCAAGAGCAGCCAGAGCTGAGGGGCTGCAGGAGCGGCTGGAGAACGCTGCCCAGCCCTGTGATCCCCAGGAAGGGACAGCCCCAGGGAACTGAGCACAGCCACTGCTTGTGGGCAAGCCCCAGCCCCTCTTCTGTCCTGTCCCTGTGTGTGTCTCCACAGGATAGGGTGGGATGGGATGAGATGGGATGCAGTGGGATGCAATGGGTAGGGATAGGGCCAAGATGGGCACTAGCAGGCACCAGCCCCATAGCCCAGCTCTGCCACTCACCCTCCTCCAGCGGCTGGAACGGCTGCACCACTTCCGTCTCTGGTGCTGGGGCAGCTCCAGAGCCTTCTTCCTCTTCCTCCTCCTCCTCCTCCACCCAGGCCAGCTTGGGCACTCTCGGGGGTCGCTGCTCCAGATCTTCTCCAACACTCTCCCATCCTTTCCATCAGAACAGCACCAGGGGATGGCATGGCATGGCATGTCCCCATGGGATGGGGCTAAGCTGGCAACAGACACTAGCCCTAAGGCCGAGCTCTGCCACTCACCCTCCTCCAGCGCCTGGAACTCCTGCACCTCTTCCGTCTCCTGTGCCGGCACAGCTCCAGGGCCTTCTTCTTCCTCCTCCTTCTCCTTCACCCAGGCCAGCTTGGGAACTCTTGGGGGTCGCTGGTCCATGGCAATGCCTGGATTTACTGGTTCTTGCAAGAGATATGCCTCAGAAAAGCTCTGAGGTAGCAAATCCTGTAGTCGTGCCTGGAAGGCACCTGCAAGACTCAAGTCCTGGCAAGACTGCCGGACAGCAAGTCCTGCTCTCGGGTCTTGAGGGCTCCTGCCACAAGGACAGGAGGCTCCTCGACAAGGATTGTGC
>NC_031776.1:1209093-1216535 GCF_001522545.3 Parus major
ATGCCTTTGAAGTCTCTATTTACAGGCTCTTCTGGCTTCTGAAGTCTCTGCCTGATATCTGGGCTGGCTTTCCCTAACATCAGGGATACTAACTGCTGCTTTCCCACGTCTGATAAGGGATCTAGGGCTGTCTATTTACACACAGCTGCTCAGAGCCTGTCCACAAAGTCAGTGGCTGACTCATGCTGTCCCTCTTTAAAATTCTTCCTGATCAATTTATTGCTTTTGAAACGGCATTTTTTAATTTAAATTTGACCAGTTCCCTGTGGCAGCAGACAGAGGCAGTCAAGGTGGTACAACCTTCCCAGGGAAGCGTCTCCTGTGGCACTTCCCCTGGGCACACAGGCACACTTGCCTTGCCCCCGTGATTCAGCTGCAAGCCCTCCAAAAGGGCTTTTGGATTGGCTGCTGTTCCTCGGGTGCCACCAAGGAAAAGAGACGGGAGGTGCCGTGTGGGGTTCCAAGGAGATCTTTATTCTTCTCTCCCAAAGTGTCCCGGAGATGACAACTGCCCTGGGCTCAGTAAGAGCACGGATTATATAGGAAAAGCAGGGGACAAGGTGAAGCTACAGGGACAATGGTCTGAGGATTCAGGGGCAGAACAAGGGGGAAGGGACAACAGGGTACAAATAATATGCATACAGGGGGAAGGACATGTTGGGAGCCACTTAACATGTCGCTGTAACAACAAAGGCTCTCCATCGAGACCTTGCCCTTTGAGGGAGAGCAGCTGGTAAAAGCCTAGAGGCTCTCCCTCCAGGGGAGAGTGGCTACAGGATCAGTCAGTCTGTCAGCCCTCAGAACTCCTCCCTCTTTTTTAATTAAAAAAAGCCTCCCCAACAGCCTTTTTGCCAAATTGTAAAAAACATGAAAACATAAGTTAAACAATAAAAATAACCAAAAGAATCCACAAAACATTATTAAGAAAAGAAACTACCCATCCCTTGATCCTCAGGTGTCCAAACTGATCTTGATACTGCTGAGGGGGCTTCTCAGCCTGGAGATCTTCAACTTTGTTTTGGATCCTCTGGGTGCTAGTGTGGATGCTTTCCGAGTGGGACGATAAGTTGAAACAGCGCAGCCCTTCAAAGTCCTGACAGCCATGCCCATGGGTGAGCAGCAGGAAGTCAATTGCTGCCCTGTTTTGTAAAGTTGCATGCCTGGTAACCTCTTCATCTTTAAGGAGGTCATGAAGGGTGGCATAAGTGAGGTTCATGCGCTTCACTACCCAATATCCCAAGTGAGAGAGACTGTCAAGGGCCTTTGCTACTTCCACCCATGGTGAAAACACTGATGACCCTTTTTGTCTTTGGCCAATTGAAATACTTGTCATCACAATTTACATCAAATATGGCAGTCTGCCTCTTTAAGTGGGCCAAATGTTTCCGTTGTCTCCAATCTTCAATCAGTGTTATGTTTGGGGTCAAGATCAAGAGTTGATAGCGTGCATGGACCTCCTTTAAGCTTGTGGGGGATCCGTGCCCATGCCCGATCCCCACAGATGAAGAAGACACCTGGGGGGAATGTGGCAGGATCATGTCCAGGGAAGCTACAGTTACCAGGACCCAGCTTAGGATAGCAACGAGACGGGTCTTTGTTCATGAAACCATTTATTCAGTCTGGGAACAAACTCATTCAGAGACAGAGAGCGCCGAACAAAGGCAGGGTGAGGGGTTTTGAGGGACAGAACCAGGGTGGAGTTCAGGGTCAGGGACCACTAGGAACACAACAAAGGAGAAACCCCCAGGGACTCAAACCCAATCAGAACTCCTGGGCTGCCCCTCACAAGGGGTCTTGGGTGGGACAACTTCACCCAGGGCTCACACTGCCCATCCCCCAAAGCAGGAGGTCAAAATTCACAGTAGCCGGACTTACAGCCATGCCTCTCACTTTAATAATGCTTAAATGAAACAAAATCTTTGCCCTCCTGAGGCACCTCACAGCAGGGGGAGAAGTCGATCCTGGAACTCTCCAGAGAAATCTGCTGGTGTCTTATGGGTGTAATGACACCAGTTTGTCAAATTATAAGCTTTGTTTGTGGGGGTGATGACATACGCCCATGAGGATGGATTCTGAAAATGGAAATTAATACAATAACTCACTTTGGCCGACCCCAATAGATCCAATTCCTGTGGATTTTGCTGGGCAAATGCAAGTGTCTTCTTCCACTCACGGCAGGTGACCATCGGGTTGGGGCAGCTCCATTTTCCTAAGCTGGGGCCATCGTATGGCCCAAAAGAGATCCCCACCAGGCATGATGACAGTGGGTCACTCACACTCCTCATGGAGAGGCACATGTTCTCTTGGCCAATGGCTTTGGCCAAGGTGACGCACACATTTTCTTTGGGCTGTGCTGTCATCCACACACTCACAGTTGTTGGTGTCAGGGGCACCCAGAGGATTGAGTGTGGAGGAAGCCCAGTCCCCTGACAGGCTTCCTCCTTGGAGTTCTGTCCCCTAAGATAAGACAAAACTAACTTAGTCATGGTGACTAAGCTGTAGACCCCCTCCTGCTTCGGGACTCCATGGTATCTCCCTGTTAACTATTGGTCATTTAACCCCTGTCTTAGAGCATTGGTCCTTTTCCCAATTCTCCCCTTCCCTGTAAAAACCCCAGCTTTTGCCCAGTTCAGTGGATGTGACTGTCACTGGCCCCCTTCACTGAAGCCTGACAATCGAGATTCTGTGGAATGCTACACAGTCTCCTGTCTCTTGTCTACGTGTCAGCTGGGGTAACCCATGAGCGGAGCTGGGCTGATCTGAGCTGATCACTGCAAGAGCTGAAATCCCTTCTAAAAGAGCTGAACACGTGAAGTCTCAGGCTGGGCTCCTAAGGGTTACCCCTGGCTGGAAGCAGCCTGAGATGGCCGTTCCTTCCGGGAGCCCTATCTGGGATAGTTGGTGGCAGAGCTGGGGGTAGGACAGACCCCTGGAACCAGCCATCAACAATTGAGGACATCACAAGGATCACAGAGGCAACTGCAAGGCAAGTGATTCTCATTTCTCTGAGGACGGAGCTTCTGTTGGGGATAGAAACATGCATAATTAAGTCTTTGGGGGAAGAGGAGGGCATTTCTTTGTACTCATCCAAAGTTTTGCCCTCAACTGTCTATACTCCCTTTCTGTTTAAAAAACTAAACACTTGAAGGCAGGGGTTTTGGGAGTTTTTTGGGAAAGAGGAAAAAGAACTGAAGAGGGGCAGTAAGTGTCGGGAAGGTAAGTATAAAGGGAAGTGAGGGTTGGGTGGTAACTGGGAGTAACAACAAACTTCTGTGTAGAAGCAATGGCTAGGAAGTGCCTAGCCTGTGGTGTTATAGTGGCTTCTGGAGTTCTGCATTGTCTGAGACCTGGTGACAGAGCAGTGTGGTTTTTGAAGAAGCTGCATCTTGTGGTGCCTCCACCTCTGGGTGGCTGTGGTTTCATCTTGCAGATCTGTGGTAGTGGACTTGGAAAGGGTCTTGTTTTTTTTCTCAGGGGTAGTGTTTGTCAGCCTCAAGTAAGGCTTGCTGTATTTCCCCGGGAACTATTTGGGACTAGATGGAGTTAACACACAGGCGTATCCCCTCCCTAAGGTAATCAATGAGAAAGGCCCTGTTTTTGTTGAGTCTCAGGATCTTTCATCAGCACCTGCAGCCTCTCATTGAGCTTAGCTTGGGTCGAATTGGAGAAGTGCTGGAATAAAGGGGAAGGGTCGGCTCTGAGAATATGCAATTTAAGAAATTGATTACATCAAGAGCCTTACAGAGTCTCTCAATGGGAGACATAGTCTCTGTTCCACCTCGCTGCTGATTAAGGGCCTGCTTGATGGTACAATGGGTCCTTTTCATTATTTATTGACCTATGGGATTATGGGGAATGCCTGCTGTGTGCTTCACCCCCCATTAACTGAAAAAAGTTTTTTAGTTACAGGAGGTGTTAAGGCGTATTGCCTGTCTTGATTTCTTTGAGGAGTCCCAGGATGGCAAATGCCAGGAGAAGATGATTGATGGTATGGGTTGCATCTTCTCCTGCATGGGCCAAAGCAAACACTGCACCCAAAAAGGTGTCCACTAATTAGTGTATTTATTTTAATCTCCCGAATGATGGGTAGTGGGTGGCATCCATCTGCCATACTTAGCAACTGTTGAAGCCTCTGGCGTTGACCTCAGAGCTTAGGGATGGCAGTTGATATGACTGGCAGTTTGGGCAGGGGGCCACGATAGCTCTGACTTGGTCCCTAGATAGATGGAACATGTGCAGGAGGGCTGGGACATTTTGGTGGAAAAAGACGTGGGATATCTTTGCCTGGGCAAAGAAGTCCGGCACATTTGGTGTCCCAGCCATCATGGCAAGTGCATCCGCCCTCCTGTTTTTCTCTGAGATGGCTCCTGGGAGCTCAGTATGCGATCTCACATGCATTATGTGAAAGGGATGCCTCCTGTGGGAGATGAGATGAATCAATTTAGAAAACATCTTCTATAAATTGATGTTGTGGTGAGATTTTTTTTTTAGCTTATTAGCAGAGTTAGAAAATTTTTTGTTTATCTTGCTTTGGCTGGAGGCCTGGGGCGTTCCCTACCCCTTGCCCTCCCCTGCTGGGGCAGAGCCCGCCGGGGCTTTTTTCCCTCCTGCTCGCTGCCGGCAGCTGTGTTTAACGTTTTCACCAGGGCTTTTCCCCCCTCGGTTCCTTGTCTTGCCCCCTGCCTGTGCCGGGCTCAGCACCAATTTCCCCCCTCCCAGCACGCTGCCATGCCCCTACCACGGAGAAGCCGAGGTAGCGAAGGGGCGGTCCTGCCACCATTGCCACTGGCTTTGGGCGCTCTGCGCTCCCCCGTGCCGACGCGGAGCCCCCGGTACCGCCTGGCTGGCGGCGCGATCGCCGCACCCTGCTCGGACCTCAGCACGGGCTGCGGTCACCACTGTGGAGATGGGCTCCTTTGTTACCGCGGCACGGGCTCCGGTGAGCGGCACCTGCCCACCGGAGCTCACGCGGGAGACTTATTTCTTTGTTGTCCCAGTCCCGGCGCGGGGTTTCCGCTGCTTCTGCCCGGGTATTTCCGTTTCCCTGGGTCCCATCCAGAAGAGGTTGGGCAGCTTGCCTTCACCGCCTCCTCTTCCCCCCACGCGGGTCCACCCCACGGCTGCCCCCACAGTCCCACACCACTGGAAACTCCCTAATTCTTGGCATTTGAAGATGTCCATGTCTGTTATTTCTTATCTTAACTTGTCCATTCCTGATTTGTAGAGGGTTGATGAGCTGGCCAGCCATGAATATTAACTGGTCCTCTCTAAATTCCCACCCCCCCAAAGCTAGCCTCCTTTAAAAGAAGCAGTCAGACCCCTGAAGCTTTTGTCTCTTTCTCCTGGAGTTCCCTTTGCAGAAATAAAGCTGTGAATTATTTTTATAATTATAGTTATAATTATAACCCAGGAGAAAGGTCCCTCCTGCTTCTTTGCTTGTTCAATGGACTTGTGCTCAAGGTGAGCCGGTGAGCTCAAATCCTGGTCCAGACACAGACAGAAGTTCTGGCCAGGACCCCTCCTGGCCCCGAGCCGGAGAGAAAAGAAAAACCATATTTGAGCCAGCCAGGCGTACTGGCCCAGGTCAAATTTAGGTTGGAGACTTCTTTTAATAAAGAATGTTCAATTCTCATAGCTACTCCCGCAAGACATGCCAAATCAGTGTTGTAGTCTGAGGCCTGGCGTTCTGAAGAGTTCGGGATGTAACGGAAAGTTAGTAAACCCCCTCTCCGTAATATGGTAATGAGTTCTGCAATTAGCCAATAGCACCTAGCTGTGATGAAAGCAGATGGGAATAGCATAGTAACCCTAGGTTATAAAATGTCAAATTCTCCTGCAATAAACACCATTTTCGCCATCCATCACATTGATGTCTTGTGGGTAAATGGTCCGTGTGGCCAAGGGGGGCCACCGTGCTGGCTCTGAGGCAGGTTGTCTGCCTTGCTTGAAAAGCTACATATGGTGGTGAAACCCGGGAGGAAAAGCGGGATTCAAACCCAGAAAGCGAGGATTCCCTGGATTACAGAAGCAGCGGCCAGGAGAGCTGGACTTAGTCCTGGCGAGGGAGACGTCCCTGTGAAGATGGAATCACTGATAAAGGTCAGATTGCAATTAAGTTGTAAACCTAATTCTTTAACTCTTGCTATTGCAAGGCTTTGGTTTAGTGGGGTCATAAATTGGCTTGTAAAGTTTATCCACCCTAAGGTGTGGGACAGATGTACTAAAACCCTTGCCAAAGAAATCTGGGGAGCGGCAAGGAACTGTCTGTTGGCCACCCTGAAATTTGGGGTCAGAGCAGCCACTCAGATTTCACAGCCCCCAGACAGGAGAAGCTCAGCTGAGCCAGGGGGGGGTCGGGAGTCCCCTCAGTCCCCAAATCCTTGTCTGCTCTTGGAGAAACAATGGAGAGCAGAAGATTTTTAGAGAAAGTTAACAGAAGAAGCCAGAGGTGTGGCAGAGAAAATAAGAGGAAAAACACTCCCACAGGAGCTTGAAGATGGCACCGAGAAAAAAGTTACAGAGCGGGAAAAAAATATCTTTAACAAAGAACAAAGACTGGCCTTGAGAGATGGACACAGCTGGGAGGTTGAAAGAGATAAGAAATGTGGAGAAAGACGCAGGGGATGGGTACAGAGAGAATGGAATGTAAAGGGAGGGGGAAGAGGGGAGAACAGAGGGCGGAACAGAGCCTGGAGTGAAAGGTGGAGTGAAAGGTGGGGTGAAAGGTGGGGTGAAAGGGGGAGTGGAGGGTGGACCGAAAGGTGGGGAGAGTCAGGAGAGAGGGAACAGCCCACCCACAGGGGCGGTAGGCAGGGCTGGAGCCCAAAAAAAAGGCACGGGGAACAGGAAGTAGCCAGCCAGTCGAGCTCTGACTCCAAAAGAGATACTAGTGACGAATGGTCGGAGCCCGAGTCCTCAGAAGAGGAAACAATAAAGATAAACAAGAATACTCTCCTCCACATTAAAAAAGAACCGAGAGAATATACCCCTCTCACAAACTGGGGTCAGATAAGAGCAGAATGTGCCACCTGGGTTTGCCCAGACGTGTTAGTATTCCCAGTCTGGGTGTCTGAAGGAGGACAGAGAGTTTAACAGCGAGAGAGAAATTGAAAGAAAAAACTGCATTTGTTAAAGTTAACTTTGTGAAGTTTTTTTTTTCCTTCTCTCTCTCCATTTTTCCTCTCTGCAAGAATATGTAGAAAATGTAAAAAAAAGATAAGAGCAGAGCTGCAGCAGCAGAGCGGGCAGTCCACCCCCCCAGCTCCCTCTCTAAGAAAAAGCACCAGGATAATACCCAGTTTGTTACAAAGTCATGATTTATTGGGTTTTCAAAATGTGTTTATATACCCTTTTGGAATTAATTTTGTGTTTTAAGTAATTATGAGTTTATGCAGTTGCAGTTTTTAGAGTTTTACTAGAGAAATTATTATGATTCTTTGAAA
>NC_031776.1:1216635-1224553 GCF_001522545.3 Parus major
GGGGAGCTGCAATCCCTGGCCTGGCTGCGGAGGGCTCTGCTCGGCAAGCACTGAAATCAGCAAGTGTGGCAGAGGCAGACTTGCCACCCCAGCCGAGCCCTGGCAGTGCTGGTGCCCTTCTCCTGCCCCAGAGACCTGTGCCCTTGGGGGGCTTCTGTGGCAGAGGGTAGGCAAAGCCCACATGCACTGGGCGCTGGGCTCCCTTCCTGCAGGGGCTATTGGCAGAAGCTCCTGGAACTGCTGACAGCTCTTGGTATCTGTCAGATGATTTTGCTTCTTCCTGGAATGAATTTTTTTCATGGAGAGGATTGGCAGTAGCACCAGAACACCATCAGTTTCTGAGTTTCCCAGGACAATGCAGACAACAGACATACTGTCAGGTGACATTTGAGACAATAACTAACAGAACCGCCTCAACCTTAGAGCTAATAACAGAACAACAAAGGTAAACAAGGGCAGCCATTTATCAAAACAGATTGGACTTAGAATATCTTTTAACTGAAGAGGGAAGTGTGTGTGGAAAAATTCAGTCCATCAGATTGTTGTTTACAAATAGACAATCATGGAAGGGCAGTGATGGACTTGTCAAGGGAAATTAGAAAGATTGCACTTGTACCCATACAGTGCAAAGTGGGAACCCATCTTGAACAGTGATTGATGGAATAAGTTATTCAGAAGGGCTTGGTGGAAAATGGTAGGATTTATAATATGTTCTTTGGCAGGACTCCTATTTCTCCCTTGTCTAATACCTTGTTTTCCCAGATTAATAACCAGTGTGGTACAGAATGTGCATTTGGTCGCCATATCTACAAAGCAAAAACAGTTTGTAGTTTAAATAGAAAAGACATTAAGCTAGGCAGTGGAAAGTATTAAGGTATTAAAGTTAAATTAAAGAAATAGCTATAATCTATGGTGATTCTAATAGTTATAAATTATCTCAACTGCTGGCTGTAATCAGATTATCCTATTAAGCATGTATATAGGAGTTTGGTAAACCCAACTGCCGTCTGGAGCCTGGGTGGCAGGTCCATAAGTCTCTAGGATCTTTTTTGGGGGTCACTCATCCTTTCCCCACCTTTGGGTACCTGCAATCTGGTCCCTTCAAGACCGTTCGAGGTCTTCATACATGGGTACTCCTAGTTTATCTCCTTTTTCAAAGGTAATAGGAAAAAACCCGGTTGGATTAACGCCAGGGTACAGCTTCCTCTCCATTCTGAGGGTAAATTCATGTACGCTCTCCTTCCGCAAATGAAATAAACAAATAGGGATGAATTTGATTGAGAAACCTGGAAAACAACTTTGATTAGAGCGCAAACAAAAGAACATAATCCAAACAGCAGCACAGGGCAACCCTCAAAAGACTCCAAAATTGGGGAAACGTAACAACTTACTTAACAATATATACAACACTGATAACCAATCATCAACAGGAACTCAGAACATAACCTTATATGTAAAACAATAATAACCAAACACCAACAAGAACCAAGAACATTACCTTATATGTCTTAGCGCATTTACATAACATGAACATAATCCTTCCCATTATCCCATCCTCCTCCCCATGATCTAACCCAATGTTTCTCACAGCCTTAGATTAATGGCCACTTCACAAACAGCCAAGGACAACTCATTGTCAATCCCTGTCAATCCAGCTCCCACAGGTGGATACTGGTGGGCTTGCCAGCTTTTTGGTGGTATCCCGTATGATTTCTTGTTTTACCAGATCTTGCACTCCACCTTCTTCTGAGATATCCCAATGTCCAGCCTTAGAGAAACAGATCCACTTTTCTCCCCATGAGCATCCCACCCCAATCCTTATCCTTCCTGGCCCTAAATTTTCTGCCACTCAGTAATTTTGTCCTTGAATGCTTCACGTTTCTAGCTTCTATGGGTCATAACAGACTATTTATGTGAGTGTGGGTCACCAGGTAAGAACCCAGGGTATTTCCATAATATTGATTTTGATAACATGGTGACACAGGAGCTGGCCACAGCGACAGGTCCACGCCACAGTGCTCGGTGCACGCGACGGGACAGGACGCGCCAGAGCGGTGCTGTGAGGAGCCCCCGCACAGCGCACTCGTTTGTGTCTGACCCGGAGCTTCTCTGAGCCGTCATTCTTGCAGGTGACCTCGAGGCCAGACCACAGGACTTGGTGACCTGTGGCCTTGCCGAGGCTTCTTTTCTTAAGGTGCCCTCGAGGGCAGACTGTGGGACCTGGTGACCTGGAGCTTATATATTTTAAATAGTAAAATAAAGTACCAAAATTTAGTCCCTAAAAACTAAAAAGAAATATTCAGAATACAATTTTTAATTAATATTATTACAATGATTATTACTAATTATAATTATTATGACTATTCTTTCTCTTTTATTTATCTTTTTGTGGGAATTTTTTCTTTTTCTTTTTTTTTTTTTTTGTGGTATGAAAGGTTTGCTTCTGTGAAAATGAAGCCAATATTTTAGATTTTAATTTACCTTCTTTCTCTTTTGTTTTTAACCTTTTCAGAATGTCCTATAATTATATTTTTTAGCAAAAACAGCACCAGACAAATGAAGATTTATAACAAATATCCAGGCTCTGGTAGGTGGTAAAATTCTGATTTTTTTAATATTTTTTCCCATTTTTTTGGGTTGGTGTTTTTCCTCTTTTTTTCACTGCAATTGCATCACAAGTAAAGACAATGAAAAAAGGTCACAGTGCATCATCATTTTCACCATTTTACAGAAGTTTCTAACAACAATGAGGATGGCCAAAACTAGAACAAAACACAAACAGGAGATAACTTCCAGTCCTATCAAAAAGGAAATGGGATTTTCTTGGAAAAAAAAATAAAAAACCCAAATAACACCAAACATTTGGGACCTCCCAGGCCTTGGTGACCTGTTGTGTTGAAATTTCTCCTATTCCACCTTCAAGTTATTCTTTTCAAATGGATTTGTTTGGAATCCTTTTTTATCCTTCTCTTCCCCTTCCTTTTCCTTCTGAAAAATTATTTTATTCCTAGTTCCTTTGTGCTTGCTTCCACACCAATTTCCTCATTCCCGGCACTATCTGGTATTTTTCCGAATCCGAATTGTGTCCAGCCTTGCTTCCCACCTCCCAGCCCCCTGAAATCACGACAAAAAAATCCCAAAAAACCTCAGAACACTGAATCAGCACAACTTGCATCAGCACTGCCATTGGAGTGTTTTCTAGACAAATGGGCAGAATATTTGGGATGAGCATCCACTATCCAGCGGGTCCATGGAATCCTGCAATGTGGAGGTGAAAAAAGCTGCTAAAATTGGGATTTTCTCTTTCTGGGAGTGTTTTTGAGCCCAGGATTATTCCCATGGGGAATAAAAAACCTAATCGGTTTTAACCAATCCATTTGGAATACTGCACATGACTCACCTGGGCTGGGAAAAAACAAGGGAAAAAATGGGAAAATCATGGATTTCCCACTTAATGGCTTCATCCCTTTGGAACGCTGCACATGGCTCACCTGGGCTGGGAAAAAATGGCAAAATCCTGGACTACACACCTGAGGGAGGGAATATGTTAATCCTGACTCATCCCAGGAACTTCCATTCCTCAATCAGGGATGGATGGATGGATTAGGGAATTCCCCAGTCCAGGACTGCCTATGACACCTCCAAGAAAACCATTTCCTTGCTTTTCCAACTCCACAAACTGAATTCCTGGATTATTTTCCATCAGGAAATTGTGTTTAATTAAAGTCTGGATTTTTTTCCCCAGCAATCCAGTCTTTGGCATTCCAACCATTCTACCAATCCCTATCCTAGGTGTGATTCAGAGGGCTGGGATCTCCTGGAAAAGGGGATTTATAGTTTCTTCCTTGGAACCCAAGGGCTCCAGTGCTGGCACACTGTAAGAGATGGTCTGCAGTTTCCCTCATTTGCCTCACGACCGTCACAAGAACAGAGACCGAGACCCTGAAAGATGCCAAGGCACTTGGTACAGGAGTTCTGGCCTGGTTGAGGTGGATGTTTGCCAGGTGATTCTTTGCAGGTGGGCTTGCTCTGCTGCCACTGTACACTGCCTTCATTCCTGCTGGTGAGCAGGGATGTGATAGATTGGCATTTAAGAAAACAAAAAGAAACACCTAAAGAAGTTAAAACTGCTGGAGGCTGATGGGAGTTTCTCTCCTGGCCAATAACTGGCCATTTCTGAGAACTGACAACAGTTTTGACCATTGAAAAGTGAGATCAACCTGTGAACACCACCTTAAGACCTAAGCCTGGGAATTTCTTTGTCTCTTTGTTTCCTGGCTGTGAAAGGAAACTGAGCTTTAGCTGGCTTCCATGCGGCCCGGGCAGGGGCTGGGCTGGGCCTGCCGCGGCTCCCGGCCGGGAGATGGGGCCTGCGGGGCTTGCCCCGGGCTCTGGCCGGGCCAGGCCGGTCCCTGGCTCGGCTGCAGGTTTTGCTGGGACTGAATTCACCACAGACTGTCGAGGAAAGAAAGAAAAAAGCTCTTGACCTGCGGTGTGCTGAGACAGTGACCACACTCTCCAGAGCAGCCATGAAGAATCTTCCATCGCAGACAGCTCCAGCTCCTGCTCAGGCAGAGATCACAGAACCATCTACAAAGCCTGGGCAAGATTTTAACCCTTTCATTACCCAGATGAGACTTGCAGATTAATCCTTTTATCCAGAGAGAAAAAGAGAGAGTAATCAACATGTAAAGAGACTTTATAAACTATCGAGGACAGTAAAGAAAAGCATTAAGCTTCAGAAGAGGTAGAGAATAAGGAGATGCTTTAATAAGCTGAAATATTTTTCTGTTAAAGCTATGGAGATGGACAATAGTGTTCTGAAAAAACTCCTTTAATTCATGACAGAGTATGTTGAGAGGAATAAAGTAGTTCAAAGTGTGGATTTTAAGCAAAAAGTAAAGTGATTGTGATACAGTGAGGTGCTGGAACAGAGGGGGAGAAGTAATAGTTGAAGATTTGTAGCTTTGTAGAGGCAAAGAGAAAACTTCTGTTTCCAGAGAAGCTCACAGAGATATATGAAGAGAACTTTTGCCTTTGAATAACTCATCCTTAAAAATGACATCCCTAGACTCATTGACCCATACACACCTCAGAGTGATGTGAAATGGGAAGAGACAACTGATGACAGATTTCCGGGCAGCTGGCATCAGAGAAATAGAAAGCTATAACAGAAATAGTTTTCTTGTGAAAAACTCCATATATTTGCAGAAGAAGACTTCTGTTTCTCTACAAAGATTAATGGAAAGACGATAGCAAGAATTGAGACTGTTGTAAACACCAAACTTTTTTTTGTCTCTATGTTGTCATGTGAACAAGGGAATGGTTGGGTAGTGGGGGAGAAAAGAGTTTTCTGGAAGTTTTATTCTGGTTTTCTTATTCTTGTAGTTCTGTTAATAAATTTTGTTTATTCCTTTTAAGGTTTAATCCTGTTTTGCTCTTGTTCTAATCCATATCTCACAGTAAGAAGTAAGTACGTTTTCTCGTGATTTTTTTAGTTGCTGCTTTAAAACCACAACAAGGGACTTGTAAGGAGTGGCCTGTTCTGTACCTTAGACCTGCTTCCCAGAGCAACAGGTCTGATCACAGCAGCCTAGAAATTTCCCCACCTCTTGGCCAGCTGGCCCTCGCTTTGAAACAGACTGTAAAAATGACTTTTCCAAGTTACTTTCTTTGAGAGAGATCTCCCCACAGAAGAAGACACCGGTGACCCCGTCTTTTGTGTTGGTAGCCATAACCCCTCCTTTTTCTCTCTTTTCACTTTGCCTCTTTATCCCTCTCTCCCCCTCTCTTTCTCTCCCTCTCATCTATCGCATAACCCATGTTGCTTGCACTAAAATAAAGATGCATTATTGCTGTTGTGATTTCAACTGAAATCCCTTGGTGTCCTTTTTGCACTCTGAGATCCAACAAACCTCTCATGACACCTGCTTGTGCTAGTAGATCATGAGATTTAAATTGGTGGCATGGACAGCATTTCTGACAGACAGAAGGGGCTGCAGGTTTTGTTGTGCAGTCTGTATTAGGGGAAGGATGTTTCGCTCCAGCTGCACCTAGCCCGACACCCCCAAAAGAGTGAACAAGGGGGGAAACTCAAATTTCCCACAAACTGTACACGCCGAGGTGAAAATCACCCCACGCTCGTTTGAGGGCTCTGTCTTCAGACTTTTGCAAAAGATCTCAGTGCAAAAGGGCGGGACTGTTTTTTCTTGTTGCTGTGTGTGAATTTTGACTGCTTGGTGTAGCAAAGAGACAACAAGAATTTTAAACTGAAGGAGTGCTTCCCAAGCAGATTTGGTCTCATCACCTGTCGCTGTCGGACACGAAATAAGTCACACGGACGCAGCTCAAGAGATGGTGAAAAAGAAGCAAACTTTATTTCTTCTCTCACAATTTATAGCTTTCTGACCATGGCCAGGGATTGGGTAGTCAGCATAACACCTTTCCAACCACACTGGCCGTAAGAGATGTCCATCAAGAGACGTGTAACAGAAGGAATGCATACATATCTATGTTTATAGTTACTGTCCTGGGAAAGTTCTTTAGAAACTATGTCAACAAGCTCCAAAGCTGAGTTTTCAGGGCGACAGTCACCCACACAGGGAAGCAAAGGGTGATGCAGCAAAAGCTGTGTGTGTGCGTAACTTAAGTTTATACCTCCCTGTAGTAGTTTTCCCTTTGTAAAACTGATTGAAAATGGTAGTGCAGAAGTTAAAGCTGCATTTTATGCCCTATTAGCAAAACACAGTGCCAGACCTTCTCTGGGAGGGGAAGAGTGTGCACTTAATAACTGGTTTAATTTGGGAAATGTAATGGATAGAATATGTTCCTTACAACATGAAACAAAATTTAAACTGGGCAAAAATATATACTCTGCTCAGTTTTGGGGGCTTGTCTTACAGAAGCTATAGAAACTCGCTTTAAGCAAAGAAGCAAGGAAAGAACTATTATAGACTCCCTTCAAAACCTAGTTGAAATTTTGCAAAAACAATTAGATGAAGAAAGGAATGAGATCCACCTGTTGCCAGCGGCCCAAAGAGAGGAACGTGTTAAAAATTCAAAGTGTGCTTACTCGCCAAAAGAAATAGAGGAGAGAGAAACCCCTCTCATTAATCAAATTTACCCTCAAAAAGAATTAACTGATGAAAAATTGTGGGGAGCACCGCTGTCCTCGCTTGAAACCTTTAATTAAAACAGAATATAATCATATCAATGATGAAGATATTGATCCACATACAACCATTGAAGAAACCCTGTGCACTGCTACTGAATTGCCTAAGTCGAAAAAGGAGTACAGGCATCTCCCTCACGAGTCAGAGACAAAATATGTATTGTGATTATCTCTCACTGGAAGAGATCAGATTCGAATGACAGAACAAGAAGCCAGTGGGTACTGGGGACATGGGGTCATCTCAACAGCAGGAGACAGACGTAACCCGTGGTCCCTAACTCAGCGTGCAGCTTATTGGGCAGCAGGGCTTAACCCCTTGGAAAGAGGAGACCTATAGCTATAGTTGGTACCCCTGACCAACTACTGGAAGACATGCACAAAGCTGCCTGCTTGCAAATGATACATGACAGAAAATTAACTACTGGTTATGAATCACCAATGCAATTACCTGTGAAATGATGACCCCTTTAATTTGAGGCCTTCCGGAATCACTTAAACCTACAGTAATTCTCCTTCAAAAAACCATAGCAGCTATAACTCCTGTTGTTGGCACTAAAAAAAAAGTGCACTGTGGGGGCCGAGGAATCAGCCGACAGAGGAGCGCTGGTGATCCCCTGCAGATCTTCATCATAGGCCAGGCACTTTGCCCTCCCAGTGAGAAAAGTGTCTCTCCCAGAAACCCTTTGGTGTTACATGTTAAACTCTTGTACCCCATTGGTGTTCTTCCCTGCCATTCCACCCTGCTAC
>NC_031776.1:1226534-1227653 GCF_001522545.3 Parus major
CGTGCGGCCCCAGCTGCGGCACCGGGCAGGGGCCCAGCTGCCAGCCCCATACACCGAGCGCCGGGGACAGGGGGCTTCTCCAGGCTGAGGCTGGGCCTTCCAGGCCATCCTTACCAGGACCTCAGCAAACTTCCACAGTTGCTTGCTCTTCACGGGATTTGCAAGTTCTCTCCTCTTCAGTAACTTGGCCATGCTAAGCAGTGCTCTCTGAGAGGCCTGGAGAGGAGCAGAGACCCGCAGATGGCCCCACAAGCCAGGGCACAGGAGCCGCATTCGTGTGCCAAGGCCTGCAGGAGGCTGCAGCCGGCAAGGTGCCAGGCCTGCAGGAGGCAGCCGAGCCCCCTCCCCGGGGGACAGCAGCAGCCCGGGAGTCCTCACCTCTGCCACCTGCTGGTTCTCGTCGTGGCAGTGGAAGAAGAGAGGCAGCAGGCTCTGGCGCACATGCATCTTGAAGGGCTTTTTACCCTCTTCCACTAAAAAATCTTGCATTTCTTGAAAGAGGATCATGGATATGAGCTGCACATGGCTATTATCCTGTTTGAAAGGGAGGAAAACCTCAGCAATGGTTCTTGGTGCTCACCTAAAAGTCTACAGGGCACCAAGTTGCTGTGGCTGGGGGCAAAGAGCCTTACATGGTCAAAGAGTCGCAGAAGCACCTCAAGCAGCTGCAGGATGGTGGGGCTAGGTATCAGCATGTCCTTGTCAAAGACTATAAAGCTGAGTGAAGTGAGTGTCATTGCAACCGTTTCTCCATCTGTGTCCTGCAGGAGCTCCACAAGACTTTCAGTCAGGCTCCAAAGTCGTTCAGCCTGTGTAGAACACAAGTCTGTGAAGCCCCACCCTGCTGCTGCAATGCCCAGAGGCCAAAGGCCTGTCCTGAAACACTTGGACAGCTGGGAGCAGCTGCCTTTTTGCCCAAAGCCCAGCCACACCCAAGCAACTGCATTCCCCAGCACCACACTGCCCACACAGCTTCAGCTGCTGCCCGCTTCTCACCATTGAGGAATCCTCAATGAGAACAAGCAGCGCTCTAAGTGCTAAGCGATGCCTCTCCCTGCATTTGCTCTGCAGATTCCTTGACATGATCTCCAGGATGCTGTCACTGTATTCACTCAAGTT
>NC_031776.1:1233318-1526066 GCF_001522545.3 Parus major
AGGCCAGCCCCGGCCTCCCGTGCCCGCCCAGCCCTGAGGCACCGGGCAGCAGCCGCTGGCGCCAGGCTCTGGAGGGGGCAGAGGGCCGGCTGCTGCCCGGGGAGACACGGTGCCGGCCCAGCCCGCAGCCCCAGTGACTCGGGGCTCCATCGGCAGCCGGCTTGGGGCCACAGGAGCCTGGAGAAGAAGGCGTGCGGCCCAGGGAAGGGAGTGGCGTGTGGGGCGCAGGCTGGAGCCCCTGGGTGCAGCACTGGACACGGATTGACTCCAGAATTCAGACTTTACAGGACATGGTTTCACAGTTATATACACACATTTAAAATACAACAGATCTCTAGAGCTACAGGCACTCACAGGTTTTATTTTGGAAAGGAGTGAACTAAAAGCCCAGTTTTCACATCCAAAGTATACAAGTGATATGGAAAAATTTTCTGGAAAGGAACCGTATCTCAGGAATTTATGATGCAAGCTAACTGCCATAGTAATCAGTGAAAGCCTGGCTCTTTTAGAAACTCTTCAGCAAGAAAACACACACATTTCCACATCTAAACAAATGCTAGTGCTATTATTAGTGCTGGATCCCCCAGAACGATGTCATGCATACAGTGTACTTGGGTCATGAGATGCAGGGAGAAAAAGAGCACCAACATTCCTGTAAGTATGATAAAGATATAAAGCTAGCAGAGTATTCATGAAGATCAACAAGGAAAAAAGAGGGGGAGCTGTATGAGGAACAGCTGAGGTCAACTGGCTTGTACAGCATGAAGAGGAGGAGAGAGAGGGAGGAGATCTCAGCATGGCCTGCATCTTCCTCCCAGGGCCAGGGGTTGGACTCCCTTGTGGGTCCTTTCTGCTCTGGAGAGCATATGATTCCATGGTTCCCAGCCACTGGGAAGAAAGATTGATAAAATGCTTTGCCAAGTAAATAAATGCCATTTATCTTCATAGTATCTTCACTTGGCTGTGCCCTCAGTTATACCACACAAAATGCGACAAAATTCAGCTGCCATTTTAGACAGAAAACACAAAGCGCCACATCACCATATCAAGCATTGCTCTGTTTAAAGCTTCCAACCATCTCTTCTCCATTTCCACATGCAAACATCAGCAAAAGCATGTTGCTGAAGTCAAATGAATTCCAGCATTCCTAGGATACAAATTATGACTAAAGAAACCAAGCAAGGATTGCACACAAGGCCTTTGGAGACACTTCCTAGATGAATTCAAGTCTCTCCCATACAGCGCTGTAGTAGTTGAACTTCAGCACTGCTGCATGGCTCCACATAGAGTGGGAAGAAGTCCAGTGTTCCTGTACAGTCTGAAATAGGGACGCAGGGTTGGACCAAAGGGTTTCCTGGGGGAGATAATGCTGAAATCCACTGCATTCTAGCACACCAGCACACCCAACAGGTCTGACAGCCCGTGCAAGGAACAAGCGAGATCTGGCTGCTACAGGACAGAATGGGAACGGAGATGATTTCATTCAGACAAGCAATTAGTGCCTGAAGGAAACCCATGCACAGGCCCCCTTTGAGTGAAATGGAAAAGCAAAGGGATTTTGGCAACAGCAGCAGAACTCTCTGAAATAGGAGTGCTTTGCAATAGCAGCTTGCAAGGACTAATTGCTGCCACTGGACATTAGGCAGATGAGAAGAGTTTGGGTAATGTGGGAATCATGCCAGGAGATAAGCAGTCATCTCCTGTTTCATCACAACCTTGCAACAAGCAGAAAGGGCTGTTTGATCAACAACAACAAAAAAAAAGCAAGAAAATCCTGCTGACTCCTGCTGAGACATTGACACTGGTGTCTCTGTTACCGCCTGCTTGGGGATTACTGCCAGCTCCGAGCAATTATTCTTCATGAATTCATGCTACCTGTGTGAGCAACAGAAAGAATTGGAGAGTAGAGCTCCCAGCACACCTCAAGGCTTTGCTTTCATCCTCACAAAATCAGCTCAGGTGACTGACTGCATGCCTTGTCCAGGGGAGTGTGTGCCTGCCCATGACAGAGGGTGGAACTGGATGATCTTTAAGGTCCCTTCCAACCCAAACCACTGTGATATTCTAAAATCTATAAGGAGAGGTCCCTTTCCACAAGCTCCATCATAAACTGCTGGCCCCTGTCCCCAGGCTGCCCCACTGCATCTAATTACAACCCATTTTCCAGCCACACTGCAGCTCCTTTTCTGAGCTGGAGCTGTTTGAGCACACTGGACTAAATAGCCTCCACTATTCCTACAGCCTATTTTTTAGGCAACTTGGAGTCCAGCACATCCTAGAAGCAGCCCAGGAAAGGGTGGGTGATCCTTGTAGATTTTATTAGGTGGTTGCAAGTCATTAATGACTAAATGGAACTTAGGTCAAGTGAATATCCAGTTCTCCCAGGAAAATGGTGAGCTGACTGGGGAATATTTGGCACACATTTAAGTTCTCTTGGACAAAACCTCTCTGTGGAAGAAGGAACCAGGCCCTAATGTCCAGGCTGATCAAGTTCTTCCAATTATCTCCTTCAACAGTTACACTTCTTAACCTGCTGTCTCTAAAGATGACAGTGCTCTCTGCATCTATCAGTATTCTGTCTTTTGCATCCCACTGTTATTTTTGGCCCCAAGCCAATTCTTCCTCAAAACTGCAGCCAAAAGGACACAAGGCTCATCACCAGACACTCAACTGGACAGGAGGCTTTGGGTCATGTCTTCACACTGCAGCTTATTGTACAGCACACAGGGAGACTACAGCAATCAGCCTAACACCCCACTTTGATAGTGGAAAAATAAACCTTACTCCTGCCCTCACTTCTGTCTTTGCTATTTGAGTTGCCTGCTCTTCAGGGTTAGAAGGTACCAAGGGTAATGGGATCCAACACAGCAGCTCCTCATTTTCTAGAGGGCCTCCAACACAAAGACAACTAAAATAACCTTGAGTTAGTCACAGTTTTTCAAAGGTAAGTGAGCAAAACAAGGTATTTTAAACTGTGCCAAAAATTGATAGATATCCCAGATGGAAAACTGTATTTTTTCAGAAAGAAAAACACAAATGAGGAAGCGAATTCAAGTCTCCTTTCTTTCCCAATCAATACCAGACAATAAGCACACAAGCATCAGCAATTCATAACAACTATTCTTTCAAAGACACCAATTTGAGACCACAAATACTGGTAACTTTTTCAAGGCAGAGAATGGATTTATAGAGGACTTACCCAGCTCCAGTAGCTGCTCTTGGATTTCAGCTGCACTCATTTAATTTTACTGGAAATCTCTTTCAGAAGGCCTTTCAAATCAGAGAGCTTAAAAAAAAAGTTATTTTTGTAAAGTCCATGTAGCTGAAGGAAAGCAATGTTAATGAGTAATGTAAGCAACAAGTAATTGCGTCTTCAAATATTACACCAAATGCAAGAGTGCTCAAAAGGACTCTGCCAATTACAGTGTTCATCAGGGCAATTAATGCAGTGAGCCCTGATGCCTCTCTGTATTTCAGCAAGTTAACCAGCAGTTACCAGAAGAGAGAAGGAAGAGATGGGTACTTATTTTCAGGAGAGAATTAAGGTTAGCGGATCTTTCAGTTTCAAGAGCAGCATTACCAGCCACAGACTTGCTTACCATTTCCCTTTCAGTCTGGGACACACACCATTATTTTGCAATCTAAACAATTTGACAGCAATCATAATAATTACACAGAAGTGTATGTGGATATTTTTGCCTTTGAGCATCTCAAAAGTCTGTTCTTCATGCAAAAGCCACTCCCCACTTCAGAGGCCAAATACATAATTCAGTCAAGCCTCAGAAAATACCCATTGTGAAGGTCTTTTCAGCATCACAGTCATGAAAATATTATTTGCATGACAATTCTCATCATGTGCTCTCTGGTAGATTAGTAGCTTTATATTGTTTAATTACCCCATGCCTACAGCACCAGAAGCTAAACTTGACAGACACCTTTGGGAAGGGGGTGTTTCAAGTGTGTGACACCCCTTCTTCCCATTGGTGTTTCATGGGCCTGCTACATAGATGAGTGTTGCAGCTTAGTCTGAGATGGAAATTACTTTTATTCTATTCCATCCCTTAAAGAATACTGAGGAACACTCCTCCAGTACTAAGCAAGTGTCCTTCTGCTTCATCTTCCAGCACAGTATGAAGCTCTGGTGGCTTGGAAGGGACCTTCCAGCTCATTGTGTTCCACCCTGCTGTGGGCAGGGACACAGGCTGCTCCAAAACCCATCCAACCTGGCTTTGGCCACTTCCAGGGATCCAGGGGCAGCCACAGCCTCTCTGGGCACCCTGTGGGGCCCTGGTGACAGTGAAAAGGACTGCACCTGACTCTGGGAGGCTCATCTCCCTTGCCATGGCACACTCCTGCTTTACCAGACAGAATCACATTCCCCAGGGCAATGTGAGACACAAGTACCTTTGCATCCAGTTGTCTAAATCGATGCACCATCCTGGAAGCAGATGGAGAACAGGGAACAAAGGGATCAGTCAGATACCAAGGAAAACTTGGCTAATTACCACACCCCCAACTCCCCACAGTGTTCCATCCTCCCAGGGAGGCAGGGCTGTATGTGATTGGTATAATTTTGAGTACAATTAAGTGAACTAACACAAGTTATTATTAACAGGATGCTATTTCCATTTTCCTTCTCAAGACACTTTTTCTTCCAGTACCAAGGAGATGCTTTTTGTATTTGGCTCCAACACTGTGTGTCTCTGGGTAATCTTAAACACTTAATTTGTGGACAGCAATGTTCATGCCCACAGATATAGAAGGCTCTGCTTTTTCTTGCCAATTCCTATCAGCTCTCTCTGATTAAGGCAAACACTCAAGCTGCCAAAAGTTAGCAAAGTTAAGCAATCATACAGAGCAGGTGTTGTTCTCTAGCAGTGCTCTGTTTCCTTGCTTTCTGTTTATTTTTTCTCCTATCCTATTACTCTGAAGACAGTAAGACAGATCCCAAAGGTAACGTTTTCACGAGCTGGCAAAGAAACATCCAAATCTAAGTCTCCAAGCTTCAAATACCATGATTTTAAAGACCATCTCCCCCCTCCCTAGAGGTCTTCCCTACTCATGCTACTAAGTTCAGATCTCCATCTGGAGTACTGCTAGAATATCTGAGATTCCAGGTCTAATGGTAAACATTCTCTACTAACTGTATAATCATAGAATTATTTGGGTTGGGAAAGATGGAGTGCCACACCCACATGGCTTTTAAATCCCCACCCTGAGATGGGGGTGCCACCACTGCCTTGGGCAGCTGTTTCCAGGGCTGGACAACCCTTTCCATAAAGAATTTTTCCTGATGTCCAACCTAAACTAATGCTACAAGAAGACTCAGCTGTGGCACTGCTTAGCATTATGAGATCTTAAAACACCATGAGGAGACATTTTCTGCTCTGCAGCAGACAACAAAGCACCATTTCACTTTAGAAATAAAAAGCACATTTATGCTGAGTTTATTTACTTACTCATTAGTTTGTAAACATTTAGAGCTGCTGAAAACTTGCCTTCACTAAAAATGCTCAGAAGACAAAGATGAGCAGACTTACTCTTCTGATGAATCATTTGCTTTTGTATTGATTTTGACGAGGTAATTTTCTTTCATGACGGCTTCCCATGCCAGGATTTCGTTGTCCTCGTTTCTTGAGCCTGGGAGATGGATTTGAAGGAAAAATACTTAATTTGTCTTTCCAAAGCCAAGCCGCAAAAAGGCTGGGTCACTGTTTGCATTCAGAGGTTTAATGATTCCCTTCTGCACATCCTGAGCACTCACAGCCCCACTGCCCACCCGTGACTCAGCTCTGACAGATGTGACACTAATCCCTTTCACTGAATGCTCATGGCAACCAGAGTCACTTAAAGAGACAAAATATGAGCAAACAAAAAACCCAAAAACCTTCAAACAAACACACAAAAAAACCCCAAACAACCCAACCTTACAAGCTCCAAAAATCTTTCTGGACTTTTTTTGAGTCTTGGTTAACACAGCTGCCTCTGCTTCAACAGGTAACAGGACATTTCAGCAAGTTCCCACCTGGGTTTGATCTTTCCATTTGTTTCTACATTATCCCATATTGGATCAGTAAGTGTAACACTTAAGGAAAAACGATACATGGTTTTCATTGAACTGAAACACTCCAGAATGATGAAGAATTGCCTTCTCTAAAAAGCATTTTGTGGTGGTGCTGTAAATTCAAGAGTTGATAGAGAGGAGTCCACTTTGAGGCATCCAAGTCCTCCAGGGGAATACTTCAGCACTCTATCCTGTTCCAAGAGGACAGCGTAATCCAGAGGGGTTTAAATAAAAAAATAAAATCAACTGAGACAAAAGAAACCCAGAGCTGGCAAATGGCTGAAGATGCCTTTCTTCCACCCACTGCTCCTCTGACCTCACACAGCTGTCCTCTCACATTCCAACAAGCATTTAAGCACCAGAATCCCAACCATTTCCATGAGAGTTAAATGGGGAAGGCAGAATTTTACAACAGTCATCAATGTGCTTCCTCCATGCAGTTCTCAGTTCCTATCATCAGCAAAACCACAGTCATTTTCTGTCTCTAATTAACTCTCCCATTCTTTCAGAGCTGCAGCATCAACTGTCCATCATTTGAGCAGGAATATCTGCCACCCAACAGTTTCCCCAGCAAGAAATCCACACAGCAATTTGGACAGCCAAAACGATTTAGTGCTAAGCAATGTTATACCCCAAAGCAGGCTCTTCCTCCTAAACTGGTAACAAATCCAGCTTCTGCTGCAGGGCAACAGGCAGGTTGCTAATGGATGGGAATAATCCTGTCAATGAACTCAACTTGGCCTCTCCCAGATGAGAAAACACTACATTTGCTGGGGAGAGGAGAGGCTTGTTAAAAAAATTCCTATCTATGGCCTCTGACAGAGAAATTAAAGGAGAAATAGCTTGAGAACTGTCTTGCCACATTTTTTGAGGTGGTTTGACATTTATCTACATCTAGAGAGCCAGGAAACTCTTTATTCTCTCTCAGTCACTCCCTAGCAAGCAGAATGAGCAACAAAAAAGCCAAACCCACAACCTTGCAAAGCTGGGAAACAGCAGAGGCAGCCCTAAAGAGTTTGGATTAATCTGAAGTCTTAATTGATTTACATGCACAAGGCAATTCTACAGCTAAATGGACAACAGAGCACTGGATAAATCTCACTTGAAAATTTAAATCTTACTAAAGAGATTTCTAGCAGCACAGTAGATTTGCATCTACAGATAAAAACAGGTCTACACTGCCCTTGGAAATTTCCCAGCACAGCACATAATGCCTGGAATAAGCACAGGATGCCATGGAGGAACTGCAATGCACCTGCCTGCAGAGATGACTTTTGGGCAACAAGGAAAAATCCAACTCACAACAAATGGATGGCTCTTTGCTTTCTTTGTTACAGCAGCACTTGAAGCATTTCCTCATCACCATGAATATGTAGGCAAAGATGACAAAGGGGAAGGGGATGGTCAGGCGACTGCAGTATTCCTGGACCAGGAAAAAACGCTGGAACTTCCACACCTGGTCGTTGTTCTCCTGCACCGATCCAACAGTGTAACTAATGGGAAAGAAAACACACTCAGGATTAGTTATTCACCAAAGAGCTACATCAGAGCCAAGAAGAGAGCCTTCCTCTGCTGTACCAGGGCATGGTTTTATAGACAGAATCCCAGAGTGGTTTGCCTTGGGAAGGCCCTTAAAGCTCCTCCCATTCCAACCCCTGCCATGGACAGGGACACCTTCCACTATCCCAGGTCGTTCCAGACTCTGTCCAACCTGGCCTTGGACACTTCCAGAGATCCAGGGGCAGCCACAGCTGCTCTGGGCACCCTGTGCCAGGGCCTGCCCACCCTCCCAGGGAACAATTCCTGCCCAATATCCCATCCAACCCTGTGGCAGTGGGAAGCCACTACCCCTTGTCCTGTCACTCCAGATCCTCATCCCAAGTTTCTCTCCAGCTCTCCTGGGTTTCTCCTAACCCTTTAGGCACTGGAAGGGGCTCTGAGGTCTCCCTGGAGCCTTCTCCTCTCCCCAGGTGAACACCCCCAGTTCTCCCAGTCTGGCTCCAGACCAGAGGGGCTCCAGCCCTTGGAGCATCTCCTCTGGACTCAGTCCAGCAGTTCCCTGTCCTTCTTATATTAGGGACCCCAGTCATTCTGAAGGTGGTGATTTTTTTTGACTAGGAGGTTATTTACTTTGTTCTCCTTCTTAGAGAGTAATCTCCAAATGGAAAGAACTAAGAGAGTAGAAAAAAAAACCCTTAAAGTTACAAATAAACTGTAAAAAGTCTGAATAGGAAGAAAAGACTCCATGTACTTTTACTCCCTCAGCTCTAAGCAATCTTCTAGCTTAGACACGTGAGAACAGGATGCTTCTTCAAAAGATATTGCGTCTTATTAATTGAGCAGATCATTCCTTTCTTAGGAAAAAAAACCCAAACCTAAAATTAGAACACTTACAAAAATTTAAAAACTGCTGAGATTTCTCATGGAAGTATTAAGGACAGTCCAGGCACAGATTAAACCCCTGGCACAAAGCGCTGTATGAAGCCAGCAAAGCAACAACCACAGGAGCAAGGAGCTCCCAGACTGCCTGACCTTTCAGTGTGACATTAAATGGCAGATGGATGCTCCCAAAATGCCCCTGGCTGAGAGCCTAATGGACCTTTACATGTGATAAATGAAAAACCTTCACCTGGTGGAAATTCTTTTTTTGTTTAAAAGATAAATACAACTGGCAAAAACTAGAGCATTTTTTACTGGCATAACAGCATAAACTAGCATTTACCATTAGGTGTTGTTAGATTAAGTGTTCTAGCAAATATTAAAGGTTTTTAGGGTAGAGCTGGGTTACTGCTACACTTTCCTTCATTGTTGTGAGGTATTTGCACCATTTCTAGGGAGTATGAGCACACCTGCCATACAGATATGCTGTACCCATCCTGGCTGCCTTGCCAAAAATAACATCTCCCACTGCTTTCAGAGTCTAGGTCTGCCTGGGGAGAAAGGTTCAGAGCTGAGGGGAGAGCAGCACCTAAATCTCAGACATCCTCAATTTATCACACTCAAACATCTCATCTCAGAAAGCACTGTCAGTGTCATTCAGATGAGAGATCCTCTTGAGCAGCACAAAGAGTCCTGTCAATACTCTTGTTGCCAAAGCACCTTCCTGCCAAGGCAACATCAAAACAAAAATTAACCTGGCAGTCCTCAAGAATGGTGGCCAGAGGGTTTGAGTTCTCTTCTTATGTTGTGAGTGAGTGTAAAGCAGAAAAGGAGCAGGGCTGGGAATGGGAACAGAGCCACAGCATTAATCCAGCTGCATTCCCAAGTGAGACATGAAGGCAACACACCCCCAAAGTCTGATATGAAGGACTTGCCATGATTAAATCAACTCTGTGTCAGAGCTTGCAGTGGATACAACAAAGATTACTGCAAGAAGCTGAGGAAGATGTTTTCTCTGCCCTTGCTGGTCTAGAGGTGATGGCACTTCTCAAGACACTTTTCTGTGTCCCAAGGGGATGCAGCCCATTGCCTGTGGTCTAAGCCAGAACAATAAATGGCATGTCCATCAAAGCAGTACCAGACCCATCCTCACCACACAGCAGTTCAGGTTAATAAAACCACAGCACCCTGGAAAGTGACAGTCACTAATTTATTCACTCTAGCAAGGTCCCTGGGGCAGCAACTCACACTTGGTAAGGCCCCGACCCAGCATCACCCGCTGTGTGACCCACGGGGGTTCACACCATGCCCACCATGCTTAGAGATGGAGGCAAAGGACAGGCAGCAGTCCCTCCCCAGGACACTGCAGCAGCTTCCCCCAGGCTGCTGTGACAGATGCAGAGGCAAGGGCTGGCTTCCTGCTGTTTTTTCAGCACTCCACTCCCTTTCCCAGAGATGTGTCAGCACAGAGGAGACCAGGTCGCTCCTTGGTTACGCACCCGAACATGGCCACGAGCAGGTTCACCAGGAGGATGTTGGTGGAGAGCATGTAAATGCACACAAGGGGAATGGTGATCCACTCTGGGAAGCGGGGCTGGTTGTTGGCATCCAGCTCCACACACAAGGGCTTGGACTCATTCCCAGAAAATGTGCAGCGGTCAAAGTTGTAGGTGGTACCTCAGAGGATGAGAGAGCAAACGGTGAGCCCCAGGTCCTGCCCTCATCTGTCCCTGCCTCCCCATTAGACTTGGGGGCAAGGGGTCAGCACAGGGCTGGACAACCTCTAGAAGGACAGAGCCTTCCAGGCACCCACCCAGAAGATAAATACCATCAATGTCATCAGGGTACTGGCCAAACATGGCCAGGTAGGGCTCATAGATGACCGAGCGGAAGATCCACTCCCAGCGGTGCTCGTTCTTCCTCAGGATGCCTTGCCTGGCCACACCAAAGGCCACCATCCACACAGCGAAGAGGAAGAGGAAGAAAAAGACATCTATCATCTGAAAAAGGACAGCAGGCATCAGAGTCAGTGCCCCACTGCAGGTCTGTTGCAAGCCACACACAGATAGCTTTTTGCTCCTAATTATATCAACGCCTATGGTAGTAACTGACCACTCCCATTCAGAAAACTTCAGAAATATTTATGCAACCATAAAAGCAAGGCATGTTTCAGAACACAGGATCAGACAGGCTCCACAAAAGCCAGAACCAGGTAAAAGGACTGTGACTCACCTGACCCCTGTGAGGTGAAAGCTTCTGGAAATGCCACTCTGGATGGCTTCCAAGCAGCATTTTACAGCCAGACACTCTGGCCAATGGTTTCATGAATCTCTAGCACTGTATGAGAGGCTTCTCACCACCCTCTTCCTCAGGTACTCATGTGATGGATGAAGTAGAAGAACAAAATCCTCCTCCTGTACAATCTACCATCACTGTCTTTTTTAGGGAACGCTCATGGCAGCAACAGAAATACCACTGAAACATTTGAGGCACGGAAAACAAAAGCTACCAGGAAGCTAATTTCCTCTTCTATTCTTCAGCCTGATCCTTTTTTTTTTCCTCTTGACACAGAAAAAAATGCCCTACTCTTAAGTAGATCCCGTTTAAATCTTAACTGTTTAGCAGATTTAATTTGCTGCCATCATTAGAAAACGTTGATTTCACTCTTAAGGGGAAAGGGAAAAAAAACAAAGTGTTTCATCATTTATTTAGACTCTCTTGAATAGCTGCCAGAAATCTTACCATCCTCTGCAGCATAATAATTTTGGGTCCTAGATTCCTGCTAACTGTGAAAATATGGATGAGCCTCAGGGTAAAAACTATGTAGTCCAAACAGAAAATTACTCTCCCGGAATACCAAGAGCTTTCATCAGAGTGAAGCCTGATGGAGACAGCAAAAGAAAACAAAGAGAAGCCTTGGGTGAATCATGCAGAAATGAGGTAAAAACACACTGAAACACTGAAATGGAGATTGGGAAGTGAGTAACTGGAAAGCACAGCACAGCTATCCAGGGCCCCATGGCCTCCCCCATCTAATGACAGGTGACAAAGATGGTTAATGTACACCTTGCTTACACCCTTTCTTCCTGACCTGCATCATCCCTGAATTTTTTTCCCTTATCCTTAAAGCTATTGACAGCAAAGAAATTTGCACCTGGAGCTACTCCCACAGCACTCCAAAACCACCACAGTGAAACAACTGCTCCACTGCACTGAGGCAACAAGGGTTAAGTTTCAGCTGACTTTGGACAATTGCTTTGGAAAATGTGTTTCCATCATTTCTTTGCCATGGTTTTAAACTCACCCCATTGTGTAAAACATCTTCAGGGAGATAAAGACATTGTTAGGCTGCTGTAGGGACAACCACAGTCCTCTTAGATACAACACAAAGCACAGGTGGTCATACTAAGTAGTCAGTAACAGGAGCCCTGGAAAATCCTAAAGATCTCCTGACTTTTTTTTTCCCCAAAAGTCAACACTTGTCAGTATTTGGGCCCTTCATAAAGGGAATTTCATGAACACATTTCTCCTCAAAATTTCATTTCAGGTTGTAGTCAAAATCCACCAAGGAAGCAAAGCCGTAACATGGACAAGAGAAAGGCACTACTCACCTGAACACAATCCCTGCTATGAAGTAGAAGATTGCAAGGGTATCCATAACATTCCACAGGTCTGAGAAATACTTGCTGCCATTCATGTACCACTGGGAAGGAAAAATGAAGAGAAAGTAACCTCCACACAGCACAGTTTCCTTGCCCAATTAACTTTTTCTCATACAATATTAAAACCAGAGTTCAGATGGCTTTCATTTTCCCCAGAAAGAGGGGTTTAATGTATCCAGCAATGCTACAAGTTACTGGCAACTTGGCTTTTTGGGTTTTGGTGTTACCCAGGAAACACTGTGGGGAAAGGAGGGTCAAGGGCAGCTGATGCATCCTGGCTTCTCTCCCTTCACAGAGCTCATTCACTAAACTGCCCCCGGCCACATGCACGTGCTTTGGGTCCAAGGGGCAGATTTAATTTAATTTATTCTTTTAATTACATAGTTCTCCATTTCTGAATTGCAAGCCTAGTGGGAATCCCTGCTCATTCCCAGACTGACTGGCACAGCAGCTTGGATCCAAAGTCTGTGCAAGAACTAACTCCTAGAATCAATTCAGAGGTGACTCATAAGGACAAGAAGCTTAATCAGGACAAACCCCTGCCAGGCCTGGAGAAATAAACTGCATCCCCAAACATCATTCTTTTTAATTTCAATTTTCATTGAAATAATCAAAGCTTTGACTGAGCAGTACTCTCCAGTCTCTAACTAGCATATCCAAGGAAGGCAATTCTGCCCTTAGTAGTTCTGTGGGAGCTAGAAATCAAAGGGAGTTTTCTCCTAGGTGCTGTCTCTGCCCATTAGCTCCCTAAATCAAACATCTGGGACTGAGGCACAGGTCAGTCCTCTGAATTCCAAGCAGTTCCTGCTGCTGAGAGATGGAGGGCACAGAGGTTCTGTCCAGATTCCTTCTCTGCTGGAGAAAACAGGGCTTTCCTTCACATCCCACCAGTCTACCCACTCACCTGGCTGGAAGCTACCTCCATGTGGCTAAGGACACAGCAAGGAAAAGGCCTCTCCAATTTCACTACAGCTCTAAAGGGGACTGGGAACAGCTCCAGCTACTTACAAATCCCTGGGACCACCAGAAGGGAGAGCAGGCCTCAGCCAGTGGCTTACAGTTCAGAGACTGCTCCAGAGCAAGGGCTGATTTCTCCCCAGAACTGGTTATCTCTGACTGCAGCAGCTACAGTGGGACACCAGGCAATCTGCTCTTACCTTGCCTTGGATGTGAGAACCAAATCTCAGGTACCCCTCTCTTTTTTTTGTTAATTATAAAGGACACAGACACAGTTTTGATGCAGAGTTAGACCAATGCACCCACAGTCTATCTCAGGGGAAGCCAGGGAGGAACTTCCCTGAGAAATTTAGAGGACTGGGATACTACTATGCTTTTTTCTCCATTTCTCCTCCTCAGAAAAGCACCTTTGCAGCTAGAACACTGGCTTGAGATCACTTTAAATCTTCAAATTCAGCAGCCTCCACTGCCGAATTGGTAGAGTCTGGCCACCAGTTACTAATGGGAATTGGGGCAGTTCTACCTGCTCAGGGTAGTGAGAAAAAGGGACATTGTTAGGAAAGTAAGGTTTCTATCTCTAAGTTTTTCCCCAGGACTTTTGCTGGGTATGAACAGGATGTGCAAGGACAGGTCCAGAGACACCAGAACCTAAATCAGCAGAAACAAACACTCCATTAGTGTTTTCATGGCAAAAAAAAGTCTTTTACTTTTCCCCCATTTTCTTAGCAAGTGAAATTGCCATATACAGGGTTCCACCTTGACTATTAAAAAAGGAAAAGGCCATAGTAACAGCAGCATCAGAAATCTCATCTGAGCTCATGTGAAAACCATTATTGCAGGGTGGGGTGATCCAGCAGACCACCCACAAACACTCCCAAGGTGACTCAGGCCTTACAGGAGAAAGCAGCACTGCACCAAACCCACACACCCACTGCTCTTCTGACCCCCCCCAGCATCCTCCCACCACTCTGACCCATGGACTGGCAGAGACCAGCCTGCCCAAAACCCACCGGTGAGGAGAAGATACCACCTAAGTGGCTGGCTATAAAGGCAGTCCCACATGCTGTTCCCACACCACAGGTAACCCAAAGCTGGTCCCTGAGTCTACTCTAAACCAGCAAAAACTGTATAGATGCTTAAAAGCTAAATAGAAATGCATAATGGTATGTGGCTTATTGGTAAAATAAAAACTAAAGGGGGTGGAATGTAGGGAAGAGAGGCAGGAATGACTTAATTTAAAGCTTTGCACCAAGATAAATGTGCTAAATCTAACCCTTTATTATCAACTACCTTGGCAAGCCCAGCATTCCTGGTAAACACCTGCACTGGCATCAGCTTATCCTCTTGGTGCACAGACACTGCAGCCAGAGGGGCACAAGCAGGAATTAAACATCAGAGGGAAAAATCCCTCTCTGAGCCCTGAGCTCCCTCTGCTCTGAAGTGCTTCCCCTGAGCAGCAGCCTGCACTGCCTTGGGAGGGGAAAACCACGAGGCTGTGGCTCTGACACTAAACTTTCTGGGCTTGCAAGCGCTGCCTACTTGTCTCACTTCATCACAAAGTAGAACGAAGACCAGCACGTAAAGGATGATCTCCAGGGCCGTGGGTTCCTTCTGGAAATCCATCAGCAACACGTAGGCGAAGAGCAACAGGAAAGCAATGTAGAAGATGACGTTCCAGGAGAAGACCACAAAGGGGGAGGTGAAGAAAGACACATAATATAAGAAGAGTTTCTTACTCTTCTCCACAGGCTTTTTCCTGAGGAATTAAAAGAGGGAAAAGGTCTCAAAGCATAGCTTTAATGCCTGGAAACATTTGTGTTCTTCAAAGCAAAAGTGAGAAGGGTGCAAAGTCTAGCTCAGGATGTTAGTTCAGTCCTGCATCCACTGCCCTCAGGCACTCCAGTAAACTGGTACATCTTCCAGCTTGGATGGAGCTTGGAGACACCTGGGACAGTGGAAAGTGTCCCTGCTCTTGGCAGAGGTTGGAACAAGGTAAGCTTCAAGCCAGCCTGTGATTCTTTAATCTTCAATCCCAGATCAGAGTGAAACAAACTGTCAAAAGCTCATTTGGCTTCTAATACCTTTATCTAAGACTGACTGAACATAAAACAGCTTCCCCAGAGTGCCTGTGGAGTTTCCACCCATGGAGATATCCCAAACTGGACACAGTCCTGGGCAACCTGCTCCAGCTGACCCTCTTTGAGCACAGGGTTGGACTGGATGATCTCCACCCAGCCTGACTTGCACTAAGAATCTACAATTAATTCACTTGCTTCCCCTCTGAAAAATTTTCCCACTAATGAAAGTCAATTGATTACCTGAATGAGATGAAACCACAGCCTATCAAAGGGAAAAAGAACAGGCACATAATGATCTTCCAGTTCTTAGTATCTCTTGAAATCTCTCCATACCACTGCTTGGAAAGGAAATTCTGCAGCAAAGAAAGAAACACCCTCATTTGGTCTAACAGCAACAAAACAACCTAGGAATGCTATTTTAGAACACTTGATTTGGTAAAAATAAATCCTGAACTTTGAGATTTCAATCAAAATACTAGAGATTTCTGTTTCAACAGAACAGAAAGCTTTCTGCATCAGTAACAGCATGCTGACTCCTCAGGGCAGCCATCCTCCATCTGCATGTTGAGGAGTTAAAAGTGAGGCTGAGCAGGACTTGACCTGATTGATAAAACACTTATAAACCATTGCATTATATGCAATGCTCATCCATGCTGGCTGTTACATCCACACTGTGCATGCCCAAAGCAGAAATCACTTCAGGCAGTGTTTATTAACCAGTTCCTTATGATTTATAGCCCCAAGTCATGATTTTTTCCTCCTGATTTACATTTGTGGGTAGAGGAACCACACCCCCTGTTAGAGCACAAGAGGTTCACCTTTCCTTCACTGCCATTACCTGCACACCTGGCTGGGCAATAAACTGCTGGTCTCTGGCTTCCACTGCTAGCTCCAGACAGTTGCTCCCTCCCCAGGCTTCACAGGAATAAGTCAGCAGCTGCTCAGCCAGGTCTTCATCATTGCTGTAGCACTCAGTGAAAAGCTCTGCAAAAAGAAGCAGCTCCACACTGAGCTCCAACTTCACTTTCCCATCAACTCAGGTGCAAATATCTTTAGTGTAATTTTTGTAATGGCAAATCATGTAGACAAGAACCCTTTTCATGTCTTCAGCACTGCAGAATTACCATGCATCCCCTTGCAACCCCACTTGCACATCTTCAACTTTTGACGTGGAATTCAGATCCAGATGGAAAACTGTAACACTATCACATAGAGAGCATTTAGTTCTGCACTTAAAAATTGAGTACAAAATGTGAATTTCTCCATAAATGACTCTAAATCTACTTGTTTCATCCTCTTTTCTTAAATTCCATTTGTCATTGATCTAATGAATTATAATCATTTCAAAATGAACAGTAGAGTTGCAAAAGTCAGAATCTGATGCTTTTTCACTAGGAAGTGAACTGTTCATTCCTTAGTGTCTTGCTAAATCATCAGGCCTGAGGGATGTAGATACCTTTAAAAAACAGTTTTTGCTTTGTGGAATAGGAGATACTCTCTGGAAACAAGGAAGTTACATCCAGCATGGCCTTGAGCTGGTCCTTAGAAAGTCACAGCATCATCAATCTACTTTTTACCTGCAACTTTTTATCACTCCCCAAAAGTACTCCCACAGATCCTAGGGGTGGTTTTTCCCAAGCCTGAATACTACCAGTACTCATGTGGAAAGTTTCCCATTTTCCATATTCTCCTTCCTGTTTGTAGGCACCCTTCTTCAGCCTTGCCAGTAGAGTTCAGTAGCTTTTCTTTCCCATGAAAGAAATTCTCCACATATTCTCAGAAATTCTCAGAAATAAGCCAGGAGAACTGGCTGTGCTCCTTCCTTAAAAAGGAAAAATACCCCCAAAACCCACTTCACAACACCCACCTTTTGAAGCCAAGCTCTTAAACAGGGCACAAAATTTCTACTGGGAACAAATGGTATGGAAATAATGCCCAAGCAGTAAGTAAAATCACATGCTGACATAAAAGAAAAGTGTATTTAACATTGGATATCTAGTTTTTAATTCCCTGGTCTCTGACCCTTCCCACTAAATTTCCAAAGGACTCAAAGAGCAGGCACTTACCTACTGCTCTTGTCTCATACTCATTAGCGAGTTCCTCAGACTCACCAGCAGCATTTATATCATTCTTCACCTTGGCCATGCTTTTCAGGAGCTTACTGGCCCCCAGGGCTGCCAAAGTGCAGCCTCTGGTCTGTGGAGAGCGAGAGTAAAGTCATGCAATTCCCTTTGAGAAGGGAACATGATGATAGAATCCTGAAACCACAATGATTTGGGTTGGAAAGGACCTTAAAAGACCATCTTATGCCAGCCCTCAGCCACAGGCAGGGACACCTTTTCCACTGTACCAGGTGGAATCCTTGAAAAATTATTCTCCATTTTGCATTCTTCCCAGTCCAAACCGATCTATTTGATTCTATAATCATTAAATTACTGTCTAATCCAAATTAGAAACTGGATTTCAAGCAAACACCTGGAATCAGAACCCATCCATGCTGTGGAATGGGTGGGAACTCAGCATCCCAGCTTGTGCACAACATTCAATGGATGTGGACTGCTGACACACAGCCTCAGGAGCTGAAAGTATCAGGTCCACTTCCAGACACAACATGGGCAGTATAAAATCCACTGAGAATCATCTAGCAATTATCTCTTGTGGTGTTGTGTTTGAAGCTGGATGTGGAGCCTTTAAAAGCTGATAAACCAAAGACACAGAACCCCACTGCACTGCCCACAAAGAGGAATAAAGGAGAACTCAACTTACTTGCTCCCAAATGACTTTGGACAACTCTTTCTTGTTCTGAAGAACTGACCAAATAAACAGAGCTTGCAATGGGTGCCTTGTGATAGGACACTCCTCCTGAAAGAGGGAGCAAGAACTCAGACCTAAGATCAACAAATCTTTTCAACTGGAACAAAGCTGAGCCTGGACTGTCCTAGTTTTTTATTTTCTTTCTTTCACAGCCACCCCACCAATCCCCTCTCTGAGCTCTCTGCCAGTTGTCAAACACTATGGTGAGTTAGGTTATATTTGGTACTTCTATTAAAGCCTTGTATTTGACAAGAAAGAATCAGCCTCCCTGTTCTTCCAGAAGCTGGCATTAAAGAATATTTGTGTAAAAGGCACTTCCTGCTTTAACTACTGCAGTCCAGACAATCTCATTCACAGCAGGATCAAACTGCTCATCACTCACTGAAAGCTGGATCTCCATCTCATCCTTGCTGTTTTTGTAATCTCTTTTGAAACCTCTCCGGAAATCCTCCACCATCTTCCACACAAAGGTGAGGAGGGCATCGTTGTAGGAGTTCTTGGCAATCTGCAGGTTCTTGAACACCAGGCTGCTGAAGTTGTTGGTGTACAGCTCCCTCAGGACCTCTGTGGTGAGGAACTTCCGCAGATTCAAACCATTTTCCAGGAAGAGCCGGACAAATTTGGGCCTGTCTTTCACCAGGGCTGTGAACATCACATCCTGTAGGTCAGCAGACTAGGGAGAAATGGAAAAACAAATGTTAGGGATCACATGAGACAAGTAAATCTTATTTAAGGCCTGACACAGGGTCACTGTCACATTTTCATCAGAACCAGGTTTTTCTCTGCACACAATTGCCTTAGCTGGACAGCCCAGAGCATTCCTGGCATGGGCACATCACCTTTGCCACCAGTGATCATAGAACGGATCATCATGGAATGATGGACCATGGCTTTATGGAATATCCTGAATTAGAAAGGACCCACAAGGATCATCAAGTCTGACACCCCTGGCTCTGCACAGACATTCCATCAATCCCACCCTGTGCATCCTTGAGAGCATTATTCAAATGCTCCCTGGGCTCTGGCAGCCTCGGGGCTGTGCCCATTCCCTGGGGAGCCTGGGCAGTGCCAGCACCTCTGGGGGAAGAACCTTTTCCTGACCTCCAGCCTGACCCTCCCCTTACACAGCTCCAGCTGTGCCCTGGGATCCTGTCCCAGTCACAGCAGAGATGAGAGATGGGGCGCTGAGACAGTGGTTCCTGTTGGGATGTGTCCCTCCCCACAGTTCCCTGCACTCACTCAGAAGGGGGCTGTACCTCCCAGTTTCGGTCATTGGTGAAGATCTCATCACTGGCCAGGTCCAGCTGGTTCCACTCCAGCAGCAGCTTCAGCTGCCCATTCCAGTTATCCCTGTCATGCTCGTTGGTGCTGAAAGCTGCAGAGGAGGAACAATCTCTTGCTAAGGACCAGGCATATTTATGAGCTCTGCTTCCCACACCAGCAGGACAAGACTCCTTCCAAGTGGCTCTCCCCAGACTCATGCACATTTTCCTGGCTGGGGGCTGGAGGATGCTGGAGGCTCAGGGATGTATTTATGGTCCAAGACAAGCCACAAAGGAGCTGCCAGGAGCACGTCATAACCAAGATGAGCACAAGGCTTCCTTCAGGCTCCTCAGAGTCCTGCACCCTCTACACAAGTGAGATTCTGCAGGATTTCAATGGGGTCCTACCAGCACCCCTAAGGCTCTCCAAAATGCCTTCCCAATTACCTGGTTTGGATCTTGCTTACACTGAGAGATCCCACACTGCTGCTGTGACCTGCCCACACCCCTTCAGAGGAAGGCAGGCTCCACACCATGGCAAGAGCTTAGCTCTAGGGAGATAGTTCTGCTCTAAGGAACCCTGTTCTAGAGAATTAATAGCCATCCTCTTTCCATTTATTTTTAAATCCACAAACAAACCCAGAAAAACAATTACTTGCCTTTGTACAGGGCAAAGGAAATGGCATTGCTCACAATTTCATCTCCAGCTTCTTCTATTTTGATCACTGTCAGTAAATGAGGGCTCTCAAGGACTTCTTTGATCTATTAAAAAAAATAAAAATGTTCTGTTTCAAAGCTATCAAGGCTGTTTAGTAGCAGATCTCCAAGATCCTTTTAAAAAGAAATTTGCCACCACATCACAGCAAAGCTGCTTCTCATCAATCCTGGTTTTTTAACAAATTTAAACAAGCCCAAACAGAAGTAGATAATGAGCTTGATTTTAAAGTCACCAAAGGACAACATTAATTATCCTCTGAACATACAGCAAATAACTGTGATTCCCCTATGCAGATCATCTTTAACAAGAAGATATAATCTCAGTAATTAGAAGCGACTTCTGAAGTAGAAAAGATTGTGACAGCCCAAGTTTCAGCTTCTGTCAAGCAGTTTGTTAGAGAACAGTCTTCACCTCCTTGTGCTTTGTCAAAACCAGATGATTTCTCACATAATGAAGCTTTGTAGAGTTAATTTCATTTTAGCACATAGCAGACAAATAACCTTGGCCATTTCTGATGCAGGAAGAGGCACATACCAAAGCAGCCCAGCAGAAGCTGTGAGGAGTGTGGCCAGACAGGGAACACTGCCTTCAGCAGCACCACACTCCACAGGGAAGAGATCCTTCTGGAACTACCTTCACTTTCCTGTGATCAGACACATGCTGACCCAGTTGCAGCCCCCTTAATGTTTTTGTTCCAATCCCTGTAGATTCAGAATTTTCCTTCTTTGCACAGAGGTAACATGCCAAGGAGCCCTGTACACCCTGCAGGTATCACCAGATAGCAACACTCCTGACTTAGAAGGCACCAGCTGCACCCCACACTCACCCATTTGATCCAGCTCTCAGTCTCCTCTTCTGAGAGCCTGGAAATGGTGCGAGGCAGGAACCTGAGCAGGCTCTCCTTGACACAGGAAGAAGCAAGAGTGCCTTCAGCCTCCACCAGGCTGGCAATGACATCGGCAATGCGCCCGGAGCCTTCCACCACCACACAGGGAATCTTGCTCTTGATTGCTACGTTGATGGACTAAGGAGACAGAGGGAGAGGAGAGCAATTGAAGCCTGTTACTAGAGCCTGCTACTGAGCAAGGAAGCCTAGAGAACAATAGAAATCCATGGTCCACAGCAGTATTTTTATTATTATCTAGTGATACATTACCAGTGACAACTCTTTAAAGTATCATCCATCTCATGAGAGAGGGCTGTGAAGAGCCCCGGAGACTGAGGTCAGAAATCACCATCTGCCAAATTTTCATAGAGTCATAGAACAATCTGTGTTGGGAGGGATCTCAAAACACATCTTGTTCCACCCCCTGCCATGGGCAGGGCTGCCTTCCACTAGACCAGGCTGCTCAGTTTTAGAGTGGAGCAGCAGATCAGGACAATTGCCAAGTGGAAATGGCATTCAGGTCACACAACACTGCTGCCCAGCTACAGTCACAGCTGGTTTATGGCACAGCATTGCTCAGCTGAGACCAAGGGCTCTGGATTTATTTGCTGGAGGCAGAAACACCAGTGTTTTACAAAGAGATCACTTTTGTAGCACAGCAAGACCATGGAACTCTAATGTTACCAAAAGTCTCCAAGTAGCCACTTACATGATTTCTCATACAGCAACATTGTACATGGAGTAACAGCAAGACAAAAATCTGCTGAAATCATGCTGGAAGGACCATTAACCCTCCTGGTGCAAAGACCACTGCAGGAGACACTGATTTCATTTGCATCACTACTGAAAACAGAGTGACAGCATAAGCTGGCTGCCAGCAAATTGCACAAAGGGAGTCAATGCAAATTATCATCAAGCACTGGAAAGACAGAATATGTATTAGTTAAAACAGTTTCTTGAGAACAAAAAAAAAAAAAAATCAACTTGGAGTCATCAAAACCGTGTGCACATTGCTCCTGTCAACTGAAGAGCAGGTCTCTGACAGAGGCAAGGAGGCTTTTCTTATCAGCTAGATGAAAGTGGTTTTCTAAAGAAGGGTTCAGCTGAAGTGCATGCTTTACATCACAGGGAATTTAAAACAGAAGCTTGGAACAGTTTTACTTCTCCCTTGCTAGTGCTGATTGTTGTCATCATGCACCAGTCACAGAAGCTGAGAAAGAGGGAGCCTTTCCTGGCCAGCACTGCTAAGACCAAGGCATGGCAAGGGCAGACACCCACAGCATGGACTCTGCTGAGCCATTTGGGCTGGTCAGAGACTCAAGTTACTCCTTGGGAAAAGGTTCCACCTACAAACAAGTAATAGGGCAGACATGAGTATCTCAGTGCTCTTCCAGAAATAAAAACTCAGCATGACATAAAACAGCCTTAAGTTGCACCAGGAGCGGTTTGGGTTGGATGTCATGAAATAGTCTTCACTGAAAGGGTTGTCAAGGACTGGAACAGGCTGCTTAAGGAAGTCACCATCCCTCAAGTGCTCAAAAAATGTTTGGATGTAGCACCTGAGGGCACGTTTCAGGGGTGAACATGATCATGGTGCTGTGTTGACCACTGGATTTTGGGACCTTTGAAGTCTTTTCCAATCTCAGTGTTATCATGATTCTATGAAATAGCCAAGAGGGTGGCATGAACCCTTAACTGAACCATCATCCAGATTCCATTATGCCAGAGGATCCTCTTGCCAGGAATTACACATATGATTTAACAAGGCTTTTACTCATTCTGGTTAGGCAGCTACTAAGTCTGTGTAATGCATCACTGCTAAACAGTGGGTTTGAGGTCTCTCCAAAAAATGCATAATCATAAGTCTGCACAGCTACAGCACCTGGCAGTCAGTCAGCTCCTTCAGTGATGGCCAAATCCCTTCTCAAACATCAGCAATTTGGAGCTAAAAGGAAGTGGATATATTCAACACAACTCCCTGAGCACAGCTTTCCTCTAAAACCTGAATGGATGCTTCATTTCATCTCAGGACCTCTGAGTAACACTGCATCTGCATTCATCAACAATTGGGAAAAGATAAAATTCACCATGTGAATGGAACCAAACTCCCAGGAAACATACAGGGAGGCTTGGATAACGACCTGAAATTTCACACACTGGTTCAGACCAATTGATTAACACCAGCAGTGAAGTGATAGCAGAGATCATGCTTAGAAATCACATTGTTTATCCTCCTGTCAAGCCAAGTAGTTTGATTAATTTTAACACGAACAGCACAGCTCTGGTCAGATCAGGAAGCACCAAGATAACATCTACAAACAAAATAAACATAAATATTGTGCTGCTTTGACCTTATTTTTGCTCCATCCTACTCTTGCAAATTCCAGCCCCTTTCCCAGCTCTTTAGTACAGGCTAAATCAGCTATTCCTATAGTTGGTCAGGGCCTGTCCCATTACTGCTCCCTTCCCACACAGCCTGACTCCACATCCCCTCACTTCAAAAATCCTGGGTCAGGTCCCTTTGCTCCCTCAGGCCACTCATCTTCACTCTGGCAAGGTGAATGGGCAAGTAACAACCCTGGGAGAGATTCAGAAGCCATCTCCATCTCCCTTTCCCCTTTCCTCCCTCAGTGTCACACATCCTGTTTCAAGAAACTTCTCTTCATCCTCCCCCTGCCTGTCAGCTGTTTGAAGATGATGCCTGGTCCTTCCCCATGTCAGCTGAGAAGGGTCAGAGTCAGCAAGGCCCTCTTACCCTGCCCAGCTGCTAAGATTTAAACCAGGTCTAGATCTAAACTAGATTTAAAATGTGGCCTTTCAGTACTCAAATGGGCTTATAAGAAAGAGAACAACTTTTTACATGGGCAGATAGTGATGGGACAAGGGGGTATGGTTTTAAACTCCAAGAGGAGAAATTTTTATTTACATTAGGAGAAAATCATTGACTGTTGTGGTGAGGCTTGGAGCAATCTGGGCAGGGAAAGGTGTCCCTGCCCACAGCAGGGAATGGAAACTGAGTGGTCTTTAGTGTCCCTTCACATTCTGTGATGTGAAAGAACTGAGACAACTGAACTGTCCCAGACAGGGACAGGACTTTTCCAGGATGTCAGCCCAAGGCAGAAACCTTGCACAGAAACTAACTTCTTGGGCTTAAATTGCAAACAAGGTCCTTCTGCAGCAAGTGCTAGGCAAGTTTCTGTAAATAACAGCTCTGTCTACTTCATCAAGTCTCTTTTGGAGTAATCAGTCTTCAATATTAGAGCAATGACCCTATTGTAATTCCTGGAAACAAATAAAAGAAATTAACTTACTTTCAAAGTCTCCTTCCCACCACCTTGGGCAAAACACACAATTGGGATCTTCCCACCGTAATTAGATTCTGTGAAATATGAAATACAATAAGAAAAAAGAAGGAAAAAGATTAAATCAATTCATGCAGCTTGAACAACTTATTATTCCTGAGTGCAGTGAAAGAATTTCCAAGCCATTCATGCAGATACTAGTTAGCTGCTGATTTTACCAGTTACCAACAGCTTCTTTTTAATGAAAACTCAGTTTTGCCCAACATTCTGCATAGCTGACTTGAGACACCCTTCTCCAACAGCTTTTCCCTTCTAGAAATCCTAATTTTTGCTATCTCTGAAGTCCTTAAAAATGGACTTTTATTGTATTTACCCACTCCTTTGACCATTTTGAGTCTCAGTGAAAGGTTCCTATCACAAACACAAGGTACAGAACCTCCGAGTTCACATTTTCAATTGTAAAATAAAGGTAAGAATTCTGTAACTCTAGGAGCTAGTGCCTGAGAGACATTGCAAAAAAAAAAACCCAACAAAACAACAAAAACCACAAACAAACCCAAACAGCAACATGCCCAATAGCTTTTTAAGAATTTCCTGTTAAGGCCTTTGATTTCTTTTCTTTTTTTGCTTTAGTAAAGAAGTGGGTGAAAGATTATTTAGCTGGCAGGTTGCAGGCAGCTCAGTCACCCTCACAAATAAATATTTTGGTAAAAGCCTAATTTCAGCTCCTGTGTAATTGTGCTCCAGCTACCTGGAATTCAGTGACAGGTGGGCTATATACAGAAGCTTCCAAGAGGAAGGGAGAGAAGGGCTGTGTGGCTGAAATGAAGCATTTTTGACACAAAGGCCGTACAGAAAGGAAGACAGGGGAAGGTGTTGTTCTGGAGAGGGCAGGTTCCACCTGACTTTCAGATGCACTGTGGTTAACAAACATGATCCCTTCCAGCTCAGCAGCCACAGGATGCTGCCACTACTTTCTTATTCCAAGAAAATCACTGTGGAAGAGCCCCAAAGCAGACACAGACGTGGGAAGAAGGATACCTGGGATGACCCGCTCCGAAATGTACTTCTCCAGCTGGGTCCGCACCTTGGCCTCTGTCGTGGGGTGCCCATGGGTGCCGTTATCAACCAGCAGGAGATGGGTGTGGTTGTTGTCCAGGCAGTACAGGGGGTCTCTCTTCAGGTCATCCATGATGTAGCGGGCCAGGAAGCTCCCCTAGGGGTACCAGCACAGCGTTTGACAGAGATTTAAGGGCAAGGACACACCCACCTCATTTATGTGGTGGGACAATTCTTTAGATGTGTTCTATCATGCTGAGTGGACAAGAGACAAGGGGGGCGATCCCAGGGCATCTGACAGGTTGGATGGCAGTGTAAATGAAGATCCTAAACAGCAGCAGCAGGTACCACGTGCCTTAGCTCATGGGAATCCCTACTGTGAGAGAGTGCAGGGCAATTTCAGAGGTAAAATAACCACGGGAGTGCTTATTCCCTAAAGCAATGCCAGACATGGAGTTAGAGCAGCTGAACTCCCACAGACATGCCAAAATCTGGCACAGCTGAAATCCTCCTCACCAGGCCTGATGCGTGTGACTAACTTGGGTGTGAGAACATTTTACTTTCCTCCTGTTCTGGGAAGAGCTCCCGACATTTTGAGGCCGAGCCTCCTCTTTCCCTCCCCACCAACCCACCCACATATCACTTGAGGATGTGGTTTAATACATGGTGGTAGTGCTGGCTGAAAGCTGGACCTGACAATCTCAGAAGTCCAAGTTTTTCAGCCTTAACCTCATGAATGATCCCATGATCCTGTTTGTTCTTACATCACTGTCGGCCGTGCGGATGAGGGTTTCCCGGTTGGAGATCATGCCCCAGGCCGCGATGCCGATGGCCACCACGTTCTCCTCGGAGCTGCGGCTGATGGTGTTGTCTCTGACCACCTCCCCAATATACTTCATCAGCCCGTAGTGCGTCCCCCCAGTGAAAATCCAAGCTCCTGGAACAACACCCAGTCAGAACAGAGCCAAACACCCACCCTCCCACAGCATTAAAGACATAACCCAGACCCTCTTTGTGACCTTGGGGTTTTCTTCAGTTAAGCACATAAGAGATGCTACACAATTCATCCTGTGTTAGCACAAGCTACTTTTACCTGCCTAAATCCCAATCCTGTTACTTCCAAACCATTAATGTCACACATGTCCCAAGTGCAGCAGCCAAGCACAAGCAAAAGGAACACTCTGCTTCCCCACAGAGCCTTTGAGCTGCTACCTCTGCAGCCCTGTTGTGCAGCAATGAAGTAGCAGAGGCACAGAGGCAGGTGTTTACCCTTGGACTGGGCGATGTAGATCAGCCTGCTGAATATCTTGCGCATGCGGGGCTTGAGCGCGAAGTTCTTGGCGCCGCCAGTGACAGAGATGACGAGGTTTGGGGTTTTCAGGTGCCAGTGCTGGGTCATGAGATCGTAGAGTGTCTCTGAGTCGGTGTCACACGACAGGCGGATGTACTTGGGGGAGAGAAAATTGGGAAGAAATATAACAGGAGATAAATCAAGGAGGCTGGGAAAAACCCAGGGATTGCATTTTCCTCTCTGCCGCACAGCCTCATTCCAACAGCCAGGAGATGAAAGGCAAGGTGATGATGAAATCCCTGTTTCTTCCTCTGAAGCACCTCTTATCCTTCCCCTACAACCAGGCACACAACCCACCTTCCTCTAGAGGAGGCAAGAGCAGCGACCTCGAGCTTCAGAGGAACTCTGCAAGGATGAACACAGCACCACTACAGCAACGAACTCCAACGGTGCTATTTAAAGCTTAGATTATCAATCATTGGCAGCATCCTTGCAGGTGAGCTAATAATAATGACAGCTGTATTTTGATGACATTATTCAAATAAATTCCAGGCTCCACGTTAGTGGTGTCCCTATCACAACACATCCCCATTCCAGTGCTTCAAGTGTAACACAAAACAAATACATCAAGTTGGTAGTAAAGCTTGAATCCTCTACAAAGATGCCAGAAAGCACCAAGAGAGATAATCTGGTTTCAGGTGGACTCAATATGTCTCCATTTACAAAAAAGCTTCTCTGGCCTTGTCTTGCTTTGCTTTTCAAAAGCCTCTTCACACTTTCATCACTTTTGGAAGACATTCATGGCTGCACAAGCCAAATCAGGAGATGAAAAGGAGTAGTTGGGACCTGAATCACAGAGGATTTTGCATTGATTGCCTAGTATTTGCAGGAGAGCAAAATAAAAGGATTATTTTGAGGAGGAAATGTCCCCACCTAAGAGACACTGAACTTGAATAAAAACATTCATGTGTTCCAGGACAGGTTCCCAGAAGGAGTTAAAAGCATTTAGGGCATCACAGAGGGTGCTGAGCAGGCTCCAGCAGCTACACAGGAGAGCTAAGGGACTCCCACAGCTGCTGCCCTAAGGAGCTTCAACAGCATGAAGCTTTGGGTGTTCTACTGGAGAGGATCCCCTATAGGAGATGGGGAAAATTACCTGGGCAGCCCTGCCCACAGCAAACCTGTCAGCTCCACTCCAGCAGGTGAGCTCTCGGCTCAGCACTTCCCTCCTTCGAAGTACAATGGTGCCATCTCCTGGTACTGCTGGATGCTGCTCCCAGAGCACGGCCGTGGTTCAGGGAGTCTTTTTGGGGTTTGGGCTCCCAGAACATTAAATTCAGTGACTGCAATGCTCGTGGATGTTACGGGGTCTGGGCGGTGCAGCAGAAACGAAGAGCTCAAAAGCTGGACTTCGAGAGGATGAGATTTTATAGAATCCCAGAGTGGTTTGGGCTGGAAGGGAGTTTAAAGCTCATTTAGTTCCATCCCTGCTATAAGCACCTTCCACTATCCCAGGTTGCTCCAAGCCCCATCTAACCTGACCTTGGACACTTCCAGGGATCCAGGGGCAGCCACAGCTTCTCTGGGCACCCTGTGCCAGGGCCCAGTGCCCACCCTCCCAGGGAGCAATTCCTGCCCAATATCCCATCTAACCCTGCCCTGTGGCAGTGGGAAGCCGCTTCCCCTTGTCCTGCCACTCCATCCCTTGTCCCAAGTCCCGCTCCAGCTCTCCTGGAGGCCCTTTAGGCACTGGAAGGGGCTCTGAGGTCTTCCTGAAGCCTTCTCTTCTCCAGGTGAGCACCCCCAGCTCTCCCAGCCTGTCCTCAAACCTTGTTTTGGGTCTGTTCACATCTCCATTCCACACAGAACTTTTTAGGACTCATCTGTCCTAAAAAGCACAGTGCAGGGTATAAAACTTCCCATCCCTCACTGATAATTGACAGCAATTCTTAGGTCACCCTGAGTTTGAAGTCCTCCCTGCTGCACATCAACAGAAAATACTTGGCAATCTTCAGGAGCAGCAGGTGCCTTGCTGTGCAGGGAATAAGAACAGGGAATTGAGCTATAATTCCAGCCAACAGTCCAATGGGATGGACTGGGAGACTTATATGTAGTGTTTGAACAAAGCATGCTCTGAAATATGCACAGTGGCCTTGAGAGTCCACATGAAACAACTGAGGGCACATGAACTCATTTTCAAAGCTGGAAGTGGGGAAGACACAACCCAAGGAGATAATATTTAACATTTGAGAAGTCTGAAATATTGCAATGGAGCAAAGCACTTTTTGTTCCAGTACAGTCACACAGCAGCTTACAACAAAGTAGCACAAAGCTAAAATGTGCATATCAAAAAATACATGAAGTACACAGATCTGTTTAAGCGTGATTTGAAACTTTTGGTCTCATTTCCCACTCAAATGCCTCTTCTTTCTGCTACTTTGCATAAAACAAACCAAATTAATTTACATATCGGGCTCTGATTTTCTTCATTTATTTTGATTGTCCCAAGCAACCTGCACTGGTGTTATGAGCCATTGAGAGGAAGCAGATGAGCTCAGCCACATGTGACTCCTCACAAGCATCAGTATAAACAACCAGAAACAGCAGCTATTTTCTTCTTCCCACACGCCTCCACTGTCCCCACTCCAAGCAAAGACACAAGGAAAAAAAAATAACGAGTAGGAAAAAAACTTTTGAAGTTCCACAGATATCTACCTTACTTACATCCCTCCAGAACTTAATCTCATTGCTGCATCTCCACCCTGGGAAATACACAATATTCAGCTGGTTGTAGGCCTGAGCAAGCTGGTCTATATAGATACAAAATAATACCTGAGTATCACCCTCGTTCACCCACACTCCTGCCATGCCTGGAAAGAGACAATCTCTTTTCACTCCCATCACCAGCCTAAACAAGTAACACAGAGGGAATTGGGCTACAAGGGACACAAGCTTGTTTCTCAAGCCCTGAAAATAGGTAACAAAGCATATCTCCTGCCACTGGAATAACATCCATTTCACCTTCTCTGCTTTTGAGGACCTCCCACTGGTACTCAACAGGGGCCCCATTAATATCCTTAATATTCCCACCTACCTTTCCTCTTTTTCCCAAGTTTTCAAACTGAATGTCCCCGAAGGCATCAGTAGGAAGCTCCTTTGTGTGCTTCTTGTAGTTCCATTTTTCAGTGGTGTTAACCTGGGTGCCCTCTATGTGCTGATTTTCAGGGTATCCACATTTACACAAGTTACCCCTGAAAGAAGAGTGAATAGACATGAGACCCCTGAGGAATCCTGAGCACTGAAAAGCGAGCTCTGACAGCAAGGAAAGCAGCAGGTGGAGCTGCAGAACCAGCTGTGTGTGGGACCCTACTGGGATTTGCCACCTGACAAAGCAGATCCTGCTTCCTCCCAGCACTTGGGAAGTGGAACATAGCTCGGGAACCAGGCTGTGCTGAGGGGTTTCTTCCCCTTTTTGTGCTTTTAACCACACAGGACGAGTTCACTGCACCTCCTCTCCCTGGTAGCAAGTGACAGGACAAGAGGAAAAGGCCTCAAGTTGTGCTAGGGGATGTTCAGATTGTACATCAGGAAAATGCAATCATGGAATGGGCTGTCAGGCATTGGTACAGGCTGCCCAGGGTCGTGGTGGAGTCACCATCTTTAGAAATATTCCAAAAATCAGGCGGATGTGGCACTTGAGAACTTGATTTAGTAGTGGTACTGGGCTGACTTGATTTTAAAGGTCCTCTCAATAGCCCACATTTCTGCTTCCTCAGAGGACACAGAGAAGGGGTAAGTAATTGCTTGACTCCTTTAGAAAGGTTTCTTCTCCTCTGCTGTACCTTGCAAAGGAAACCATCTTGCCATAAAAATATCTAGACAAAAGTAAGCCAGCAAGTTCTGCAGTGCTCTCCCAGAGGGCTTGCAGGAAGTGAAGCTGATGAGAACCAGCTCCTCCATACTTTGTTGGTGCCTTGCCAGACATCCCATTTTTGGTGGCAGAGGAGGACCCTAAGTGAGACCTTCTGAAATGAGACCAATTTCCCTCCCTCTCTCTGAGGCATTTTTCCTCCCAGTTTCAGAGAAGAGTGGTGTCAGAGAGCCCTCAGAGCTCAATATTAGGATTTCTGCATCTGTATCAGTTTGATCACTTTTCTCCTGAGACTAAAAAAAAACAAAAAACAAAAAAAGACCAAAAACCACAAAGCAATGTTATGGTCCCCAAACTAGCACTGCACTGGTACTTGTGCCTGAAAATGGAGCCAGTTTAATATCCTGTCTTAAGAGAACATCAGCCTGAGCAAAACCTAGTGCCTGTGCATGAAATTTGTGATTTGGGCTTAAAAGGAAAATTTAACTTATGCAAACCTCTGATACATAGCTTGTCATATACATCAATGCCAGTGCTGCATCAAAGCACCTATATATTGCCTCAAATTCTAATTTGATATTAAACCCTGTGACAGAGCTGCTGGAAGATCAGATCAGTTTTGCATCAAGTTACTTGTGGAGTAACTCTAACAAGGGGAGATTGTACTGCTAGATCCAGACTCTGAACAAAAAACCCCAAAACTCAACTCCCTGCCTTTGCAGACAGAAATCCCCTCATCTACCAGCCCCCCATTCTTGAAAAACAAGAGGAAAGTATCTCCTTACATTGACTTGGTGTCCTTTGTAAAAAAGACACATTCTCTCTTCTTAAAGTTTTCTTGGATGAAGTTGGCCAAATCCTGGAAAATATTTTTTAGAAGTTTATTTCTGATAACTCACGAAATGGAAGAGATCTCAGTAACAGCACAGTCAGTGTGAACACAGATACTGCTTAAAAACACTGTGGCAAACCTTTTTCCCAATGCTAAAGAAACACTAATATTAAAAAAAGGGAAGACAGGGAGGTTCTTTAGGGTAGTGGCTGTTTTAATTCAACACACAAAGACCCCAGCAGGAGTTCAGAACAACTTCAAGTCCTCCTTTATGGGAGCTCAGCAGAATGCAAAGCTTGTTTAACCATTAACTCTCCTATTAACCTTGAAACTCCCTGGAGAAGCTTTCACACTCGGGAATGCAAATTCATCCCTGAACTGCCTCTTCCAGCTAAGAAAACAGAAAAATTCTCACTCACTGATAAAGGATTGGGGGGTTTTGTTTGCTTTCAAGCATAGCTTAGATTTGCAGGGCAAGATTTCACTCTGGACACAAAGGGAAGACACACAGCTATAGTTTAATTTACCCATTTGACACAACACTTGTGGTTAAACAGCAGGTAGAACAAGTTATTCCAAGTAAAAGAAAAAATTATATTATTATATATTTTATTTATAGTATTATATGCTATTTATAATATTGTATACTTTAATAATAAAATACTGTAAATATTTAAAAATATAAGTATTCTAAATTCATAAAATATTATAAATTTATAAAAATTATAAAATATAATATATACTATATTATATATATTATAAATATTATCTATTATAAAAATTGTAACAGAAAAGCATTATATCCAAAACAAGGAAAATGGAAGGGAACACATTCAGCCAGTAAAAGTCACAACCATGCAAGACCAAAAAAATAAAAGGAGGGGGAAGCACCTGCTTAAAGTCCTAAGAATTGGCCATTAAGGCCTTCTGCAAACCCATCAGGAACAGGGAATCTGCCACACAGCTGCTGGGATCAGCAAATCTTTCAGGCATGAAAGGATGTTTAACATAACTATGTTGGCTGCCCTGGCCATCAAGCTGCAAGAAGAGCTTGGGGTGGTTCTTTGTACAGACAAGTTTGTCTCTTGCTGCAGCGTGGAAAAGGGTTTAAAACCAGAAGTGATGAAGGAAGCACAATAGAAGAGCTACAGGGTTCAAAAGGAACAGCAATACCCCCTTAGAGTTCCACTGTGTCACCTCCTGCTTGAAGGTGACTGGTCAGGAAGATTTCTCCACAAGGGACAGTGACAGATCCATCATCCTGCTCCTGACTTGTCGGAATCCAGCACCACGGTGGCCCCCTCCCAAGACCCAGCATGTAGCAGGTACTCACAGCATCGCTGCAAGCCACGTCTATGCTGCGAGACATGCTGGAATAGAGGAGTCTGGAACTCTCAAAATTGCCATTTCTTCGGTGCCTCATGCTGCCCATGGAAACCTGGAAAAGCATGACAGAAGGGATGGAGGAGCCCTAGACAACACCAAGGGCACTTTGCACCCTGGCAAGGCAAGGAAGAGGTTATTTGAATCCAGAAAAATTAGGAAGGGTATTATTCTTAATATGTGAGACAGAAATTCAGAAAAAAAAATTTAAAAATCTGTTATTTCATACCACAAAGAGGCTTTATGTTTCCCCTCTCCAAAAGAACTCTAACTCAATATCTTTTCAGGAAGGAACATACCTTATATTCCATCCCATTCAATTCATTCCCATATTTTAACTCTTTTGTCTCTGATGAGCAAGCTCAGGACATGCTAATACACATGAACAGTCTTTAATCCAATGTATTTACAAATTAGAAGGGGATCTTAAGAAGCAGCATTTGAGGCATAGAGGAAAAACTGCAGTGTTAAAGCAGTTGGCCCAGCAGGACCCCAGGTGCTCAGAGGAGCAGCACCCACCACTGATTTCACTCCTGGAACAAGGACAGTCAATATAAGAGCAAGTGGATTTAAAGGATATTGGATCCAAAAGTTAGCAAGTGATCTGTAGAAGCAAACACATTTCAATTGCCCTCTAAAGCAGATCCCTGTGCTGAAGTTGCTGTCTTTGAAGAAGCATCACTGCACTTGCAGCAAAGCACAGAACAAAACCATATTTATTCTAATGAAAATATCTCAATTCCCTTCATGCTACTCTGTGAATAATACTGGAAAAGGCCTTTTCCTGAGAGAAAATCTGTCAGCCAGTGAACATGGGGAGCTCACAGCCTACTTGTGCTTCCACCACTGTTTTCTCTCCGGCCTTTTCCCCTGCTGTGTGGTCTGGGTTTGCCTCTGGGGTGACACTGCCACTGCAGGGCACACAAAGCACCCCTCCCAGGCACAGCAACACTGAAGCATCATCCTGTAAACAGAGAACTCCTGAGAGCCAAGAACCAGCAAGTGTGAAAATCTCCTTGGGGCACTCAACACAGTAGGAATGCCACAGGCAGTGGGAAGGTGCAGTTGTAAACAGAATGATGGAATGATTTGTGATGTGAGCAAGCCCCCAAAGCAGTAAGAAAAGGCAAGATTCCACGAAGACATGTATATTTAAATGTTGTAGTTATTTAAAAAATCCTTTAAAAAACATTTTGTGTTGAGGGGGAGCATGACTGACTCACTGTTGTTTACTGTTTGTGGCAGAAGCCCTCAGCTACTTCCCCCAAATTCTGCAGCACGCCTGGGGATCTGTGTCACTCTATCACTGATAAGTGATGGAAGAGCACAGAAAAAAAAGGCCTCTTCCTCCATCCCAGCTCCTGCACAGAATAGGAACGATTTCAACCCAAGAAAAGAAAAAAAAAAGAAAAAAAAAAAAGGAAAAAAAAAGGGAAAGTGAATGGCTGAAAGGGTAGGCCCAGAAACAGGGGAATAAAATGAAATCCAGCTGGTGGCCAGTCATCAGTGCTGTTCCCCAGAGCTCAGTACTGGGCCCAGTCCTGTTTAACATTTTTATCTTCATCAACAATTGGGATGAGGGGATCCAGGGCACCCTCAGGAAGTTGCAGACACCAAGCTGACAAGATTTGGATCTGCTGGAGGGCAGGAAGGCTCCACACAGGGATCTGCACAGCCAGGATCCACAGGGCAGGTCTGGTCCTTGGGTCACAACAACCCCGTGGAACACTGCAGGCTCAGGGAAGAGCAGTTGGAAAGCTGGAAAAGGCTCTGGCAGTGTTGGTGACAGGGCTGAATGTGAGCCCAGGGGGACAAGAGGCCGATGGGCCCTGGGCTGTGCCGGCCATGGTGTGACACAGCCCTGGCTGGCCCTGCTGAGGCTCCCCCGGCCAGAGGGACACCGAGGGGCTGGAGCGTGTCCAGGGGAGGGAACAGAGCCCCAGGAGGGGCTGAGGGAGCTGGGAAAAGGGCTTAGCCTGGAGGAAAGGAGGCTCAGGGGAACCCTTGTGGCTCTGCACAAGTCCCTGCCAGGAGGGGACAGCCGGGGGGATCAGGCTCTGCGTCCAGGGAACAGGGACAGGCTGGGCCAGGGGAGCTTTAGGTTGAATATTAGGAAAAATTTCATCACTGAGAGGGGGTGTCAGGCATCAGAATGAAGAGGTTGCCCAGGACAGTGGTGGAGTCACCTTCCACAGAGCCCCACCACAGCTATTTGGGATTCTCAGCCCAGAGGCACAACAACTACCACCCCCTTTCCTCTGAACCCCTTTGTTGTGTGATCTCTTCGGCAGTCATTCCAAAGTGACCGAAGAGAAAAACCCCACTGACAGAGAATAAGGGACCCAAACCTGCTCAGCAAAAGTAACTGATAATGTGGGAATGGTTATTCAAAAATGTTATCAGGCTTCTCAAATAGAGCACTGAGGAAAAGAGGAAAGCTGTACACAAAATACAGAGAGGCTCAGAAGTGGCACACATCACAGAGACATGAAAAAACACCTTGACAGTCACAGACAGCAAGAAACTCATGAAACTACAACTTTACAGCTGATAAGGATGGAATTCTGAGGTTTAAGGGCACAGGCAACTCTGCACTGGGAGATGTATTTCCTAATAATCCAGAAAGCAATTCTTAATATTTCATATGATTTAATGTTCAGTGTAAAGATGGTTTTAAATCTGTAATTCAAGATAAAAGCCCCACTGAAGGAAACCACTTAGGTCTGGATCTATGCAACTTATATATTGACAGTTTTACTCTTTGTTGATTTGTTTAATAAAGTTTAACACCAGAAAAGTGACTATGGACATAACTGCACAGAGAGAAGATTAAAAGGAAACAAGGGCATTACATTATTAATTCCAAACACTACAGGATTTCAAGTTTGCCTTGCTGCTTTTATAAATAATTTATAAGAATGAACATGCAGCAAACAAACTGAAATAAGTTCATGAGAGCACAAAGAAAACCTGATATTTAATTTTAAATTCTGAAAAGCCTCATTGATAGCACAGTGTTTAGCTGATACCAGTGAGCAATGCTCATTAACTCCATGAGTGTTGGAGATAACACAGCAATTATACATATTTTAAAAGATGTGGCACAGCTGCAGTCCACTGGCAAACTATTCTTTATCTTTCACATTTCCAATCCATTAAATACATAAGATATTCAATGCATTGAAGCAACACATGGAGAATAACAACCATTGGATAAACTCCAAAATAATCCTCTAAAGTGTAAGACTCTAAGTTCCACAGCAATTCAAGGAGCCATATCCAAGGAAATCTTCAGCTTGAGCTGATTTAAGGAAAAAAAAAATAAAAAAGAAAAGGTATCTAGCTCCAAAGAGACAAATTAAGAGTCTTTTAGAAACTTGCCTGCAAGTAAAAAAGCAAGCCCAGCTCCATTCTCAGGAAGCTTCCAGATAAACATAACCACTATTTGCATTAACAATTCCTGACATTGGCTTTATGTGAAACCTCTCCAACAGCAGAGAATGTCACATAACTCCAGCTGCACCCACAATTTCAGAAATTCAATGTATACTCTCTTAAGGAGAGAAAAACCAACACTGAATCAGTAGCACAGACTTACCAAAGTCTCCAGAATATGCCCCAGGACTCCTTCTGCAATCATGACTCCAAGAGGAAGGCTTTGAAATACTTGAGCTGGCAAAGCCCCACCTTTATCTGTGTCATGCCTTCCTTTTAAAGGAGGGAGGGATCAAGAACAGGAGCGGGGAACAGCAGAATTATTCACCAGTTCCTAATGAGGGCTTAATTGCAGCAGGGTGCAGGGAATAGCAGCTGCAGGTTGTTTCCAAGAGAGATGTTGTCCCACCTGCTGCCCACGGACTGCAGGAACAGAGAACGCTGCTGATCGTTTGTGGCACCAACAGCACCAGTAAAAAGCCAGACATTAAAAAAAAAAACAGGAATAAGTAATTAGATTTTAATGTAGCAGAAGATAATGAAGCAGCTGTAAAATGAACACCTATTAATCTAATTTACTACGAGGTTGTTGAAGCACTGTTGAGTGCAATAGAGGATTTAAAAAGTGTTTTTACTCAACAAAAATCAGACTCAGCTCCTTAATTTTTGGTTTGATGCTCAGCATGGAGTAATCTGGTTTTCTCCTGCCTTTGACTTCAGGCTTTTCACTCAGGTAAAAGCAATTTCTTCTGCTGTGATATAAAGTGACTCCTTGGAGAGATGGATTGTTCCCAGGCCACCTTCCTTGCAGAAAGAAGTGCTGTCCCATTTGCTGCTAGAGGACCTTCTACTGCCTTTTAATCACCCAATTTGGACCAAAATCAGGCCAGGTTGGATGGGGCTTGGAGCAACCTGGGATAGTGGAAGGATCCCTCTCCATAGAAAGGGGGTGGAAAATTTTAGCTTCGAGGTCCCTTCAAAGCTAAATCATTCCAGGATTTTAAGATTCAGTGTCACCTTTCCTTCTGTGATGGAAGGTAGGTTCATTTGTCTTAAATCTCACATTACCTTGACATATACATCTGCATTGTCACGAATTATCACTTAAGGGTTGCACCCCATATGGCAGCATCCAACAGCTCCCTAAAATGTGTGTGTTGAGCCCAAAGACAGAACACATCCAGTGATCCAGTGCTCCTAAGGAACAGGAAGAAAACAGGAATCAAGGACTTGCAGCTAAACCTGAGAATGAGCTAAATAGCTCCTATGTGTTTTCTGTCACCCTATTTCCCTAAAGCAGAGTTTTCATGGACATGCAGCAACATTCCTGAAGTACTGAACATGAATCTTTACTGTGGTTTATAGCTGCAGATAGTCCTTTAATCACTGACTGGTGAAACCTGCCTGGCTGGCAACTCTCAAGGAAAGTAACTACTCAGTACATAAATGGAGAGCTCAGTTATTCCTTTAAAAATGCTAAGGCACAGTTGAGGAACAAACTCTTCTGCCTGGTCCTCTTAGGTAGAGAAAACCTGGAAGAGTCAGATTTTTGGGGACACTTTATGGTTCTCAAGTAAGAAATTTGATATCCTGAACATAAGTCAAAAATGCTCTCTGAAAGTTTTTAGGGTAAAGATAATATTTTCCAAAGACAAGAGCACCTCTGGGGGCAACAATTCACAGTTCCCTGCATTCTTGGTCTGAGAACATACACACAGGTATTCCAGATCTACAGGAACATGTTCATATTTACTGTATTCCAGCAAAATCTGGGCTGACTCCAGCAGAGATTTCAGTGAGAGCTTGCCAAACTGCACAGCATGTCCTGTCTCTCCCAATTCACAGAAGTTATTTAACTCTGGGTTTGGACTAGACAGAGCTATTTGTGAACAACCAAAAGGTGTTGTTATGGATCCTGGCCAAAGAGCTTCGTGTCTTTCTGGTGAAGGAAATAAAACCTGTCATCCTCAGGATCAGAATCCTTGTTATCTATGCAGGAATCAAAATGCAGCAAGCACTTGAATTACTAAGAAGGGAAAAAAACCACATGTATACAAAAATATTTTCCACTGTATTGAGAGCAGTGAAGAGATTGTTCTGCAGCTGAATAAGACTTATGTTTGTTTAAAAAGAAGTATAAAGCCAGAGAGAATATTTAAGGAAAATGGTGCCTGGAAAGCTACAGGGATTTGAGCCCTGCAGCCCCCACTGTGCAGAAAAAAAAGTTTCAGTGGGATTTAATTCAGTGGCTGGCAGTAAATCACTTTCTATCCCAGAAACTGTGAAAGCTTGAGAGGGGCATTTTATGGTGAAGGTAGCATTGACAGGGTACCTGTGAAATCATGCAATATCACAGAATCCCAGAATGGTTTGGGTTGAAAGGGACCTAAAAGTCCATCCCATTCCATGCCCTGCCATGGGCAGGGGCATCTTCCACTGTCCCAGGTTACTCCAAGCCCTGTCCAGCCTGGCCTGGGACACTTCCAGGGATCCAGGGGCAGCCACAGCTTCTCTGGGCACCCTGTGCCAGGCCCTCCCCACCCTCCCAGGGAAGAATTTCTTGTTATCATCTCATCTAAATGTCTCTTCTCTCATTTTAAAGCCACTTCCCCTTGTCCTATCACTATATCCCTGTGTAATATATATTAACTCTCCTGTAGAGCTTATTCTGGGGATGGGGGGGTTGTGTGTCTTTTTAAAAGGAAGTCAGTCTCAGTTCACCACACCAAGCAACATTTTTAATACCAAAGAGACCATCACAGGCTGACAGCATTGAGATCACCATTACTGGCCATGAAATCCCTTTTTAGGACCAAGGTTATTTTGGATAAGCTTTGAGCACACATTGTAACAAACTGATCTAGGGGAAGGTGTCCCTGCCCATGGCAGAGGGTGGAAGAAGATGAGCTTTAAGGTCCCTTCCAACCCCAAACCATTCTAGGATTCTATAATTATTATCCCACTGCTTCAAGGCAATGTCTTACTGGAGATTTGTATGTGGGGTTTCAAAGCATAGGCTCCACAGAATAGTTCAAAGTGTGATGGATCAAACAGGCAAAAAACCAAATACTTACTCTGTTGAGTGCTAATCACGACCATTCCCTCATCTCAACTCTCCCCATGGATTGCCAGAGAGAACAAAATGTCAAACACTGTCGTAGAACAGCCAGAACTTACTAATTACAGCAGCTCAAACAAAGCGTTACACGGAGATTCACAAAGAACATTTCTATCCCTAAAATCCCTCTGGATTTCTCTTGCTTTGGCTGCAAGCTGTTAACACTGCTCCTGTTTCTCAGCAGGAAACTGGCACTGATGCTGCTGCACACAGAATTTCATTTGCTGTGCACGACCTGCCTTCTGCACCCCTTTATTGCTTGTTCAAAAATCCACTTCTCCCCTTTTTATCCAAGCTGCAGAAGCCCACCTTGAACAGGGATAGTTTGTGTGTGGCTCCTCACCCTTTCTATGTTGGGATTTCGGATTCATAACCTGAATGGGAACTATAAGCTAACATTTGAGCACTTCTCATCCTCAGAAGCACCTTGAACATAATGAGCATGAGCACACCAAACCTGGGGAGAAATACAGAGAATTATCTGCCATAATAATAATACAGGCAATTTGTTGTCTTAATTTTGGGTTATATGAAGGCATGGTAAAATGAGGAGCCACAGAAGGTCCTCTTCAGTGCAAGGAAGTTCAATGAAACTACTCAAACTAGACCTGAGTCCCACCCAAATCATAGGTGGGATAAGTCCTGTAACACAAATTTGGCAACAAAAGCACAGACAGCACAACTTCTTTGGGGTTTGGGTCTTTATAAATCTTGGAAAGGCCTAAAGAACACTTTTCCGTGGTGACATCTGCTCAAGTCCTGTGTGCAGGCAACACTTTCTGGTTGCTCCTTTCTGCTGCATTCAGGAAGGCAGGAGCAGTGCTGGAGACAAACCAAGTTTCATAGAAGATCCCAGCTCCAGTGACTCTTACTCATTTTGAATGACAAATACTGTTGAATGGCATATTTCCATCTGGCTGCTCAAGTCACTGGCATTTTTCATTTAATATTAATTACTGAGAGCAGTTTTTAGCCATTTACCTAAGGTTGTAACAGAACATTCCATCAAGCCTACAATGACACACTAAAGGACACACCAAAGAGAAAGGACACAAGCTGGTGCAAAATGGCAATGTTTTGGCAATTAGTGATGCAGGAACAGCTCAAAAAGGGATTTTTAATGGAACTGAAATCTATTAGAAGCACTTCTGAACAGTCTGAGTGTCAAGCTAGTCTTGCTGAAAAACAAAAGTCTCCTGGAAAATTTAAGTGTGACCCTGCAGAGATAAAGCCCTGATGCTGTGGAACCTTGAAAATGGGGATACAACAAAGTAGAGAGCTGTGGTCCTGCCCATCCTCATCACCCATCCTGCTGTCCACAAGCATTTAAAGCCTTTTTTCACAATTTACATTCCTAAATGCAGACACTCGGATTTCCTTTCAGTGTGAGAGTGCATTGCATTTGAAGAACAATGAAATAATTCTGATGTGTGTGTCAGCCCAGAAAGCTCTGAAAGTGCATTTTGGTGTGAAATATTAATAGGTAGGAACAGAACACTGGAAGATTCTTTCTGTAAAAGCCCTAAAAATAATTAAAAAAAAAAAAAAAAAAAAAGAAATCCACCAGAAAGAATTATGTAATTTTCAGCTTATCAGTGTTGAGTGACTAGAAATTGTGTACCTCGGGCTTTTATGCACTTTATTTGATGGAAATGTTCTGAGAAAGTGTTCATCAAGCTTTAAAAATGAGGTGAGTTGAGGAGGGGAGATGAATGCTTGAGATCAGCCAAAAAAACACCCAAAACCCAAACAAAAAGCATAAAGAAGGCTCTAAACACAGTAGACAACTGAAGACTCTCTTCCATTAGTTGCAATGCAGTAGGCTCACACCTTAGCTACAGCTCCATGGATTCCTCAGAATTTAGCTAGGATCAGAATAAAAATGCATTAATGCAGAATATTCCAGTTGATGGCAATCACAGGGAGGTCTCAGCAACAAAAACTTTCAAAAGTAAAAAAACCTTCCAATTTAAAGTAATAAATAAATGAAATTATTTTCACTTTTGCATCAGAACTTCATGAAAACCACCTTCATGGAAAGGATTTCAATAATCAAGTATATTTGAATATAGCTAGAATATATAAGGAAAATACCAAGTCCATTGATTTTTTAAGGCTCAAGATAATATTGTTGCAAGATTCAGAGTATTATCCTTAGTTATAACTGCTGTCACTCGCTGTTGTAAAGTTCAGAATTCATCCAAACTATATAATTTTTCTGTTTTAAGAGTTTATGCACAATTTCCTGTGCCTATTTTGCATGTACACTGAGATCATACATAGAAATAAAAGCCAGACAGCACAAAGACAAGTGGTAACACCAAAGAAAAAGCTCTCAAATTTATTTAATCCAAAGAAACTCCTCCAGTGAAGAAGTACATCTGTTTCTACAGAGCCATATGACTAAAACACGCTGTCAAATTCATCTAATATTCAGTGAGAATTAACATATGCTTGGCACTATTTCAGTCTCCATGCTCAGGAAGCTGGGTGTAACATGCAAACCTTGCACATCTATTCCAATCTCACACCCCTGTGTCAATAATGGTGTGTGTCAGCAGCAGGCAGTAGATTATCCCATCCCAAAAAGCTACACTTAATTAGATATCCAAAGATATCATGGGTAAAATGCCTTTAATCCGTGGAAATCAGAGTTTTCAGAGTAAGTGGGAAGGTCCCTCTAGAGGTCCAAATCAGTCAGAACTAAACCACACGTGACTCAAGAGCTCAAAGAACATCAATCCCAGTCTCTCCACAGTCTTTTCTAGTGCTTGAACATCCTCAGGTGGATTTCTTTTCTACTATAAGAAAATCCCAGAATGGTTTGGGTTGGAAGGGACCTTAAAGTTGATCTTGTTCCAAGCCCCTGCCATGAGCCATGAGCAGGGACACCTTCCACTATCCCAGGATGCTCTCCTACTTATTCCTTTATTGCAGCTTGTGCCCCATTCCTGCACACCTCAGACACACCTGGATCCATTTTCTCTCCACATTCCCACATCAGGAAGCTGCAGATACAATGAAGATCCCACAGCACATTTCCATCTCAAGCTCTCCTTGGGCATTGGGAATTGGTAATTAATTTGGTAATTAATTTCTATTTTTAATTTAGTAATTTAATTAATAAAAAGTATCTAAGATACTTTCCAACCAGGAAGATTCCAGGACATTTTATGCACCTAGGGCAGGATTTACCTGGGAAGGGACCAAAAATGTGTGGTCAGGCATTAACAAACTTCTAACTAAGCTATGGAAAAACCCATCAGCCTTTAGGAATATGCTGCCTGTTCCCAATCCCTGACCAGGTCAAGGAGATAACTTTGGTTTCTGTGTTCCTGCTGCCACAGAAGAAATAGGGACATAAATAACAAATCCTCAATCCCATGGAGATAATATTAAGACAGTACCAGAAGAAATGTTCAGCTGGAAAGTGAGGTTGGAAATCAAAGGAGCTGTGATGTTCACCCCAGATCACTCTGAACAAGTTGCTTTCTAAAAACAACACAGAAATGAGAGGCCAAGGACACCTCTGAGTTTTGAAATGAAAAAGCTGGATTCAGTTGAACTTGCTGAAATAGGAAGCAATGAAAAACTAAATGTCAGAAAACAACACAAAAACCCTTGCCAAATTCACAGGCAAAAAGTAGAACAGCCACACTCCAGGTTTCAGGTAGGAAAACCCAGCTGAATTATCCATTTTGAGCGGTCTTCACAGAGAAGACCCAACTCCCTGAAGGCTCTAAAATGCTTTGAATTACTTAATAATTTGTTCTCAGCGCAGCTGATGCTGGAAAAATGAGATTGAGATAAGTAGGAGGATGGGAGGAAACTTCTTCCAAGAAATTTAACTCGGGTCACAGTCAGCAAGAACTGGCTGTCCGTCCCCCCACACCAAGATGGAAATGTGCAGAAAAAGTTTTGAGCTAAAAAGAGTCTTAAAAAAGGAAGCACTAAAGGTAACAGAGTTAGCAGCTCTGACAAGAATTTCAGCACACAGGGAGAGGTGAGGAGGAAGAGCTAAAGTCAATGGAAAAAAGTCCCCTGGAGGCTGAGGTCAGACTGATTAAGATGCTGTTTCAGTCAATATCCGCTGAAAACCATAGCTGAAAGCAAACAAACACTAAATATACTTTTTTCAGAGTCTTACAAGGAAAAGACTCTCATGGAAAATGTATGAAGAAGCTTCCAAGCAATTATAGATTGGCAAGGGTATATTTTGTCCCTGACCATTATTTTAATTAATTATTAATCCCCTGCTGCTGTCAAGCCTATGTGCTTAAAAACACCGAGCAGTGCGTTCTTTATAAGGGGTAGTTTATCAACTTGATTTTATGTCCATCACACAGCATTAAAGTGAAAGGTAAGTGATTTAGAGAAAACCATGAATTTGATCCATTCACTTATACATGTCATTGCTTTCCCAAGCCCATCAGGAGCCTGGTGTCTGGGGTGGTGGGTGGCTTTGATTGACTTTGAGGGTAAAAACAGCACAGGCCCAAGGTCAGGCACAAAGGGAAGTGCATGACTTGTCTGGAGTTTAACCTCTGGAGAGCTTCTGCTTCTGAGACACCCCCAGATTTCATGTGCAGGAGTGGAGGACACAGAGCATCATCTCCACCAGAGTCCTCCCTGGTGTCACAGCCAGCTGCACAAAGGGGACCACAAACACCTGTCTCACTCTCCCTGTTACTCTGTTACTAAATGTTTCTAGAACCTTTTAGTTCTGCTTCCAAAATATCCATTTCTGTAAGGCTTGAACTTTTCCCACTGAAAATCTGTCAGGTTTTGATCCTCTGCTTGCCTTTTTTCCAGTATTCTTAGCACAAAAGCAATGCAAAGCATTCACTCGATCTTTCCCTAAAACATTTTGTTTTGGGGAAATCATCCAAGGTTAAAGACAACTCAAAGTCCCAGGAGCAGAAGTTTCCTCCTAAGGACAGCAAGGATATTTGTGCTTTATTTATTCTTTGCTGTTGCTGTCCTGGTCCAGCAGTGGCCTGAAGTGAGGCTGGACCAGCTCACTGGGCTCTGTGCTGACACCAGCCTTAGTCCTAACTGGAAGCACAGCCTGGAAAAAGCAGTGGAAAAAAGTAACAGCTGGAAAATGGGACCAAGATGGGGGCTGAAAAAATGCAAATATCTTCATCCCCACAGTCACATCATTTGATGAGGGCAGGTGAGAGTGTGAGAATGTTTACTCCAGCAAGGCTGGGAGCTCTGTCAGCTGAGAATTCAGAGGGGAAAAGGGAGAAACTACAAAGAAATACAGTCACAGACCTGACAAAACCACCATGGAGACACTGACAAGGAACAAACCTCACCAGTCCTGCTGATGGATGGGCTGCTCAGAAACCACAGGCACCACTTCCAACAAGATCAGCATGAGGCAGGAATGGTATGTGTCCCTAAAATCCAGCTACTGCGGGAGGCTAATGGCAATGAGGAGCCTTGGAAAAGTGGTGGAGAAGAACAGGCTATAAATAAACCCTACAAAATATGGTCAAAATTTTGCCAGGATTAACCTCCCTACTTGCAATACCAAGCATTAAGGCCTGAGGCTTGGCCTTGGTCTGCCTGAGGGCAGACTTTGCCTATAGATAAATAAGATTTAAAGCTAACTTCCAGGATGTCAAACCCTACAGCAAGTCTGTGAACTCAAAAGTGCTTTAAAATGTAGATAAGGCAAGGCTGAAGCTATCTGGGCTCTTTAAGGCAAAAAGAGATTTTAAAGGGTATTTACTGTGGCTGAAAAAGCCCTCTAAGAACATCAGGTCCAAGCATTAACCCAGCACTAAATGGTGTCTTTAAGCACCAAGGCTGCTTTGCTTTGAACACTTCTGGGGATGGTGATGCCACCACTTCCCTGTGCAACCTGTTCCAATGCCTGACCACTCTTTCAGGAAGAAATCTTTCCTAATATCCATCCTGAACCTTCACTAGGGCAACCTGAGGACATTTTCTCTGGTTCTGACTCTTGTTACCTGGGAGAGGAGAGACAATTACCAGTTTTAGACAAATTGTAGACAACTATTTCTGAATCAGAGTAATGGTAACACAGTGGGCCTTTCTTTACAATGGCAAATCTTTCAAAGATGGTCAAATTTTCCAAGGTTTCACCTTTGCTTCCCTGCAGACATCTGAAACCAAACCTCCTCTTTACGGTTTCACTACACTTACCACCAAACACCCCAGATTTGGGATTTTTTTTCATCATCATTACACAAATTTTGCACATGCAGTTTCATGTTGATTAAAGTTTGAGGACCTCAAAGAGGTTGTGGAATCTTTAGTTTACAGCAAGAGCTGCGAAGATTTTAAAGAAAATAATTGGGATTATAGGTTATTTGGGAATGCCTAGATCAGGCAGCCATTGCAGACAGATCCTACAGCAAGCAGAGCTTTATAGCTACTCTCCACAAAATGCTGAATTAAGGACAAAACATCCTGACATATTGCAGGAAATCCTGCCCAGTCCCAGAAGGAACCTCCAAAGGAGTGAAGAACCACCCAGCTGCAGCAGTGAATGTCTGTCACCTCTTGCTATGCTCCATTTATCTCCCTGCTTGCCACTGATGCTGTGGGCTCCACAGGGAGTGGGGTAATTGTGCCAGTTCCTTGTTCCTCCCCGTTGGAGAGTGGAAGGTGCAGCAGATGTTAAGATGAAGAGAAGTCAAACATGGCCCTGAACCAAAGTCTTGGACTTCTCAGGGCAATACTAAATCTCAGAGAGAGCAACAGCAGCAGTAACTCTCCAAATATTTGCAAGTCTCCAAGTTACTGGCACTGGGAGCCTCTTCTTGTCTCAGGCTCTCACCAGGATACCCCACAAAGACATGGCCCTGAATTTGATGAATAACTGCAATTATTGCTAATTAACAGGCCTTTAAGAGTCAGAAGGAGAAAGGCTGTGAGTGCACTGACAGAGAAGGACTAGAGACATTCCACCCAGAGCTGTGGAAGGAAATGAGAAGGCTATGGAATACTGTTAAAATATGAAAAGGATATTAAAGCCAGCTTCAATTACCTAGACTATAAATGCATATACCATCTGCTAGCAATTTTGTGCATCTCAAAAAGGAGTCTCAATCGAGTCAGCACCATTCAGCCTTTCACACACTGCAAGTGGCAGTATTAGAAAGATCCCTTCTAAACTTCCCCATCTTCCCCACCTCTCCATCTTCTGCAGCCTACCAGATGGCTGAAACCACAAAAGTAAAGAATGTGTTTGAAACCGCCGCTCCCTAATTTAGGAGGGAACACATTTTTGATCAAATGAAAAAAAAAGAAAAAAAAAAAAACAAAAAAATCCCCAACATTTATGATTTCCAGCTTCTCTAAAGCTGCAGAGAAAGGTTTTCACTCTGACAACTTGTATTAGCTGGCCTGGAATCTGCAGGCAGCAACATTTAAGAAGCAATTTGAAACTGAAAGAGTACTTTTGGGGAAAGTGTCTCAAATGTCAGACAGATCTATTAAGACAGCTCTTGACAGACTAATCTATAAGCCTTTCTTTTTTAGTGTGAGATTTGTATCGATTTTTAAAATAGCAATCCCATTACTACACATTAACAGCATGGATAAACATCTCTCCGAGTATTTAGGATTACACCAGGACAAAGAGAGAATGTGAGGGCAGTAATTTTCCATCACACAGTTTAACGTGGTATCTGCAAATCAAGTCCATCTCTAAAGCAAATTTTCAGCACAGCAGGAGCTCTGATGACCTTTTTGGTTACCCAAATCCACGCTGTACTCGCCACTTTGCTCCCTTCCGGGCAGTCAGCTCAATATCCTGTTACTCATCTTGCTGTCTTTCCCACTGCCAGACCTGAAATTCCCTTTCTAAAGTGTCCAATTGTCACCACTTCAGGGGTAATGGAGGAAAACCAGGAGCAAGTGTACCCTGCATGTGGCTCAGTCGGCAGGAATGCAGGACATGGACTCCATCTCAGAGGTCTTTTCCAGCCTCAGTGATTCTGTGAAAAGAAATACTCCAGCAGAAGTGGGAGAGGCAGGCATTTCTCTTCTTAGCAATTTGGATTTCCAGGGCCAGAAAGACCAGACCTGAGCCCAAAGGCTGCTCATGGACTTGTCCTATCATCAGACCTGTAAGACTGACCAGACTCCCAACAGCACCAGTGTCACAGCCAAAATAAACAAATACTATTGCTGTAAATCCTGCCATTCTCTATCCCAGAGATTCCTTGAGCTCAGCAGCTGCTGCATACATCCCCCTCAGGGCAGATCACAAAATCCCAGAATGGTTTGGGTTGGAAGGGTTGTTAAAGCTCATGTCATTCCAATCCCTTCTGCCATGGTTAAGGACACCTTCCACTATCCTGGTTGCTCCAAGCCCTGTCCAGCCTGGCCTTGGACACTCACAGGGATCCAGGGGCAGCCACAGCTTCTCTGGGCACCCTGTGCCAGGGCCTGCTCACCCTCACAGTGAGGAATTTCTTCCCAACATCCCATCTAACTCTGCCCTGTGGCAGTGGGAAGCCATTCCCCCTGTCCTGTCACTCCAGACCCTTGTAAATAGTCTCTCTCCATCTTTCCTGTATTTTCCCTTCAGGACCTGGAAGGGTCAGTTATGTTACCATGGAGCTTTCTCTTCTCAAAGCTGAACAATCCCAATTATCTCAGCCTTTCTTTTTGTCTCCACCACTTGCCAGAATTGTATAACAACAAGTTCCTTGATTCACCCTTGATTCCAGGTACGGCATAAACTACTGTAATTTCAAGATTTCTCTCAAAATCCAGTGTTTGTGCCACTAATACACTTTCCTCTAAACACAGGCACATTTAATGAGCTCACTTTTAAATGAGGCTTCACAACCATAGTCTGGATGATTTTAAAACTCAACTTGGAGACTTACAGGGGCTCCTGGCTATCAGGACATTGGCCAACAGAAGGATTGCTTAGAGGGGCACAACAGGAAAGACTGGAGCCCAGGAATGCTCAGCTGACAGTGTAAAACCTCTGACAGTGTGGCTGAACCTGGGTCAGGTCAGGGGCCATACCTTTGGATGTGGAAGAATTAAGCTACAGATCCATGGTGGGGCTGCCTACATTGTTCTTTGGTTTAAAAATTGAATCAATCCAAGACATTTGGAGATATTTTAAATGAGAAAAATTAGATGTTATCAAAGTGTGATCTGCAAGTGCTACCTGATCAATGAGAGAGACAGGGAAAACGGGAACAGAAAGAGGGTGTGAAGGGAAGTTTCTCTCCTGACCCACGGTGGGATCCAGGGTTACCACGTCCCGACCCCCAGAATTCCCAGTGATAACACATTCCACAGTGTTCTGGGTCTCTCCAAAATGTCTCATAGTGTTGGAGGCCTAGATGGAAGACTTTAAAGCCACTGGACTTCATTCCTGAAGCCTTCCTGCCCCATGGGAAGGAAGTTCCATATAAGCCTCCTGCCTCCAGGCATATCTCTTTCCCAAGTGCTCTTCCCTTTCTTCCAGCTCAGACAACCTCTGTTCATGTCCTGCAATTGCTTTTTCCCAGTTCCTTCTTACAGAACTGGAAAAGATCCACAAGAATGGACCTAATTGCTGCCCCAGCTTCTTTTGGGTGGCAAATAGCCTTGAATGTCAGTGGAGATGGCTTCAACACATGGGCACAGCTCCACACCTTGTCCCTGAAAACTTTAGGAATCAGTGCTAAACCTTAGACCATCTTCCCCTTGGAGTGGCTGGATCACCTCAGAACCAGCCCAGCTGACCAAAGGGATAGCCCACACCATGTAGCACCATGCTCAGCCAAGAAAAAGAAAGGGAATCTCTGGGGTCTTTAGTTCCCCATTCTGCTGAGGGGGGACAGGGAGTGAGTGTGGGTCCGTGTGGGGTTGTGTCACGAGAGAGCATCACTGGGTGCCCAGGTGTTCCATCCTCTCTGAAGATGTCTCCCAACATCTCAGAGCCCAGGTGTTACCTGGCTGCTTGCACAGGGCAGAGTGTGACCTTCTTCAGACTCTCAAGTGCAGAAATGTACTGAGAGAGCTCAGAAATTTCAGCTAATCTTTCCATTAGGGCCCCGCTACACGAACTCCCAAAACTGAGGGTCAGAGGAGTATCAATTTGCTTTCTGAGTGGGTTCTGTGCCCTGAAGGCTACAGATAATAATATGGAAAAAAACAAACAAAGCCCTCAAACAGGCCAAGCACTAGAAAGGTGATAAACCCCACACCATTAAAGCAGAAATTTAAAGGCAGGTACATATTCTACCTGATCTGATTCTGCTGTGAAATACCCAAGGCTGTTACAGAAGTTCACATGAGTTCTTCCAGCTGCATCAAGACAGAATGTTTGCATGGGCTTTGCCAAGAAGAGTGGAAAGTTCAGAGAAAAAAATAAAAGCGAAAAAGGAAGAACATTCCAGTGTTTCCACAATTATTCTTACAAAGCCAGTGGAGTTGGACAGCAGAGCAATACCCAGGAAACCTCTTGCTGTGCAAGCTCACTGCCACCCTGAGCCCAGGGCTGCTGCCTTTCAGAAAGCTCCTCTTGCATCCACTATATGCTGCACCTCTCCCTGGAGGAGCCTGGAAAGAGGAACACAGAAAGGAAAAGGGAGCTGTCCCATTCCAGGCCATTCCCATTAAAAGCCTGAGCTTCTTTTTCCAATGTGTTTCAAGCAGAATACACTGAATATCCTGCAGATGCAGCAAGGTTTTAGCACAGTATTTTTTTTCCTTCCCCCCCACATCACTACTCACAGGTATTTCCAAATTCAGATAGCCAGGCTGAGTTCTGTTCCATCTGCTGAAGAACCCCACACCTGACCTGAGAAGCTTAGGGACAGCAGTAGGATAAACCAGATAGAGAAACATCAAGGGGAAATAAAATGTATAAACAGCTTCTGGAAGGAGCAGCTTCCAGGGAAGCTGGAACAGAGAGAGGTGAGCTGGAACAGGGATCAATCTTGATCAGGGAAAACTTTTCTTGGAGCTGTTTCTCAACAGAACAGCACTAAGAAAAGCAAGTTGCAGTTTGTCCCTGCTGCTTCCACAAACTGCTTTTGTGACTAAAAGCCAAACCTGTTTTTAAATATCAATACTAAAAACCCACACAATTCTTTCAGCCTCCAAATATCGTAAAGGAAAAGGTTTCAGTGTCCTTTTTAAAAGCAAGAAGTACATTTTTAAATATTTTGTCTCCCAAGATCCAGTCTCCTTTCTGCCACTAGATGTCCCACAAGTAAGAGGAGAATCCAGATGGGGGCACTGTGAGCTAATTCTAATTTGGATTAATTTTCTTTTGAGCTGCTTTGAACTCTTAGTGCATTATTCAACTCAGTGAAAGCTTTCTCAAATTTGTAAATACAACAAAAGACTCTTGCTGGATTGATATATTCATTTAACAGTAATTTTGATGGTATAATAGTAGATTTAATCCCATATTCAGGTTGTTTCTGTGTTTTAGTCCTCTAAGTTTTAAATATAATGCAATTCTAGCAGGGAAGCATTATAATGAAGGTATTACCCCATGGGAACAGTTCTGTTGATGTTTATTTCAGCATTAAAATAAACATCAGAGTAAGAACTGTAAAGTATCATTGAAGAAACTACAAATGAGAGCTAACACACTTAGGAGAAAATAGCACAGATAATTTGATGTCCCTTTAGATGCTGGGAACTGCAGGTGGTGGAGCATCAAACAGGCCACCAGGCCATTTGCTGAATGCAGAGGAGACCCCAGAGCCAGGGTGGATGAGGCTCTGAACAATTTGGCCTAGTGGAAGGTGTTGTCCCTTGCCTATAGCAGGGGGTAGAAAGAGCTGGGCTTTCAGGTCCCTTCCAACACAAACCAGGCTGTGGGGAGGATATGCTGTGTCCCATCAGCCAGCTAATTAATGACAATCAAGATAATCGATCCCCAGGATACCTCAGCAGCAGCTGGACCTGTGCCACTGTTCAGTGGTCATTTGGCCAGTTTTCACTTTGTCCCACTGGCCCTTTCCTGCCCTTTATCAGCCCCTTTGGAAGGATGGTGTGGGGGACAGCATCAAAGGCTTTAGCAAAGTCGAGGTTGCCCTCCTCCATCCACCATGGTAACTGGACCATGGAAAGCTGCTGGGGCTTAAACACAACTCTGCCGTGGTTCCTCTCTCTGCAGGTGTTTTCCTTAGTGGGAAGTGGCAGTGTCCCTATCCATGCAAAAAGCTTCTCACCCCTGCCTGGCTATAATATCTCAGGAGCTAGGATATATATAATATATATATTATTATCTGTTTTCCAGGAGGAAAACAGAGGCAAGAAAGGACAGAAAAGACAACTCCAGTGAGAGCAGAAAACTCAACCCCAGTGAGACTGGAAACCTCTGAAGCTTGACTTCTATAAGTCAACAGGATTTCATCCCACAGCTGGCACAGCCCTGTGTGTAACAGAGGTTTTCTGCTACAAGGGGTGGATCATTTCAGCCCAGTGTGGACACCAAACATTTGACAGCCACATAAAACAGCCCTATTTTTATTTCACAGACCAGTTTCCTGATTTCCTGTCACCACTCATGTCTCAGCACACAAAACCCCTAAGTAAACCCAGGAAGGAGATATTTTTTTCATGATTACAAAGCCCAGCTGAGTTCTGAGTAAGTTTATTGTTGCTTTTGAGGTGTGTGCTCTCTGGTCATGAAGCTGTGCAGTACATCACATGGAAAGTGTCACAAGTCCCCAGCACAATAAACTTGGCAGAAGATGCACAGGGAATGGCCAGGGTGTGAGAAGAGGCTTCTGTGATCCATTGTCAGGCTGGAATTTGGTCCCAGCTCTATTTTGTGTATTCTAGCTGCTTAATCCAATTACAAGAAGTGACCAGCTAAGGATTAGATGAGAAGGAAGCCAAGGAAGTGACTTTGGCCCAGGACTCAGCTGACAGATGCCAAGTTACACAGTACAATTCCCATGGTAAACCTGCACTTATTTCTGCAGCAGTTCTCTTCAGCCATTGCAAATAAACAACTCAACAGCATCTTCAGCTCAGGAGTTTTGCCCTCAAGACTGTCAAAACACAGCTAAATTCAGACCCATCTCCTCCTTCATTAAATTGGGGTGCTGACCTATGTAAGCCACACTAAATCTGCTGTTGAATTTGTCCTTGCTTTCCAAGTGATACTGGGAACACTGCTCGAATGTGGAAAGTCAGAAGCAGATTCATTGCCTGTTCAATATTTGCCTGTGAAACATTCCCCATTCTCACAAGTGCAGGAAACAGCAAATGTTCCAATACTATCAGCACGTGGAAGAGTCAGTGAAGACAGAGCTGGAAGCAGGAGGCTGGCTGAGTGCACAGCCACAAGAACCAGCACCCTGATGGCACCAGTAGCCCTTAGCTGCCCTGAGCAGCCTCTGCCTGCAGTCCTGTCCAGAGGGTCCTGTTCAGCCTGGCACCCAGTCCTGACCTGAGCTGGAAGGCAGGCAACCCCTTGGACCCATCTGCAGCCTTGCCTACAGCCCCAATTCCTGCTGCTCCTGTCTGGACCCCTGGAAGGATCCTGGTCCATCCCCTCTCTTGGGTTGGGGTTTTCCATAGACCCTTTTATCTGCACCCAGCTCTGCTGCTGCAACCCCAGGGGCCTGAGGAAAGGGTCTGAAATGGCAAACCCCAGCCCTGGCTGTGGTTCTGCTGGTGTTTGAGGCATTTTGTCACTGTCCCGGGTTGCAGGGGACACTGGCAGCTGTATTTACCGGCCTGAAGTGCCTCGAGTGCTCACAAGTTTCACAAACACACCACCACTGGAGACAGCCTTCAAGGGAGTTAGGCTTCCAAAGGACAGGAAAGGGGTTTCACTTTGCTATCAGCACCAGGAAGCCCCAGCTAAGCACTTCTGAGCCCCTCAAGTTTTAATTTTGTTGTACAATCCCTCTAGCAGCTTTTGATATCCCCCTGCCTCTTTTTCCTGATACTCCTGGCTCTTTTGAGAGCCACAATATTCCTGCCACTGGGATTCAGCTGGATGCAGGATTTGGCCACATTTCTCACACACATCCCTCTGCCAGGCACCACACAGGTGAGGGCAGCAGCTTCCTACTGAGATGCAAACCTGATCACTGCCCAGCACCCAAACACCCTGGCAGAGGGGCTGCACCAACAACTGACCCTGGAAACACCTTGGATCATGGTCTCGAGGGTCACTTGGTATCTGCTGTCCCAAAACCAATGGAACTGGGGCAGCCAGACACAAAACCCAACCCTGGGAACACCCTGTGGATCCAAATTCCCCCTGTGGCCATGTAAGAGCAAGGAGCAGAGGACTGGCCAACATCTGGAGCCCCAACATGCAGGACAGCTCCTGGGAAACTGGACTTGTCTGAACTGCACATGGAATTGTTTGCAAGCACTAGAGCAATGCCCTGCAGACAGAATAATCCCACTGGTTTGGTAATAAAGAGATTTAGTATGTATTTATTTCAGTCTCTTGCCTAGATATATGCCACCTCTGCAAGCTGAAAGGAGAAGCAGGCAAGGAATATTTTGACAAATATTCTAAAGGTTGTAAACAACACAAGCTGATGGAACACACAAATAGGGAAAAACCCACATACTTTGCATTATTACTTTCTTATGAATTAGCCCAAGAGTCCCACAGATTGCTAGCTGAACTTTTTGGAGTAGTGCTCTAAATTCAATTTAGTGCCCTAGTCCCAGTTCTGGTTTACATGTATTTACTTCTCCCTTCCCATACAAGGATTGTATTTTAACAAATAACTGCTTTCTTCTATGAATTATTCTCCCTTTAAAGACAGCACTGTCGGGGCAGGTCACTGGTTCGGCAATCTTTAAGCTTAAATCCATTTAAGCCACCAGCCCCCAACCTTATTTTTTCTGTTTTGGCTGAAGGTGGAGCTGTCTGGGTGCATGAGCTGACTCGCCTGTGAAAGCAGATGGCATTTTCCTTCCCCAGCTGATCCCAGAGCAATTCAAACCCTTCCACACTGCCATCCTCTGGCAAAATATGTATACAATATTAATGACAGTTATTTTTGTCCCGTGGCGCATTCAGTCCTAGAAGAATAGTGGGAATCTTTTCCTAGTTCCTGAAGAATCTTTACTGGGAAAGATCCAGTGAGTCTGATCAAAATAGAAAGCAGAAGAGTGTTTTCCCCCCATCCAAGTGCATCTTTCTTGTGTTACTTCTGTGAAGGTGGATATACAGTTATCCATGAAGGTATCACATTATAACAGGATGTCTAAGGACAATGTTATCAGAATGCATGTTTTCCAAGTTCAGAAGCTACAGGATGACAAAAAAAAAAGGTCAGAACAGGCTTAATACAGAAAGGAGTTTGCTCTTGGAATGTCTGCCCAGAGTCAGATGCTGGATGACTGATCTTAGTCTGACCAGTACCAGAATGCCAAAACTCAGTCAGGACCTGCTGAATTTGCAATTGACTTTGGCACTGGCATGGTTACCTAAAGTCCCTGAGCTCAAACAAGAATCTGGCACTGCTGGAGGTGGGAAATTCAGCCACTAGCAAGGCTGAATTTCCCACCTCTAAGCCAGGCTGCCAGCAGGTAAATTACCAGGTGGCAAACAAGGAAAGCAATTCCTCAATCACAGACAGCAAGGCACCAGAGTTTTGTGTCAATCCAGCTAAAACAAACAGACTTGAACTCTTCCAGGGATGGTGCAGCCACAGCTTCTCTGGACAACCTGTGCCAGGGCCTTCCCACCCTCACAGTCAATAATTTCTTCCTAATATAAATCTAAATCTGGTGTAAATATTACTGCAGAGCTCTCATGTTAAGAAATCTCACCTTCTGTAATGAAGATGAATTTATCCCAGGACTGTGTCCTGGCACTTCTCTCTGCTATGGACCTCAGCCACGGAATGAAAACAAAGCCTACAACAGCAAAGAAAATAAAACTGACCAGTGCCATGGCTGTGTGCAGTGAGAATTGTAAAGGTGGCTCTCTTAGTGCCATCAGGCAAACAATCCTTGACAGAAAACAGCAAGCACTCACTGAGACCTCACCTAGAATTAAAAGCTGCAACACCTGCTGGGCTTTAAGTAACACATAGGAGGTACCACTCCAGGTGTTACAGAACAACACCTGAATTGCAGAGGATGTGGTCCAAAAGGCTGCAGGGGTGTTGTGCAGTGATTGCTTTCTCCTTAACTATGGGCTCTGAGTGCCAGAATTCAGGAGCAGACTGTTGGCACTCCCCTCCTGACGCCTCCATGCTGTCAGCTGCAGGAACAGGCTGACAAAGAGCTACCCCAGGAGCCTGGGGCAGGCTGAAGCCATGAGATGGATAATTGACAACACCACAGTCACACTGACAGCGGTATCACCCACTTCTCAGCAGGCCTGGTGCAGGAGGAGCAATTCACCTTCCCCCTGGGGGACTGCTGGAGCTGGAGACACAGAGTGTGTGCCCTTGTCTCTGATGCCTGGCTCTGAGATCCAGAAGAACACTGAATTTCATATAACATGAAATTTATGGGCACGTTTTCATAGTGATACATGAAAACAACTGTTAAAGTTAGATAGAAAAGCTAAAAGTGTGAGTGTGTAGATTAGAGAGTTTTCTTAAGTCACTAGTGAAAAAGTTAGAGTTTAGTTTCAAAAGCAGAAGATTTAGAACGTTGTTGTTTCTTCTTTCTTCTTCATGTTCTTCTTCTAGAGGTTTTTGGGTAATAGTAAGTGACTGGATAGAAAATGCCACAGTGCAGCACACAGATGATGGGTCATTGGGTCATTAAGGAAAATAGTATCTGTGTCTATTGTGAATTGGATAAGAATGAGTATAAAGATAAAAGAACTGTGTAGTTCAGGGCCATTTTGTGCCTTCAAAGTCCAAAGTGAGCCACAAGGCCATTTTGTACCATCAGAACAAAATGAGCCAGGTTGTGGTGAATTGAACTTGTGCAGAGAGTCTGGAGAGACCTGCCAAGTTTTGTGATAACATCCTAATAAACATGAGAAACAAGATCCTAACGAGCTCTGGAGTTTTCTTCAGACCTGGAGGACTGAGATAAGAGGGACTCCCTGTGAGGGAGTATCCCCAAGGAGCTCAGCTCAGAGGAGCTGAGAAATCCAGGAGTGAAGTGCAGAAGAAGCACAGCAGCAGAATCAAGAAGAAAGAAAGAAGAAATAAAAATAATTTTTAAAAAGTTACAGGGGACAAATTTGGTGAGATTACACCAAATCTCAGTGCAGACCCTGGTGATTGCCCTGGCTCCCAGCTCACATATGAGTCCAGCTGCAAACACAGTTCTAATCCTGGATGCATGCACTGGATAAAGCCTGGGAACCACTCAAGGAAGCATGGACCCCAGACGTACAGTGTACAGCATCCACTCATGAATTTAGCTGCATTCGAAAGCTGAGACCTGAATTTGGCATTTCAGACTCCTGCATTTGCTTTGGTAGTTTCCCTGTTACTGTTGTGAATAGTGTCTGGGCTCCTACATAATTAAGAGCAACATAATGCCTATGAAGTGCTTCTAATTTGCTAGGCTCCCTTTTCATGCAAGTGAAAAAAAATTAAGCAGACATTAGCAAGCAAGAGGCAGAACCCCACACGTGCTGCTGGTGGAGGAATCTTGAGCTCCTGCCTTGAGAAAAAACCTGAAGTGATGAAACTATCCACCAGAAAATCTAAAAAGCAAAAACCAACAGATACCAGGTGATGCCTTTGCACTGAAAGGAGTCCATCCTCCTATGGTGTGAGACCATGAATGTGGTTCAGCCTTCAGTTTTGAGACAGATACAGAGATGTGCCATTTCTTAAAGAGCGAGCTACAGACACGTGTCCTGTCATTTTCTGCTCCACACAAGTCTCCCTGTGTGTCCAGTGTCTAATACTGATCCAGGCACTGTAGCAATTCCCTTTTCCCCAGATTAAAGAAAAAACCTAACAGATTCAACCTCCCAGCCCTGGGGCAGTTCTCTCCCCCAAGTACTCCATACAAAATCTCACATGAGACAATCTCTTCTTACTCTCCTTCCTCCTGCATCCCTTTAATAAGCCATTCCCTTTTATCAGAATCCTTTCTATCTCTGTTTGTGGTTTTTTTTGGACCATCTCTTCTCCTTTCCCCTTCCCCTCCCCTTTTTATTTTTTAACTGCCAGAAAAAGCAGTTCTCACAGAGTGCAGCTGCATTTAACTAAGGATTTGGAATTCTGCAAGATGCCCTGGGCTGCTGTGGCCAGCATACCAACCAAGCCTTAAAAAAAACCCTAGAGGAAGAACCACACACAGCCCTTACATCTCAAGTAATTCCCACGTTCCTGTCAGTGTAGCTGATGTTTTGGTGCTGGACACTTATCTTTTTGCAAGTGCTCATTCCCTTCTGGACCCAACAAGGCTCTTTTTAACTTCCCTGATAACAAGTACATTGTTTACAGCAAACATTCTCACAGAAGAATGTAGCTTGCACCCGAGGTCAGGCTTGGGGAAATGTTTATTAGTGCAGCTGAAGGAATGTGCAGCAGGTAATTCTGCCTCAATTTTGCTCTAGTATCAAAGAAGTAATATGGAACTGTGCAGATTTTTAGATGCAAGGTTTCATGTTGTTCCCTATGAAGAGAAATTTTACCTAAACATCCCCCCTTCCTCCTATTTTCCATTAGCTGCTTATGCTAAGCACATCATCATCATATAATCACAGAATGGGTTGGGTCAGAAGGGACCTTAAAGCTCATTTCATTCCACCCCCTGCCATGGCAGGGACACTTTTCACTATCCCAGGTTGTTCCAAGCCCCGTCCAACCTGGCCTGGAACACTTCCAGGGATGGGGCAGCCATCCAAGGCTGCTTCTCTGGGCAACCTGCTGTAATCCTCATGCAGCATGGAATATCCCTTTGCTTGGTTCAGGTCAGGTGTCCTGGTTGTGCCCTCTCTCAAGCCCAGCACAGCTCAGCAGCAGCCAAAACACCCCAGTTTTACCAACACTGCATCACCCACAAATCCAAACCAGCACCATACAGGCTGCTGTGAGGAAAATTGACTCCATCCCATCCATACTAGGACAGCTAGACAGGCATCATTACCTTGCTGTTATATCCTTTGGAGGAACACAGTCTGTTCCCACCATTATCTTTATATTTAATCCCTGAGTTTTCCAAATGAGTATCTATACATCAATCTGAAAAAATTCCAGTTCAGCATAAAATTACGTTAAAGGAAAACCTAGTAAATTTGAGCACTGAATTTTCAAGCTTGTTGCAGCTGCAGCAGGGATTCCCCTGCATGTCAGTGCTTTGTGCTGCCCCTTTGGGAATGAGACTGTTCCTAAAGAACTGACACGGCAGCAGGGACCAGCAACAGTCCCTTCCTCACCTGGGGGAGGTCAATAACCAGAAAAGAATGAACATTTAGTGCCTTGAGGAGCCCCACCTGGGACCTCCACCCACAGACCAGGATCTCCACTCCAACCAGGACAGTTCTGGCCTGAGTTACAGCAAAGGAGCATGCCAGGAGTGTCTCCAGCACATCTGTGTGAACCTCTTGGACTTCCACTGTCTCTTCACCTCCATCCACATGGTGCAGCAAAGCAGTTAAATCCCTGAAGCCTTCCTGGCTGGGATCAGAATGCCCCCAACAGGTTCAGCATGAACCTTCTCAGAGGATTCTGGCAGCAGGCAATAAAGGAAGGGCTTTCAAACACTACAGGGAAGCAGAGCCCACTCCAATAGGACTCCTTCACCATCTAATCTAATCTAATCTAATCTAATCTAATTTTATTTTAAGAGCTCTTTAACTACAGACCCTCCTTCTCCATCAGCTTGAATATTCCTCTGCGCTACAGACCAAACCTAAGCCAAATTAAATTCTGGTAGCAGTGGCCACAAACTTCTCCTCCTTCATCTCACACATTGCTGGGGTGGTGCTGGGATCCTGCAGCAGCAACACAGCCCATGAATGAATGAACCACGCAGCTTTGTTCTTCATTTCCTTTCCAAGCTGCAGAAGAGACATCGGGATCTCCAGGACTTCACTGAGTGCCTGCAGCAAAACCCGACACCAAGGACCAGCAATTACAGTGACCCCCCAAAGTGAGAGTGTATCTTCAGCCACGGCACTCATCACCCATCGTACACGACTCCGAATGTTCAAACAGGTAATTAGGTCACAATCCTTGACACGACAGGGAAAACACCCCCATCCCCTGCCAAGCTAACAGGCTTCATCAGCCAAACACTCCCGAACTCCGACTCTTAATTACAGTTTCAAAGTGCTGAGGGCACAGCTTTAGCTACTCCCCCCCAGGCTGAGAAGTGCTGGCATACCTTTTTTCACCATTAAGTGTCTACATTTGCAAACAAATCCCAGGCAGAGCTCGGGCTCCCGCTGTTTGATGGCTTTCACTGCAGTCAGGAGGATGAACCGAAGGGAATTAGCGCCTGGGTTTAACAAAGCCCAGCTACAAACCAGCTGACACGGGGCTGTCAGCAGCTCATCGGCCTTCAGGGGGAGGAAACAAGGTTATTCCTCTACAACAGAGCAACCTACTACCGACAGACTTGAGTGAGGGCTGGAGATAAAAAGAGGATTACAGCTTAAGGGAAGCTGGCACCCCAGCCAGGGAGCAGCCCGGGCTTTGCAGCCGTGCTCCATCACAACAGCGCAGCTCAGCATCTCGGAGTTGTTAGATTTGTGTCCGTGATTGCCTGTAGAATTCTGGAATCCCTGAATGGTTTGAGTTGGATGAGACTTTAAAGCTCATCTTGTTCCAAACCCTGCTGTGGACAGGGACACCTGCTATCCCAGGCTGCTCCAAGCCTCATCCAGCCTGGCCTTGGACACTCCCAGGGATCCAGGGACAGCCACAGCTGCTCTGGGCACCCTGTGCCAGGGAATCCACCCTCCCAGGGAGGAATTTCTTCCCAACACCTGATCTAACCTTGCCCTCTGGCACTTTAGAACCATTGCCCCTTGTGCTGTCACCATCTGCCCATCTCCTCTGAAAACATTAAAAGTTGAAACTCTTGTTTACATTCCAAACTTGCAAAGCAGATGATGCTTTTAAGCCAAGATTTGGCGCCTTTGTGCATCTGTAGAAATGGGAATTTAAAACCTGTACTGCTCTGCCATCCATCCAGAGAGCTTCCTCCTCACACACACATGGCACTGATGTGGCAGCTCAGAAATCAAAGCTCTTCCATGTGCAGCAGATGCACTATTTCATTTTCTGTGAATTGACTTTGCTCGTTTTCTACTACCTGACAGTGCCTACTACCTAGAAGTGCCCATGACTATAGAGTGTTTGTGATCATCAAGCTTCCAACTTCATTTACCCCACCAAAGCTGAGAGGCAGGGGACATTCCCAGCCAAACTGGGTCTCAGTCTGGGAAGAAGAGCTGTGTCTCCCTCTCTCAGGCTGTAACAGAGCCCAGCACATTCTGGGCTGTTGTTTGCTCACACACCATCCCATCCCAGAGCCAGCCTGAATTCCTTGTCCAGATCAGTTTGTGCTTGTTCTTTCCTTGTTTGCTTCACAGTTGCCATTGTTTGTTTTCCTTCCCCGAGTCCCTGCTGTTTCAGCCAGTCTTTTCAAGGCTTTTGGTTAATGGTGTCACAGAATTTTTGAATCACTAAGCCTGGAAAAGGGCCCCAAGATTATCAAATCATCATCTATGCCAAGGTGTTTACTGCTTGAATTCAGAAGCATGGCCTGAAGCCACACCACCAAGTTCTTCAATTGACAAAGATATTTTCTTCTCCCCTGAGATCAGCCTAAGTTTTCTGATCCAGAACGTAACACCCACCTAGAAGGAGTCTTACTTTCCAAGTACCAAATCCTGAGTCAGGGCTGTTTAGCCCTGAAGCAGAAACAACCCTTTTATGTCTCCAACTGCCCTGTCCAGTGTCCCCTTGTACCACCAGAGCAGATTCTCCCAGGCAGGCCTTCTTGGCTTCCCTTATCCTCTGCCTTCCTTGGAAATCCAATCACATTTTACTTTGCACATCCCAGGAACCCAAATGAAAGCCACAACAAATCTGTATGAGCAGCCCTCTGGATTTCTTTCTAATCCTTTGTTTTATTCTCAGCCTTTTGGAGGACATGCTCATAGATGTGCCATCAGATGCACAGCACTGGCCAAACAGTTTCTCCAGCTGGCAGCAGGGGCTCCCTCCTCACAGCTCCCCAAGAGCAGAAGGGAAGAGCAAACACATTTCAAATCCCTTTCACTACAGCACTAACTGCTCTAATGCTAAGCTTTTACACTTGATAAGAGATGGGAATCATCCTCCAAATGCAGGCAGGGAGCTCCCCAGCACTTCAGCTGTGAGCTCAAAAGGCAGTTTACCTGGAAGAGCAAGAGGCAAATTGTCATTTTGTTGTTGTCACAGCCACTAAAATCTAAACCTGCTGGAGGACAGCACAGCAGAGCAGTGTCCCAGCTCCTCCAGAATGCCACTGACTCAAGTTACTCCATCAAAAGCAGTTACTTGTGCTTAGCCACACTTAGGCACACTACTAGTGTGCCAAAACACACAAAAATTTTGGTATAATTGTTATATCCACATGCTGTGGCTGAGGTGAGGAATTAAACCCCGTGTATTTTTCTACAGGACAGGAGACTAAGACTGACAGTTCATTCCTATTTACAGAAAAGGGATCCAGCTTAAATCCTAGGAGCTGAATTAATTGACAAGAGTCTGCAACAGGTCGACCTATTGCCTGTGCTGAAGCACAAACTCCATTGGGAATGATGAGCACAGCATGGCCAGTGCTAAACAGGGCTTGAGTTTCTCCTTTTTTTCCCTCTTTTTCCACCTTTTTGTTTTCCTTTAGCCACACACTGAAGTCCCACTGAACACACCTCTTTAACTCCAGGCTAAGGGATTGTGTCCAGTGTATGTCAGGGAAAGGCCTTCATGTCTAAGAGCAGGTTAAAGGTTCCTCTCTCTGGTTTGGGCACAGCACTGCTCAGAGCTCACTCACTCTTCCTGCCTCCTTTATTACCCATTAGTGCATGTAAAACAAATGTCCAGTTTGGCCACCATTATTTATGACAGTTTGGGCCCATAAAAGTCAAAAAAGAGGATTTATGCTGGCCTGGGTGCAGAGGTTAAGTGATACAGCACTGAGCCCTTCTCAAAATACATCTGACACAGGGCTTAAAGTATTTTAGTCCTGAACTTCAAATCTGAGCTGTGCCAGTGCTGTCCAAATCCTCCTAAGCCAGTTGGAAGCCAGTCTTTACATTTAGTAATGGTTGGGAAGGGTTCACAAAATAGTGGCTGCAAGTTCAACAAAACAACAGATACCAACTTAAAAGCACAAAATCAGATAATTACATCTCAACAGGGAGAGCTGATAGACTTTAATATTGTTTGTGCTGTTGACAAGTGAAAGCCTCATCCTTTTTCTGTTGATCTGATGATTCTGATTTAGAATCCACTTAATGAATACTATTAATGAGACTGCTGGGCAGACTGGATGTGGTTTGGTCAATACTTGCAACTTATATTAAAAGAAAATGCTCACACCCAGTTCTTCAAAAAGCTTGTCTGAGCCAGTTTGAGGTCATGCCTGTTAACACTCTGTCAGCTACGGAAACTTCTCGGTGTTTAAACAAAAACTTAAGAGCTGGCAGCTGGCTGGGGTGCAAAGCAATGGAGCAGCTTCTGTTTCAGGATTCATCTGCTCATGGCAGTTCTGGACACCTGCTCAGAGCCAAAGGAACCATGAGGTGGGTCTGCTTCAGGAGGGCTCTCCTCAAATCCTTGTGCCAGGACCTGGTCCAGCACCACAGGCTGGGAGAGCTGGAGGTGCTCACCTGGAAAAGAGAAGGCTCCAGGGAGAGCTCAGAGCCCCTTGCAGGGCCTGAAGGGGCTCCAGGAGAGCTGGAGAGGGACTGGGGACAAGGAATGGAGGGACAGGACACAGGGAATGGCTTCAAACAGACAGAGGGCAGGGATGGATGGGATATTGGGAAGGAATTGTTCCCTGGGAGGGTGGGCAGGCCCTGGCAGAGCAGCTGTGGCTGCCCCTGGATCCCTGGAAGTGTCCAAGGCCAGGTTGGATGAGGCTTGGAGCAACCTTGGACAGTGGAAGGTGTCCCTGCCCATGGCAGGGGCTGGCACTGGATGAGCTTTAAGGTCCCTTCCAACCCAAACCATTCTGGGATTCTATATGCACAGCATGAAATTACTGGACTATCTGATTAAAGTACTTTTGCTGACAAATCCTGTAGATCAGCTCATAAATTCTATTTCTTATTTTTCTAAATCTCTTGTCTAGATATATAGCTTAAGGGTAATGCTTTTTGTAGGAAAGATGAGCTCAAAATAAATCCCTTCATTCTCAGTTAAAGAAAAAGATATTTCCATAATTCTAATTGAGCTGCATTAACCTCAAAGTTTAAACTGCTTCAGATCACTATTCTTCCACAGGCATTTCATTGACACAGTTATCACCAGACTTCTCCACAGGATCACAGAATGGTTTGGATTGGAAGGGACCTTACAAACCATTTAGTTCCCACCCCTGCACAGGAGGGACACCTTTCTCTTTTCTTTTCTGCCAGCCTAGAAAAAATAAAAATCCTTGCTTAGTTAAATTATACTGTTAATGTTTCCCCAAAAGGTTTTAACTAATTATTTTCAAGGGCAAGAGGAAACAAATAACAAAACTATTCTATTCTAGTGTCAAATACACACACACACCTCCTGCTTCAAAACCAGCTCACCTCTGGGGAGCAAAGCCCTGGGAATGGAGCAAGACCTAGTTTTCAAATTCACTCCATCAGCAGCTTGTGTTCTGAGCTCATAAAACAGAAACAGTTTTTGGGCAAAACAGACACTCAAGCTCTTTTTTAATGTTTCAATGATTTCCAAGTAACACTTGCAGACTCATCACCCGGCTGCCACATGAATTGCAAATGACTGGAGGAAGGTGAGGGAATATAAATCCTAACAGTTTCAAAGGTGTTCAGCCTCAATTCCCATTGAAGGCTTACAAAAATCTTTTGCTTCAGCTGCATGTGACCTATTTGGTATATTTTGATATTTGGGAGCAGAATGGAGATTTAAATTGGACACCCACACCTGAAAGAACACTGCAGGAACTTTTAGATGCTAAGCAAGCAAGCCAAACATCGTAAACTGTGTGTCTACAACTGCATCACTCCCATGTGGAAGACATCCAGGAATTATTTCCCAAGGTCAGAAAGGTGCAATCCTGCAGCTGCATACTATTACACTGCTATAAGCTACTGCAACATGCCATTGAGAGGAGTAGAGGTAAGAAGAAAGCTTTATTTTAGTGGGTTTACACCAATATTATTTATGAAGTAAGTAGAAGGTTTATTCTAATAACCTGTGTAAGAGAATTTGGGAAAGCTTGATCCTTGCATTGGAGGCAGGAGGTGGAATCAAACAGCAGGATGCAAGGATCAAAATGAGCAGGACTGCAAAGCCAACAGCTGTTTCTTGCTTGCTCTTCTCCTCTTTATTTTTCTTCCCAGGGCGGAAGATGGAGCTCACACTGTAAACAGAAGATGCTGAGTGCCAGCAAGGAGCACTGCAGGCTGGAGCCTTGTTCAAGGACAGCTGATCAGAACAGCCAGGTCCCTGCAATTGCTCCAGCATTCCCAAGGCTCTCTGAAGGCACTGCTTGTCACAGCACAGCGCTTACTGCAGCAAATATGTTGTGGGAGGGCTGCTGGTGAAATGAAGCTTTTGGTTGCTGGAGAGAACAGACAAACGATTGTTTGGGAAAAGCTGTCTAACCCCCTCTTCCCACCAGTTTCATCCCTGGGTTAAAACTCCCTTTATTTTTTTCCCATCAGCTTGAGCCCACCCCTAAGATTTCTGGACACCGCAGCTGAACGATCATCTCCTGTTAAATAGATAGTGGTTTTTGCCACTCCTACACAAACTGACATAATCACAGCACAAAAACCAGGCAGTGGAGAGCCTGTGACCATCCCACCACTGGCAGAACATCCAGTCGACAAAGAGATGAATAGGGATGAGATGAGCCTCTCCCATATAAAAGAACTACAGGTGCAAGGGGTTCCTGCAGGCTCTAAGTGCTCTTCACCTGAAAAATGCTGCTTTAAAGTCACTTCTGGCAATGGCTGTAATTAATTGTTGCCAATACAACCCCAGTGAGTGTAAATGAGCCCTCTTAGCAGCATTTCACACTTCACTTTTCTAGCTTAGCAACAGGAGTAGAAGAGGAGTGAGAAACTGGAGATTATTGATTTATTTAGGTATTGGGGAAGAGGCTCCTGTGTCCTGGTTGTTACTAAGGAAAAACCAGAATGGAAATAAACCTTTTCCTCTTACTTTCTGAATGGGAAGTGGGGGAAAAAAATTACTTCTAGTTTGTTACTATGCTGCTCTATTTTTAATTAGCAATAAATTAATCTTCCCCAAGCCAAGTCTGTTTTGCCCATGACTGATGGGTGAAGGATATCCCTGCCCTTATCCAGACCCACAAGATTTTTCACCTTGTTTTCTCCCCTGTCCTGCTGCAGAGGTTCATCCATGTCAGATGAAAAGGAAGCTCTAGCAGATCAGAGTTCAGAAATCAGATATTTTGCTTGATGATCAGCTTGGAGAAAGCTGGCTGGTACACTGGTTTATCAGTGCAGAGGGCACAGCTCCTACATCTGTAAGGGATTAACCTGCTCATCCTCAGAGGGCAGCACATTGCACAAGAGAAGAGTTTGGCTCAATATAAAAAAGCAGCTGCTCCCCCAGCCTTGGGGGGAAGCCCTTGGCTGTTCTGGCAGCTCAGCACCCTATAAGGCTCAGTTCATGTCTCCTCCAAGCTTCATAGCAGAGATGCTGGGCTAGCAAACTGCAGGAGCTGTGCTGTGCCAATACCTGCTGTGTGTGTGTGTGGTGGGACAGAATCCCACAGACCAGGAAACACACAAGCCTCGAGGGGAAAAAAGAACCCAACATTAAAAGGATAAAATTACTTCAGCACTGCTGTCATTTCCAGCAACAAAAACTTCAGGGTGGAGGGGGAAGATGCAGAGCAGCGAGTAACCAGCCTGACAAGGGTAAGGGGCAGGGAAAGGGTGACCCTGGTTATCATCTACCCTGCCCCAAACACAGCTCTGTGCAGCCACCAGGACACTGAATGTGGGACTTGCATTATCTGCCTGGTGCCTGAACTGGGACTAAAAACTTAGCAAGCCTGCTCTTGGCAGGTTTGCAGCAAACCCAGCCTCAGCAAAGCCACTGTGCAGCGTGTCAGAGCAATTCCGTGCGCGCGGGATGAGCTCTTTGTCCTCTGCACAGCCAGTTTCACCCTTTGTGCAGAGCAGTGAGCCAAAGCCCACAGACAAATTTAATTCAGGATAAAAATGCGTTTGCCAGTTCTGTTTAGTCATACTTCATTGCCTCATGCTTGGTTCCATCACAAACAGGCAGATGCAGCTGAGTTCTCTCCAGTCACTTTGGTTTTGCTAAATTTGGGGATATAACACAAGAGTAACATTTGTGCATTGGCACAAAACTGAAGATTTATTTTTCCTGATAAAACTTTCATTTGTACAATATGTGTCACAGAAATCCAGGATGAAAATGTTAATTCCAGGAACTACAGTGTGCTCAGAGAGCCTTTCCCAGGCATTTTACAATCACACATCACAAAGTACTCACTCTGCAAGGTCTTGCCAAGAGGGTGCTTCTCCTCTGTGCAGCTTATTTCACCAGCCAGCAATCTCTGGGACTGCTTTCCTCTGCTATCACCAGGGCAGCAAGGGTTTCACTGCTGTTTCAGGGACCAGCACTTAAACATAGCCCACAATTTTTGTTGTCCCTTCCACACAGCCCAAAAGTTCTGAAAACACCTTAAAAAGAAATGCAAATAAATAAAGCAGAAGTTCTGATGTCACACTATATCAGGAATGCCTCTGGAAGTACAACACTGACTTTCTTCTGAGTTGCACAAGAGAACAAGTTTTATTATTCCAGATCTTCTTTTATAGGCAGGTCTGAGAGGTAAAACTCTCATTGGTCATTAAACCAACACATCACTATCATTGGACAATTAGGAACAACATCCCTTGACGTTTTCTTGCAAGAAAACAACAAGGATCCAAACAACACCTGCAGAGGTTGTTTTCCATCTCCAAGGAGACTGTTTGGATTCTTCCTTATGATTTCTCAGGCCACACTTCTCAGGCCAGTCTGAGAAAGTTCAGAGACTTGGTTTCACACAGACACTGAGCTCCCTGCCTGCTTTCTCACATTCAGCATCCATATTCTGTCACAAAGCACACTGCAGCAGGGGACTCACATAGTAAGTTATGAAGAAACATCCTGGAGCAAAACAAAACACCACAAGCACATTTCAGTTGTGCTCAAGGGTTAAAGATAACACAAATTACTGTGCTCCCCAATTTCCACCTGCATGGAACTGGAAACTACAGTGCTCACTCAGCCATCAATAACTTCACCATGTCAGCTTTGTGTTCAGATTTCCAGAGCTACAACCCCTCATGGAGTTTTCTGGAGTAAGGGATTCAAAATCTTTTCTGTCACCTCTTTGGGGTGGATGACCTGCTTAGGAAAGTAGTTAATACAAAAGTAGCATCACAATCATGGAATGGTTTGGGTTGGAAAGGACCTTCAAGCCCATCCACTGCCACCCCCTGCCATGAGCAGGGACACCTTCCACTATCCCAGGCTGCTCCAAGCCCCATCCAACCTGGTCTTGGACACTTCCAGGGATCCAGGGGCAGCCCCAGCTTCTCTGGGCACCCTGTGCCAGGGTCTGCCCACCCCCACAGGGAGGAATTTCTTCCCAATATCACATCTAAATCAATTCTTTCAGCTTAAAGCCATTCCCCCTTGTCCTATCCTGATGCTAAATTTATTTGTGCACTAGAAAATTTTGCAAGCATGATGAGGATCATTAAATACCTCACCACAAGCAAGTAGTGCAATTCCCATAATATTGACTGGATGATGAAGTAACATTATTACAGGAGATCTTAAACACTGGGAAATTAAAACACTGCATGGCTGTGAGAGACTCCTGTCATTAAAGGGCTGTGTGGAGACCATCTATAACACTTTAAAAATATGCTTACACACCATAAATCACTGCCCCACCATAATACATGCACATTATATTCATAACAGCATAATTACATGACAATTACCATACAGCAGTAATTAAAGGGAAACCCTGTGTGCCATCCAAGGCAGCTTCTTTGAAACAGACTAAGTAAACAAGGAAAGTATAATTAAACAACAGAAGGTGAGCTGTTTCCTGATGATAATTACATTACTGGCTATATTTTTAATTAGGTCACTTCTAAAACATCAGACTTGTTCAGGGTTTTGATGTCCACAGGAATCCTGTTGCACAGCAGCCCAGGTGGTCATGGGCTTACCTACCAATCTCATTTGTTAAAAGCTTTAATGGCAAGTATGTTTTGCCCCTTGGCCGACTTTTGGGCAGCTGCCTAATTTCTATAATGGCCTAACACAGACTTTAGCCAAAAGCTGGAGTCATTCCACATTGCTGAAGAAAACATTCAGCTCAGGAGAGCTGAAAAATAAATGCAGTTTTCTTAGCTGAAGCAAGACCTTGCAGAGGTGAGAAGAAGCTTCATTTCTATGCATTTTGGTAAAGCTCTGCCAAATAAAAGGGCTTGAGGAATAAGCCAGATGAGAGGGGAAGGGATAGGAAAGAATGTGCAGTGCTCATAGTGGGGTTTACACACAGCTCAAGCTGTGAGGATCTGCTCGCTGGGGACACAAAGCCAGCCCAGGAAGCACAGCTGAGCTCTCCCACACTGGCATCAGAGGCACTGAAGAATTTAAGGACTCCATTTGGGACAACTCATTTAAATGCCTTAGACTCCAAGCAGCAGCCTAGAGGTGGGAATGCAATAATGAACCTGAGTGCTCAGGTCACCTCCATTACAGAAGCATTTTAACCTCTTTGGAGAAGCTGCAGCAACTGGTGAACTTCAAAGCTGAGCCTACAGACATATGCTCCGTGGCTAGAGAGGGCTGGCTGCTATTTCTGCATGTGCTTTCCTGGGAAAAGCCAGCCTTTCACAAACAAGTTCCACTAGAGAAATCATTGTATATTCATTCCTTGCTCCCTCAAAGGATACAACTTGCAGGATCCTCCCCAAGAGCAGCTCCAGCAAAGCACAGATGGATGACTCTGGATTTACTCTTCCCCAGGCTGCCTGAGGCAGTCAGGCACTATTAAACACTAGTTATCATTATCCTAATCTAATAGGTCACAAGACATTATGGCATCCTGAATTTTGTGCCCATTCATGCTGTTGTTTGTTAAAAGAATTCATCTCAAAGGCTGCCAACCCCTGCCTTGGTCAGAATCACTTTTTTACCTTCTCACCATCTGCTCTGAGACCTCAAGGGCAAGTCAGTGTGAGTACAGTCTGAGCTGCAATTCACTGGGTTATATCAAATTTGAAATCATCCAGCAGAAAATGGACCTCATAGCTCCTGATCCCTCCAGGAGAGGCAGCACTCTGCTGCCCAGTCCAGCACTAGCAGGACCACTGCAAAGAGAGAATGTTTTAGAGATGTGTACCCACAGCTTGAGTCCACCTACAGTACAGCCCCATCCATCAAAATCCTTCTTTAAAATCAGCCAAGCCTGATTTGAATGGATAACATCCAAACCAGACTCACCTGGGTCCACAGTCTCCTGAAACCTCATCAGATCAGATTTTCATTTCTCATCTGGTGCCTCTCTGCCTAGCATAGATACTCTGTCTTAAAAAAAAATATGCCCAAAATATGAGGTGGATTTTTTGGGCCTTTGCCACTTGAAGAATCACTTCAAATTCTCCTCTGGCCTCCAATACTTCTTTCCATGCCAGTTAGGCCAAAAGGAGACATTTTTTGCAGATTAAATAAACAGAAAAAGGGATGAAAAGAAGAGGTCACAGTCCAGATTTCAGCACTGAACATGTCATACATGGCCTTTTCTGTACAAAAAGCCCAGATAAACCTCAAAATCTGATTATGTAGATTATTCTCTCACGTCACACTTTGATAGTCTTATGCATTTCAAGGCTTCTAAGGTGGCTGTCAGAGAGAAGGGCTTGCATGAGGCCCTCAACAGAGAGCTACCAAGGAAGGGGAAAAAAAAAGTGGATTTATCCTATCATTCAGCATGCTACCACAGCCCTAGCAGGAAGTTGGGGGAGCCTGGCATTCTGCCACAAGAGAAAGCCCAAGGAAAGCTGTTCTCTTTTAAGCCAGCCATATGGAAATGAAGCCCTGAGCAGCAGCATGGTGAGAGCTGCTCTTACAGCAGCACTGCTCTACTCACAGAGTAGATCTGCTACACACAGGCAAGAAGGGAGGGGAGTGTGTGGGCTCATTGAGCCTACAGAGAAATCAGGATAAACAGCAAGTTCCTCTGAAAACAGAGCTGGTGACCCAAAAGGGGAAAATGTAAACCTGCAGATAAACCATGCAACAGCATCAGCTCATTTGGAGCATGCAGAGCTCACCAAGATCAGTGGCAGGACACACCTGAAGGATGGGGTCATCCAGAGGGACCTGGACAAGCTCTGGCAGTGGGTCCATGGGAATTTCAGGAGGTTTAACAAGACCAAGGGCTGGTGCTGCACTTGGGTGCAGGCAACCCTCAGAATTAATCCAGGCTGGGATGGAGCAGCCCTGGGAGAAGGACCTGGGGTCCTGGTGGGTAAGAGCTGGACCTGCCCCAGCTCTGAACCCCCTGCCTGGGCAGCAGGGGAGGGGGAATTCTGCCCTGCTCAGGTGAGACCCCACCTGCAGAGCTGCCTGCAGCCCTGGCTCCATCAGCAGAAGATGTGGAATTGCTGGAGTGAGCCCAGAGGAGGCCACAGAGACAATCAGAGGTCTGGAGCACCTCTGCTACAGGGAAAGGCTAGGAGAATTGGGATAGTTCAGCCTGGAGAAGGCTTTGGGTAACCTAATTGTGGCCTTCCAGTACCCAAAGGGAGCCTACAAGAAAGGTCTAGCATTTTAGCAGTTCTTGGCTGGCAGAATGAAGTTCAGAGTCACATTAAATTCTGAAAATCTTTGGAGAAAGTTTAGTGTATTTTCTAGTGAGTCACTGGTCTGTTACCACTGCCAAAGGAAAGAAAGGGTAAGCAAAGCACTGCTGTTACCCAGGAATACCTAAAGAGTTGTGGGTTTGGTAACCAAGGGGAGACACAGCTGCACTACTGCACAGCAGAAAACCAGCCCTGTCCCAGTGGCCACCCTGTTTGCACAACCACTCAACCCCAACCCTACTGCCAGCCTCATAAATCTCAGATAAAAGGGATGTTTCTGTGGTAAGATGCTGGCTGAGGCACAGGGCCCCACACCGAGGGTCTACTTCAAGCACCGTGAAAAAGCTGAGCCAGCCACTTCTGTGCTCCACCTTCTCCTGGTTCAAAGGGAGCAAAAACTGCTCCCTCACTGAAAGGTGAGAGCCATTAGCAACTGCAGGGACTAACTGCACCCACAGTGGTCTGAGAAAACGGGACTGCAGAGTAGGTATAGCACTACCCTAAAAGATATAAAAAAAGTTTTACCCCAATTTTGTTTCCTTTTCTACATACTTTCAACTCTCTCCAAGCCTTCAAAGTTGCACTCAAGTTATTTTTAGCAGATCAAAGTGACCTAAGCCTGGTATTTTTACTCAGTGCATTTTAAAACTAATTTATTTACCAAAAGCTTCCTAAAATACATGGAGTTCAACTTGAACTTGTTAGACTTGGCTAAAAGCCACCCTATTCTCTACTGAAGGCAGGAATGCTATTGAAAGTAAATATCATCCTATTGTCTTCAGGTTTCTGTTAATCTCTTAGAAAAAAAGTTAAAAAATATATATATTTGACAGTCACTTTCATACCATGAAATACATTAACACTTGAGCTGCACTAAGGATTAAAACAAGTACTGCCAGGGACAGCTTAGAGCACAGTTACACAACCCAAATAAGAATATAATGAAATAAGAGTATCATGCCTACAGGATTTTCACAACCCTGTTTAGTATTCTTTGCCTCCTGCATCACACCAAAGACATTTCCAAGTGCCCTTCAGCTATCACAACCCCTTGCTTATTAAAGGTTTGTATTTTAAGCAGAATTTAGCACCGATTTCCCTCGCTTCCTCCTTGTACCCCTTACCTTTTCCCTTTGATTGTTACTCCAGAAAGAAACAGGAGTATAATCCCTGCCTTTTCTCTGAGTGTGCTCACTCTTTAAACTCCTTGGTCCTCCCCTCTATTCAGCCCTTGCTCCGCGGAGCTCACCCGCACAGAGACTGAACCATCAGTGCCTTTGCTGCTGCTTTCTCATCTTCCCACGCTGCGGGCTGCTATTGCATTTCCCCGGCTGACTCCACCTCTCCTCTTCCCACTCTCTTTCCTCTTTAGATTCACTTCAAGGCCAACTTCCCTTCCTTGCTGCTGGGCTCACACAGCTGGGAGTGTAGTAAAGCAGGGGGAGGGGAGCGGAGCAGGGAGCTTTTATTCAGCAACGCTTCCTTAACCAAGCAGCTGCTTTGAAGCCCCAAGGTCCAATTTCAACTGCTGAAGTTGCCGGTAATAAAAAAACAGCTAAATATAACAGTGCTTTCAAAAGGCAGGTTTGAGGTGGGGGACTCCACTGCTAAAGCTCTCCAGCTGAAACACAGTCAGAATCTGGAAATACACAACTTGGAGTAGCCAGTAAACACTTGCTGGAATGAATATTTGGAATTACAGAAGGGGTTGGGTTGGCAGGGACCTTAGAGCTCATCTCATTCCACGGGCAGGGACACCTTCCACTGCCCCAGGTTGCTCCAAGCCCTGCCAAAGCTGGAAAAATTCCAGGGATCCAGGGGCAGCCACAGCTTCCCTGGGCAACCTATGCCAGGGCCTGCCCACCCTCACAGGGTTCTGTTGCCTCTATGACAGCAGCTAAATAGAAATTAAGGTCTCGAGGAAGGCAAATTTACATCAATACTGCAGATTCCACAGATTAAAGGTTAAAAACCATCAGGTTAAACTGATGGCAAAGGAAGCAGGAACCTTGGCAAACAAAGCTGCCATTCTCTGCATAAAAAATGTTCCATTGATCTTGGGACTCTGTTACTTACCCAGAGCAAAGCCTGAAAGGTGATGGTAAGAAAGCTGCTGAGGGATAGGATGAGTGGCACAGAAAATCACACCAGTGGTGCTGTCACTACAAAGACTGCTCTGCAAAGAAAGTTTGACTGCCATATCTCTAGGCATCTACAAAATCACACCTCCAGGTCACTAGAGCCAAAGTAACACACTGAGAAAAAAAAACCCAAACAGGAATAACAAGTCTAAAAATAGCAATATTTGAGTTTACACTTTTGGACAAAAGTATTTTCCATCCATTCATTTAGCCAGAACAAATTCTCACTCTTTCCAGGGTATGAATTTGCAATTTGTTGTGGCCATTTATTCCTGTAGCACTCCTCTTCCCCTGCTGCCCTTTCCATAGTTATTTCCTCATAAAACAAATGCATTTTACCCCCCTACAGCCCATCACTGCACACCACTCAGAAAATCTATATTCAGTAGTTTCCACTCTCTCCCTCTCTTTCCCTGTATTTTTCTGATACAAGAAATCTGTGCATCAAAATATTTTTAAAACCATATCCCAGCTGCATTGGAAATAAGACTTTTTTACACAACTGGGTTTGGGGTGGGTTTTTTTTTTTGTTGGTGTTCTTAATGATTACCACAGTTGTAAATGAAAGGCACAATTTCATTCCTTTTCTGCAGAGTCTGAAGGATGGGGAGGGAGGTGATCCTGCCTCCACACCCAACACTAGGAAGCGACACCTGGAGGAGTGCTGTTAAATGTGAGGGTCTCCTTGTACAAGATAATGGATTTATAGGAGAAAATTCAGCAAAGGACCAGAAGAGGATGAAGGGACTGGAGCATCTTTCACATGAGGACAGTTTGAGAGAGCAGGGACTGCTCAGCCTCGAGAAAAGCTCAGGGATGAGCATATCAATATGCCCAAGTACCTGATGGCACTTGGAATGAGGCACAAACACACATGTGAAATTCCATCTGAGCACAAGAAAACCCTTTCTGACCATGAGACTGGTCACACACTGGAACAGGCCCCCCAGAGAGGTTGTGCAATCTCCAGCTGTGGGGATGTTCAGATCCCAACTGGACAGGCTGCTCTCTGACCCTGCTGCAGCAGCAGCTTTGGCCTGGGTGATCCCTTCCAGCCTAAACAACATGAGTTTAAACTGAGGATACCTGAGAGATTAGACAAAACCCATATAGTGACACTGCCCCACCAGTTACAGCCAGGGCTGGAATCGAGTTCATGCTTCAGTCCTGAAGCCTCTTTCATTCCTAACCAGGGAACAGCTGGCAAGCCTCCCCCAGACCCTTTCTGGGACTTATGGAAATGCCAATAACAGAGTGTATCTTCTCCTCACTGGAGGGGAATGTTGATTACCTGCGGCTTTTGATGTACATTTCTCAGAGCTCAAATACATCCCTCCCCAAATGTCATGGGGTAGCTTTACCTTTAAAGCAAAGCTGAGGAAAGAGGGGAAGTTAGAAGTGCTGATGGCTGATGGGGGTTCTTCCTCCTGACCAATTATCAGTCATTTCCAAGAATTGACAGCAGTTTAGGCCATTGAAAAGTGGGATCAACTTGTGAACCCTACCTTAAAGTGTAAAACCAGAGCTCTCTGAGTTCTCTTTGTTTCCTGGCGGTGAAAGGTAGCAGAGCTCCGGCCTCTCGCTCTCTGCCCGGCCATGCGGCCGGGCGGGGGCCGGGCCGGGCCTGCTGCATCTCCCGGCTGGGAGATGGGGCCTGCGGGGGGCTTGTCCCGAGCCCTGTCTGGGCCGGGCCGGTTCCTGGCTTGGCTGCAGGTTTTGCCGTGATGGAATTCACCAGAAACTGCCGAGTGAAGAAGGAGAGGGGCTCTGAGCCTGCAGCAAGCAGAGACGGTGACCACACTTTCCAGAACAGCCATGAGGAACTCTCCATCACAGACGGCTCCAGTTCCTGCACCAACCGAAGCCACAGAACTACCTACAACAGCCTGGGCAAGATTTTAACTCTTTCATTACCCAGATGAGACTTGCGGATTAACTTTTTTATCCAGAGAGAGAAAAGGAGAATGATCAACATGAAAAGAGACTTTATAAACTACCAGTGACAAGAAAGAAAAGAAACTTCAAGAAAGGTAGAGAATTAAGAAGATGCTTTAATTTAGCTGAAATGTCTTTCTGTTAAACTATGGAGATGGACAATGAAGTCCTGGAAAAAACTCCTTTAATTCATGATAAGTATGCAGGGAGGAATAAAGTATTCAAAGTGTAAACTTGAGTAATTATGGTATAGTGAAGTGCTGGGAGATTTGAAGCCTTGAAAGGCAATGAGAAAACTGTTGTCTAGTGAAGCTCACAGAAACAGATGAAGAAGACTTTTTTTTTTTTACCTTTGAATACTCATCCTTAAAAATGCTATCCCTCGAATCATGACCCATACACATCTCAGAGTGATGTGAAAATGGGAGGGGTGGGCTCTGATAACAGCAGCTCTGAGCAGCTGATATCAGAACAATAGAAAACTATAACAAAAAATAGTTGTCGTGTGAGAAACTCCATAAATTAACAGGAAGAAACTTCTGTTTCCCTACAAAGACAGGTGAAAAAACTGTAGCAAGAACTGGGACTGTTTTAACCACCAAAGTTCCAAAGTTTTTGTCTCTGTTGTCATGTGAACGAGAGAATAGTAAATAGATAAGGGATGAAAAGGTTTTTCTAGAAGTTTATTCTGGTGTTCTTATTCTTGTTGTTTGTCAATAAACTTTCTTTATTCCTTTTAAGTTTTATGCCTGTTTTGCCCTTATTCTAATCCATATCTCACAGCAAGAAATAAGTAATTTTCTTAGTTATTAGTTTTAAACCACGACACCAAAGAAATGTGAAAGGGAACCTGCCTTGAGCAGCATCTGGATCAGCTTTGGACACGTGTGGGCAACAGAGATGATGCCACACTCTGGCTCAATTCATAAAAAATGTGATTAAATTTCCAGAAAAGATGCTGGCCACTTACACACCCTTGTTTGAAGAGTGAAGATTTTATGCATTTGTAGGACAAATCCTTTTTCACCCCTATTTGTTTCCAAAAGCTGCCTGTGGCTGCCTCAGCTCTCTAGCTAAGCAATGATGGATCTATACCAGATGCCACAGCAAGTAAGCTCAGTACCTGACTTAACTGCAGATTCCTTAATGCAGGGGATCTGATACTGCCAAGGGGTCCAGTTTTATTTCATGAGTGTTATCTTAGATGTCCTGAGTGGTAGCTCTAACCACAGCTGCATTCTCACACAAGTCACTGCACACCTTGAGTCAGGAGAGCTCACTGAGCTCCTTTTCTAAAGCTGAACAGAGACAGCACAAAAATAATCCCCTTTTACTCAGAGTTGAAATTAAGGCCTTTGTATGCAGTCACAAAATGCAGTCAACTGACTCACAGTTGAATGGAAAATAAAACCAAATTGCTTTCTAATCACACTTTAAACCCACTTTTCCCCTAGGAAAGGTTTAAGAACAAAAATTGGACTAATAATACCTCAGAAAACCTCAAGGTAAACAAAAGCTTATTTGTGAGGAACAGAACAAAAGTGGGGTTTGCTGCTGCCAGATGCCTCCTTTCCTAGTGTGTGACTCAGCCAAAGGCCTGACAACACTAAACTGCCAACAAAGACAGCTCCTCTTCACAACTCTTACATAAACACCATAAATCCTAATTATTAATTGCACCCAGAAGGTAACACAGAGGTTTGTAAAGCACTGGAACAGGCTGCCCAGGACAGGGATGGAGTCACTGTCAAAAGCCATGTGGATGAGGCACTTGAGGACGTGGTGAACACCGTGCTGGGTTGGTGGCTGGACTTGATGATCTGAAAGGTCTTTTCCAGCCTTTGGAACTCAAGGATTCCTGGGCCATCAGGTGGCACAGAGGAACCTGCAGAGAAGTGCTCCTGCTTATCTCCTCACAATCTTCAGTTCACCTGTCAAGAGCCCACAAGCACAGACACCTTTGGGCTCAAAGCCCTCGAAGATGTAATGGTATTAAGACACATCCTTTTCCAGGTAGAAGATGATGAATGGTTTTGGAGCAACCCCAGCCAGAGGCTTGGCTTTATACAAAGCTTCTGCAGGAAACCCTGGCAAGAGAGAAAGTAAGGGGAATTATATTACAGCAAATCACAGAATGCCAGATTGGGTTGGGTGAAAAAGGACCTTAAAGCTCATCTCATTCCACCCCCTGCCATGGGCAGGGACACCTTCCACTAGACCAGTTTGCTCCAAGCCCTGTCCAATCTTGAGCACTTGAATGGATGGGGAGTCCCCAGACTCTTTGGACAACAGCAAAATGGTTTAAGTGTCAAAGGATTGCCCCAGCTGGGATGTATTATCCGGCAAGGACCAAGTGAAACCTCAAGTCACAGACTCCCACTCAAATACTTTAGAGCTCCAACAGTCCCCTTAGGGACAGGACAATGTCACCTTGCTGGGAAAGGCTGGAAGGACCACCTTTCTTCACAGTGCAAGCAGCAGCCACTTTTAAAGCCTTGATATGTTGTTGAGTCTAGAAATAAGAGAGTCAGCTTTTCTTCTGCTCTGCCCATTTCTGTGCAGAGCTTGAGAGATTTATTCTGTGCAATAATGAGCACAACCACAGCCCTTACTTCTTTCTTGGCAGCTTTATTAAAACATTGCATTGCTCAATTAGATTAAACCATTTCATGTCAAGATTTACACCAAACCTAAAATAAGTAATTTTGCTATGTATGACTTTTTCTTTACTAAGCTTGGGGAAAATGCTCCTTAACCTCTAAACAAAACTGCGGTTAAGAGCTGAGTGTTCACAGCCTCTGAAAAACAGAAGCTTAGCATCCCCAAGAGATGGCTCTATCTAGAGGTCTGGAAAAGCCATGTCATAACAGATTTATTGCTGAAAAGATTATCTGACAAACGCTGACAGCTTCTCAACTTGGCTGAGCCCTGCTCTCTGCTTGTTCCTGCCTACCTCCACTACAGAGAGCAGAAAGAGCAGGACAACACCAGAGCCCCCACCCTACATTCTTGCATCAAAGGTGTCTATCCCTAGCCACAGAAATCCAAATCCAACCAAGTTCTTGACCTCAGAACGATCATGGAATTTTTGGCTGGACAAACTCAAGCCTAGTTCCTGAGGCAAGTGCTAATGGGACATTCCAGGTGCCTGAAAGTCAAGCGCTGCCAGCTGGCACTTGGCTCTTCTCTGCATCAAAGGGACCAGCAAAGTGAACCACTAATGGCCAAGGCAAAGACAATTTGTTATTGGAAGTTGTTGGAATATTCCACTGCCAGTCCCTTGAGTTCCCATGTGATTATTTTACAAGCTAAAACACCCAGGCAGCAATAATTCTCCAAAAACAAACAGAGAGGCCTAGACTCAGCATGAGGAAATGACTTGTTTTCTTAGGCAGTTTTTAAAGGTACAGATCACCTCTTGCAGGGATCTTTTCTCTACCCCCCTCATTGTGCACAACTCCCTGCAGTTCAGAAGCTCAAGCTGTACTTGTGGATATCTCTGCCCAAGACATTTCAGGATACTTTATACTGGCAAGACTTTGCTCCTGCCACAAACATAGAAACAAAGCTTTGAAGTCACAGTTTAAAAACACAGTTTAAAGACACACCTAAAGTTTTACTGAGCAAAGAAACTTCCAATAAGGAAAGGAATAACCACAAATATTAGTTAGTGATTAACTTATTCAGAAGACAAAGGAACCTTGTTTGTGTGTGGAGTATCCTCCAGAGCAAGAAACCTAATGAGATTATGTTGGTCCATTCTCACTGCAGAATTCACACAAATGAGGCTGAAGCACTTCTCACCATTAGTCATTTCTAAATTTCAAAGCAATGGGTAATTATTTAGCTTACTTTCAGAAATACCATGGCACCTATATCCAACTCCTTCCCTCAGTGCACTGATTAAATAGCTGAGAGTTGTTTGCATCAGGTGTTTTATCATTTCAGCAATGCCATACTCACAGCACAGAGAGGTGGAACAGCTGGAGGATCACAGAAGGAAATCACAGCTCCTGGTGGCCAATTTCCTCAGGTTCCAACGCTGCAGGAGGTGCAGTGCCTCTCCCACAAGTGCATTCCTGAGGAAAGCAGGCAAAAAACAAACCACAGATTTCAATAAAACAGCCTAAACCCCTACAAGGCATTTTGTAATCCTACAGCATTCAGGCTCAGAGCAGGATGTGTACCTGCCTTCCTGTCTGCACATCTAAGGTAGAATCAGCAACATTAAAGCATCTTCTGGGAGGGTCAGTGGATCATGACAAAACCTCTTCTGCAGCACAGAATCACAGGGGGCCTGGCACATGGCCAGGGGCTCCTCCAGCAGTGTGCTAGGACAGCAGGCACACAAAGCCCATCCCAAGGTTCTTACCTAGCACAGGAGGCAAGCCAAGACTCTGGGAAGCCAGACCTAGATTTGAGGACTTGCAAACCCCCTCTTCTTTTCTTATCCCTACCCAAATTACAACCCCCCCTGCCCATTTCAGCCTCATTTATAGCCTTGTGAGGAACGAGGCACAGCTGGGGCAGAGCCTGTGCCCTCACAGCTGCCTCCACCCAAAACAGCTGCACCTGAAGGATCTCTCCAGCAGCACAAAGAGCCAGCGTTCACTACGGCCCCAGCAGGGAGATGCCAAGAGATAAGGGAACATTGATAAAGAGAGTGTCCACCACAACCATGGCACAGGGAACCTAGGGTAACTTTGGGTGGCTTGTTTTGTTTGAGCCTCTACTCCACAGCTGTAGAACAGCTGGCAGCAGTCTAGGGCCTGAGGAAATGGCTGGAGCTGTGTCAGGGCAGGCTCAGGCTGGATTTAGGGAAAGATTCTTCTCCCAGAGGGTGCTGGCACTGCCCAGGCTCCCCAGGGAATGGGCACAGCCCCGAGGCTGCCAGAGCCCCAGGAGAGCTTGGACAGGGATGCCCAGGGTGGGATTGTTGGGGTGTCTGTGCAGGGCCAAGGGCTGGATTCCATGATACTTGTGGGTCCCTTCCAGCTCAGGATATTCTGTGATTCTATGGTTCCTTGACATAAAAGCTTTGTGAGGACAACACGAAGATCAGTGCTCAGCACCCAAATTCCATTATATAAAAAAAGAATTCTGCCTTTCAGATCTACTCTGCTCTTGACAACAGCCTCCCATCTTAAGTTTTTCATAGCTTGGATTCCAAGAAGAGCTCATGAAGCACAACCCTTGGGATTACACTGAGCTATGATATTAACTTTTATTTATTAGATTCCCAATGAGCAGCCCTACTGCAAGTTTCTTTTTATAGCTGTTCAAATTAAACATGTATGACCTGTCATCCTGTAGTCTGTCTCAGTGTTATCTCTTTGCTGAGAAACACAATGGAAAACAACAACATTCTGTCTTCCACAGCCAAATAATTTTTAATCACCTTAGCCACAGAATCCCTATTGGTAATCTGTCCTCTGGGCCCTCCTTGTTCTTAAAGCAGAGGCTGATAGAGAATTCAATTAATGTGTCCCCTAAGGATAACACATTCAATCACACTAAGTGAGGAAAAGCTCAGATGGAAAAGAAACTCCAGCTCCAAACTTCCAGTGGAAAGTCTGTGTCCCACTGGGCAGGATACCATTAGCCTCATGAAGTAAGGAAGGGCTTTGAGTTTCTGCCTTGGCAACAAAAAGCTTTGTTGCTGCTGAATTTTCCCCCTTTTAGATTAAGATCTGCCATCTTAATCCAGGGAAGCCCAAAGGAGTTCTTGGGGTCAGACCTCCAGAAGATCAGTGTTGGGTCTGCTGTGCTGATTCAGTTTTCCCCATCTGTTGAAGAATATGTAAATCCTATATGCCACCACTTCCACTGCTCAGGTGCCTAAACCATGATCCAGTTAGCAGAGAAAAAAGCATGGATTAAATCCCAGCCCTTTCTGAAGGGCAGAATTCTCAATGGAAAGCTGTATGCTGTCCAAGGCCCTGCCTAGCTGGAAGTTTCTGCTGGAGTATTTATCACTAAGTCACAGAATAGCCTGAGTTGGGGGAGACCCACAGGGATCATTGAATCCAACTTCTGGCCCTGTACAAGGCACCCCACAATCCTACCCCATGCCTGAGAGTGTTGTCCAAATGCTCCTTGGGCTCTGACATGCTTGGGACTGTGACTACTGTCTGACTATCAGGCCAGAACACCATCTGGGGAAAGAACTTTTTCCTAATATCCTGCCTAAACCTGCCCTGACACAGCTCCAGCCACTTAGCTCAGCTTCCCCACATCATCTTCAAACAGAATATTGTGTCCCAGTCACACAGACCTTGAACAAAACCAACCATTGTCTTGCTCAAGAAGGGTAAAGCATGAAGAATTTCAAGCTCCTCATGCATGGTCAAAAATTGTCCAAACCAACTCAAGCACAGAACAAACCTGCAGCTTTTAGTGGATTTGCTCTCCATGTCACACATATCATGGGTTGGAACTAGATGATCTTTAAGGTTCCTTCCAGCCCAAACCATTCCATGATTCTATGATCAATTTCTTTCCATTGGAACTGAAGGCATTCTGCAACTCCAGAGGACTTAAGCTTCAGAAACATAAATTTAAAATAAATTTTCCACACATCCTGTCGCACCAACCTAAAATATGCAGGCACTGGGTAGAAACCCAGCTTCCCAAACCATCCTGTTGTCAGCAGCTTCAATGCTTCATAAACATACCCAGGGACAACTGCTGAGTCACAGCAGCAGCACGAGATTATCCAAGGTTTGAAAAATCTGGATTTCAGAACAGAAACCGCTGTGTTGCTGTCAGTTAGCAGAGAAACAAAACACAGCATTGAGGGGGGGGTGGGGAAAAAAAGAAAACAAAGCCAAACTGTTGGCTATGTTGGGTAACTTTTCCAGTCTTCCCAGCTTGTGATAGTGGCAGATGGCCCAGTCTGTAAATTAGCAGTTACCAGATGGGCCCCCTAAGTAGCTTTACTGCAGTAAATTGATTTGTTCGTGGATTTGGTATTAAAATGTCCTTCACTGTCTGGGTAGTGTTTGGCCACAAAGCTGCAAATTCCACTTGATTGCAGGGAAGGCCAAAACCCCAAACATTTCTATTGGGAAGCTGTTTCCTCGAGTTTACTGGTGAGTCTCAGTCCCCAGTCAGGTAGGTGTACTGGAGGTACTTGGCTCTGCCAGAAGGGCCAGAGCAGACTCAGGATTTGCATGATCCTTGTGGATCCCTTGTGAATATCCTTCAAACTCAGGATATTCTATGACTCTATCATTTAATTCTGGTCATGGGTGACAAATACAGACAACTTTGTAATGAGGAGCTGGGAAAGGACACCGTGACCTAGGGAAATATCTACTGGGTTGACACAACTATTTCAGGACACAATTCTCACTGTGGCTGAAAACAGGGAAGGAATACAGCTTATCAGATACTTCAATGCCATCCATCTGTCTCTCTCCTTCTTCCCTCCATACCCTTTGCCTCTCCTCCAACCATGTTCACAGAATCGCAGATTTCCTCTGGAAATCATCCAGTCCAACCCCCTGGGTCACCTGGAGTGCATCCAGGTGGGTTTGGGATGCCTCCAGAGAGGGAGACTCCATGCCCTCTCTGGGCAGCTGTTCCAGTGCTCTGTCACCCTCAATGAATAGAAGTTCTTCCTCATGTTGAGGTGGAACTTCTTGTGGTTTAGTTTATGGCTATTGCTCCTTGTCCTGCCACTGGGCACCACTGAGAAGAGTCTGTCACCACCCTCTTGGCAACCACCTTGGTGAGATTTGTATGGATTGATGAGATCTACTCCCAGTCTTCTGTTCTCCAGACTAAAGAGGCCCAGCTCACACAGTTTCTCCTCATCAGAGAGGTGCTCCAGCCCCCCCTCATCATCTCTGTGGCTCTGCTGAGCCCTCTCCAGTAGCTCCTTCCCTTTCCTGAACTGTAGAGACCAGAGTTGAATGCTCTGAATACTCTCAGTGTGGCCCCAGCAATTCTGCTGATGAGCCACATTCCCAGATTTTGGCCCTTCTCTGTCTCTTTTGCTGCTCAGCTGTGCAGTGAGCTCCCTGTAGCAGTGTGTGCTGCTCTTTTATCCAGGGTTGGAACTTGGGGTGCTGAAAGGCACTTTTTGTACAGCTACCCAGGATCTCTACTCCTGTGTCAATATCTCAAAAAGGATGGAATTACTGGAAAGAAAAGAAGGTCAATATGTGATTTTCCTCCATTTCATGGCACAGGCTGATAGCAAACATTCTCTAGCTTTGGTTGTTATCCTTCACCTCTTTTGTTGTATATCACTTGACCTCTGCTCAAGTGAGAGGAAATTGTCTCAGCAGTAGTGAGCCGGAAGCTAGAGATTGACATTTATTGAAGTGAAATACTCCACATTCCTTAGATTTCTTAATAAACCCACAAGTGTTTCCATCTTCCTAGAGCTTCTTTGGCATGTCCTGGCATGATATCCTGTAGGACTCAGTCCCAAAAGCCTTTGCATACATTTTAGTTCGTGTCAAAGGCTGGCAAACCATGACTGAATCCTCCCAGTGGTCCTCTGCAGCTGCAAGGGCTATAAAGTCACCAGGGAGGAGTGACAAACACAAAGAAATTACTCAAATTTCTGCAAGAGCACTGTCACATGATGGTTTATAGTTCTAATATCTGGATATTAGATATATAGCTGGCAAAACAAACCAAACAGTTTTCCTCTTCAAGCCTGGAGAATTAAATGATTTGTCAGCCTGAAAGCTCATATTTCCTCATGTTATGCTGCTGACAACAAACAAATGGGTAATGGAGCATTGTTCCATCTCCCTTTTTTCCTCCATGTCCATTTCTTCTGTTCTTTCAAAAGAACTCCAAGTTAGATCTCCTACCACATGTATAAGTACATACTATTACTCCTAATTATTATGAGACTCAGGCATCTTCTCATGCCCACTTGGTCCTTAATCCAACACTAAATGATCAAAACCTAATCCTGAAAATGGAAAGGGCACCAATGGCTGGAGATCAATGGCTGTGACTGAGATACTTTCTGCCTTAGGACTTGGTGAATGTATCCAGCATTGAGATTTGGATAGCATCCAAACCCAAACTGCTGTGCTACAAGCCATTGCTGCTGAATTTTGTGTTTTTCTGCTGGAAAAGGGGCAACAAGGCCATTTCTAAAAAAAGTTTTTACAGGGGAATGTGTGATTTAAAGAGCTTTGCGCTCCAGCTGATGAAACTCTTCAAATTCAGCGAGCTGTAACTATTACACACAAGCTAACACACAACTATTACTCTCCAAAAGAGCCTGGTTTACAACAGTATCAGTCTGAGGAAACCATGGGGTGCAAAGCCTGCTGCATTGAGAGCTGGAGGAAGTAAACCCTGGGCTCAAGGGAGTGCTGGGAATGACAAGCAGCTCTCTTCCCTCTTCTCCTTCAGCACTTCACCCAATGTCTGGATATCTGGCACGTCACATTTTCCCCAGAGAACTACTTGTTTTCTTTACTATCCCACCAAGCAGCATCCTACCCTGAGAACCAAGACAGATATTCCTACTGGAATGCAAAACAATCTGGCATTTTTCAGGATAAGGTTTATTGTTGGAGCTTCATTTCCTGTTGGTCATTCTTCTCCTCCGCTGAATCTCAGTTTCTCTTCAGATTTTACCCATGGCCTGGGCTGACCTGCCTTTTAACCTCTGTCTCTCAAGCTGCTTGATAGTCCTGTCCTCCTGTTCAGAAAACTCAGGTCTCTTGGCAGTGGAGCACAGAAATTTTCATTTAACATTTTAAACAGGAGCAACAGAAGTCCATGTTCCAGGAAATCTGTCTCTGCTGCTTGGGGCCCTGTCCCCATTCTCATACAGATGAGATGTGCCTGCACTGCTCCTCCAGCTACACCTCAGCTCTCTGCTGCCTTCCAGACCATCTGTGTCTCTTCCATGGAAGCCTGAAATGATTTTTCTAGAAACTTTTGCTGATCAAGCAGCTTGTTTGCATGCTTTTATCAACCTGCCCTGGAGCTGGGGAGGGCAATGCAGTGAGGGGACATGTTCCAGTCCCTCCTCATTGAAATAAAGTTCTGTTTATCAATAAATAACTGATATGAGGTGAAAATAATCAATTAGTGTTCAAAAAGGAAAGGCTAGCCTTTAGAACTGATCTGTTTGCTGCTGTGCAAGTTATCCCACCTCACTACTAGCAACTGCCTTTTGTTTCCTCCCTCTTCCCAGACACCAAAATCCCAGTACGACCTTTCTAGCTCTTTTCAGTCATTAATTCCTTCCAGTTCAAGTCCTTCCTGAAGAGTCTGAAGCAAAAACCTACTGATAAGTTTGCAGTCCAACCTGAGCACTTGGCTTAGTCTCATTTTGGTGTCTTCCCTTCATTTACCATCCATTTCACATTTTTAGTGCCTTCACCCTTGCACCTCCCATTCCTGGTCCATGTTTGAGATTGTGGCTTGCCTGTCTTGAAAACAAAGAGAACACATTTATGCTCTTATTCCCTGTTTTGTTCTTGGCAAAACCCTTTCTCTCTGCATACTGCACCATGCACTACTGTGGGACTTAAGTCCTTGGAAGTATTTTCACTGGAAACCCACAAAGGCAATCCCTTTTACACATTCCCAGGATGCACAGACTCACATTGGAAAGTTGTACTTCACCCTTTCTTGCACTTTGAAGCACCAAAAGGCACATAGGGAAATGCTGTCTTCTTCACCCTCATCCTCCTGCAGTGGATATGAAGCACTGGAAAGCAGGCTTCAGCTTTTGCCAGGTTTTGTGCATTTTCTTTCTTTATCCTTCTCATTGCCAGGCAGATCAAACAGCTGGACAGCTGCTGGGCTGTTATTTGTGCCAGGAGTGAGGGCTGTACAGACTCAGGCAGTTCATACACTTGACTGATAAAGTGCATCACCAGAGCAGGTTACACAAGCACACCCAGAAAGCCACATATTGTGCACAGACGGGTAATGAGATAAGAACAGCTGAACACTGGGACTAGGGACTGGATCAGTAGGGTCACCCTAACCTGAATTGTTCATGGCTCAGCAGCTTCTCTGAAGCCCATCCAGGGAGCCTGGGCTGTAACAAAGCCCCTTGTGTGATGCAGCAGCAGGCAGCAGTACTGTGTGCACACTGAGAGCCTTCCTGCAGTGCAGAACACAGCGGTCTGATAGGTCACTGCAGAATCACAGAATGGTTTGGGTTGGAAAAGACCTTAAATCCCATCTCATTCCACACCCTGCCATGGGCAGGGACACCTTCCACTATCCCAGGTTGCTCCAAGCCCCGTCCAACCTGGCCATGGACACTTCCAGACAGCCACAGCTTCTCTGGGCAACTTTACCACCTGTCTGTTTTTACAGGTACTTCTATGCAATCTGAACTGACAATAAAAGGCTTTTCTCCTCTTCCCAGGCCACCAGCTCAAACTACTTCAAGCTTGGGAGAAACATTTTTATTTTTTCATACTTTATGGAATCACAGAATCATTTAGGTTGGAAAAGACCTCCAAGATCACTGAGTCCAACTTGTGACTGATCCTCTCCCTTCACCCACACCAGAGCCCTGAGTGCCCTGTCCAGGCCTTCCTTGGACACCTCCAGGGGTGGGGACTCCACACTGCCCTAGGCAGCCCCTTCCAGGGCCTGAACACTCTTTCTGTGAAGAAATTTCTCTTGATGTCCAACCAGAACGCAACTTGAAGCCATTCCCTCTCCTGTCCCTGTTCCCTGGGAACAGAACCCAGCCCCCCCTGGCTGCCCCCTCCTGTCAGGGAGTTGTGGAGATCCAGAAGGTCTCCCCTGAGCCTCCTTTTCTCCAGGCTTCCTGTCCCCTTGGCTGAGCCAGCAATGCTTGGGAGGCTGGAAGCTCACCAGCCACAGGCAGTCACTCTGCACATCATGTCCCAACCCTTGGCACAGCTTTGTCCTGCATGGCATCAGTGCCACTTGCACTAGTGAGAATACTGGAGCTTATACAAATTATCCCCAAGCTAATGCAGAATTAATCCCATTTAAATTGTCACCAAGTCATAGTATTTAGGAGTATAGAAAAAAAAAAAAAAAAAGTAAAATAACTTACTCTTTTCCTGCACAGCCTACAAAGTCCTTGATTATTTTCTCTTAATGAAAAAAAAAAAAAAAGAGCAAATGTAAATCACTGCATTTCATGTCTGTGGAGGGAAGGGACAAAACATGAGTTATGAAAGTTACAAAGTTTGTAGGGTACTAAGAATTCCAGCTCAACTGTTCAGAATTAAATTTCAGCCCATTTTAGTGCACTTTTTTCCCATTTTTCTTGAACAGTGAAGCAATCAAGGCTTGAATAAAGCTTGGTCTAATGCTGAACTGATTCCCAGAGCCAAAGGGCTGATTTCACTCTTAGGTCAGGCACAGACTTGGCTCTGTGCTGTGGCAGGGCACTGGGAGCTGTGTCTCAGACCCCAAGTGCAGATGTTTAAGCACTCTTCACCAGTGATATACACACACCAGTGCAAAAAGAGGTGTTGCCAGGGAAAAGAAATAAAAGCTGCTGTGGAAGGACAAGGAAAGAGCACAGACTAGCCCACACAGAGAGGTGGTGGTCATGAATCATCATATAAGCAGAACAGAGTATGGTTCTGTCATGTTGGGAAACTGATTCTTGTTACATTTTCCAGCTGCAGATCACTTGGAGACTTTTGAATACAGCAGCCTTAGTCATTCAGCATTGCACTTCAAAGCTTATTACTGATAATTGAGAAGCACTTACTTAAAACTCCTATTCACAAAAGTGACATTTGCATGTCAGCTTTCCCTTTGTAGAATGAAGTTTTTCCACGCTGACCTTCCCTCAGACCACAAATCTGCAACTAAAACTTGAAATGTTGAGAGTGGAGTGAGTGCTAATCCTTAGCCATGAACACATGGCAAGTCCTGTTCAGAGCAAGGAAAAGGGTTTGCATTACATTTAGTTACAAGTTTCCCATTTTTTTTCAAGGACCAGCTTACCCAGATAGGGCGAAGCTGCACAGCCAAGATTACAAGGGGCACTAAAGGATTGCTCTGCTAAGTCCAAGTAGGGTAAACTCATTACACCAGCTCATGTGTTCCAGAAAAAGTGCTGCAAACTCCCACTGGCTTCAACCAGCAACTTCTGCCACAGAGGCACAGGGAGGGTCTTGACTCTGATGATTTGGCTGGAATCAAACAAGGAGACTTTAGTTAGTGACTAGTTTTATTGGCACCCATTAATCAGATTTTATTCCTATTCTTTACCCACTTTAACTTCTGTGCATGCTTAGATTGGAGCCCTGTCTCCATCCCCTTCCAGCAGAAGATATTCATTCCATACTGTTTTCTATAGCCTACAAATAGTTAATAGCCAATTTTATTAGGTTGCCCTTATCACCTGAAGTGCTACTTTGGCTCCTGGAGAGCCCAGCTCCATTGTCAGATAAGCAAACAATTACTTTTCTCCCTCAGAATATTGGGGCAGGAGTCAGCAGTGCTCTGTGGCAGCACACATCTTCCCTAGCATCTGAAAGCTGAACAACTTCTGCAGGGAATAAAGGGACAAATATCTGACTAAACTTCCAGTTCCAGTTAAAAAAAAGGAGAAGCATCAAGGTGATTTAATTGTGGCCTTCCAGTGCCTGAAGGGAGCTTCAAGCAGGATAGAGAGGGACTATTCACAAGGGCTTGAGTGCCAGGACAAGGGGAAATTGCTTCATGTTGACACAGGGCAGGGTTAGGTGGGATACTGGGAAGAAATTCTTCCTATGAGGGTGGTGAGGCCCTGGCACAGGGTGCCCAGAGAAGCTGTGCCTGCCCCATCCCTGGAAGTTTTCAAGGTTAGACAGGGCTTGGAGCAACCTGGGGTAGTGCAAGGTGTCCTTGCCTGTGCAGGGTTTAGACTGAGGTGGGCTTTAAGGTCACTTCCAGCCCAACTCATTCTGTGATTGTAGGATTTCTGGAGGCACAGGATTGTCTGCTATATCATATAAAGCCAACAAGTTACCTAAGCTGCCAGGCTTTCATCACCAGATTTTTCATCCCTGCTGGGTACTGGTTACAAACCATCAGCTGTCAGTACAAGCCCGCTCCCTTAGATTGACTGATAACCAAGCAGTTTCCTCTCAGCCATATCGATATTCCTCTGCTGACAAGTAGCAGCAGGCCAGAGAGGAGCACTTGACATTTGTGCCCTGACCCCTCCTGCTTTGCACAACTCCTGCTGCTTTGCATGAAGCTGTGCAGCACCCTGGGAGCTCTGACAGGACAGACCTCAGAACGTGCTGTACATCCACTCAAAGCCTGAACTTCTCAGGGCAAATAATGGTAGCTCTGGGGGTTACACTGAGATGCTTCTCCCCTACAGAAGACAGCTAAAGTATGGATTTGTATTTAGCCACACTCTGTTTTTCATTAAAATCCAAATGAGCCTTAGTTTCCTTCTGTCAAATTGAGTAAGAAATACTCTCTGCTTCTTCCAGGCAAAGTAGTCATGCTGCCAGATTTAAGCTTTTCTTAATCTTCTCTGGGAATGACTTATACTGAGAAACCACTTGAACTCCTCTGAAACTACAATTTCCTTGAGTGGCAAGCAGCCCAATTCTATAAAAAGTATCAGTATAAAGACAAATGTATTTGATGAAGGTTCCTGCTGATGTCAACATGAGACACCAGCAAGGATGATGGGTAAAAACCTGCCTGTGCAAAAGAAATAAAGCCAGTTCTGTGTGGGATGAGTGTAAAAAACCATGAAATGCTGCCAGCTCCTGAGTGCTGTTTGCATCAGTTTGGTTTTCCACATAAGGCATTGACATGCTTAATTTCAAAGTGATTTATAGCAGCATTATAAATTCCTTTACTGGTTTGTTTTGTTTGGAGCTTTTCATTATCAGGGTTGGCACAACATGTTTTTTGGGGGCCTGACAGACATCTCCCTGCGTTTAGGAGCTGGAGATGTTTGGGAACACCTAGTAGCAAGTTTCCTTTAGTCTTGAGAGAAAGAAGAAGCACTGGGAGTGATATTAAGTAGATAAATGAAGCTTTAGAGCTTTATTTCTCAGGCTGACCATCAGAGCATGTTTTGTCTGGAGTCAGGGAGCCATCAGGGCAGGAATCACACCAGGGCCTGCCTGTGACAAGGGCTGGTGGTGGCAGGCTGTGCTTCCAGCTGTAAAACCATCTGCAGCTCCAGCTCCCCCTCTCTGTAACATCACACTGATGGTCTGTTCACACTCACACGCACTGAAGGTAGCACAAAGTCTTCAGTCTGCATCAAACCCGAGATAAATCTGATAAAAATGGATGCTTTACAGCCCAGAGATCTGGGGTTTCAGACTTTGGTCAACATTCCAGTGAATCCTATTGCAACTGGAGAGATCTTACGTTCCTGAACTGCATTTTGAGAGGTTTGCTGACATAAAACTCAGGCACTGCAGGGCATGATTTAGCTGAACTGTTGTGGTTTCATGAATCATGGTGCTACCTCGTCAACCAAGAAGTCAAACCAACCACAGCTTCCCAAAAGGTTGCTAAAATGCTGTTTAGCATTTTTAATAAAGGGAAAATACACCCTCAAAGGCCCTGAGCAACCATTAGTAACACCCAGTGACAATAAATGAGTAACATTAGAGAGTTTTTGCTAAAGGAACTCAACTAATGGCTTTAACCACAGTAGAGAGAGGCTGCTGGGAGCTGGATTTGATGGGAGCCTGGAATCTTCAGTGATTCTGCAACTGCTAAAGCGGCCTAAGCACTGAGTGATGAGCTCTGTGAACTGAGTCAGCATTTACGGCTCCCTGTGGGAGAGGGAAAAGGACACATGGTAAATCATCCTTATTTTGACAATAATAAGTGATACAATGACATCTTAAACCTTATAAGTCCAATGTGTTTCTTCAGCTTTAGCTAGAAGTTTTGTACCTGAGGGTGTCAGTGCATTTAAAGCCGTTCTCATTTGAAACCCTCTTGGCATGACCTCCAGTGACCATCAAGTAACAAATGGTGATGTTGCACCTTGTGGAAAGAAAAACCAACTTGAGCCATTCAATAAAACAACAATTAATATTACTCAAAATGAAAGCTCAGCTTTTTTCTATATACTGGCACTGAAAGCTGCTCTGGAAGGGCAGCATGTCACAGAGCCAGTGCTTGATCTTGAGGCCTTTTCTCAAAGTCAAACCTCACAGAGAAACTTAAAAACAGCCTGCAGCAGGCACAGACACACATACACACATACTACAGGCAGTGTGCTAAAACCAGAATTCAGATGAAAGAGTCGAGTTTTGCTTATTCACAAACACTGCCCAGGCTTGATTCTTCCTTTTCCTCATTTCTCACTGTGTCTTCTTTTTGTGTCTCCTCCCCTTTGCCATTCCCTGAAGGGCATTATCAGCCTCAGAACAGCATAAACCATCACATCATCTGAGCTGCAGCTGCCACTCGTGGCTGCGTGGGAGCATTCCAGCAGCAGCCACATCCACACCAAGAACTCCAATTGCAGGAAAGGATTTCAGCTTCTTTCCACACAACTTTCTGCAAAGAGATCCTTGCTTCAGCAGCCCAAAGATTCACATCCCAGCCCTGTGGCAGTGGCAGCTAGCAGGAAGGCTCTGCATGGCCATAAACCAAATAAAATCCATCTGGGCATAAGTTCATATTTATTAGCATTTCCAGTGCACAGTGCTACTTTAATTCCCCGATGGCTCCCAGGCTGCTGCATCTCACTGATGCATAAGCAGCGTTTCTGCTGCTATTATAAAACAAATTACCTCATGCATGAGTGGCCTTAATATCAGTTCATGCTCCAAGCTGTTCTCCTGTGCTGACATATGTACTCCCCGTTCACCCCGTGCTGCTGAAGGCAGATTGGCTTCTGAAACCACCCATCAGATGGAGCAGGGATAGATCATAAAAAAGTGTGTACAGCATTAGCCCCAGTGCATTCCCCATGTTCTGCTCAGTGTAAAAGGGGTTACTGGGTAAGCCATAGGGCTTCAACCCCTCTCTTTCTCCTTTGCCATCCCAGCCTCACATGGCAGGTGTTTCTCTGCCTGTCATGGCTACAGAGCTCTCTCTCCATTAAGGCAGTGATATCTGCAGTGAGAAATTTTGACCTGAGCAGCACTGGACACCTCAGTGAGTAAATAACCATGGCATGGAAGCACAAGTCACTGAAATGAGAATATTATAAACAGAAATATTCCCTATAAGCGGCTTGTGACTAAGCTCACTTTTGAGCTAATAACTTCCCATGGAGATGAACTCTGCAGGAAAGCTCACAGAGCTATAAATACTCAGCATTCATTAAAAGATCTTTTTTGTTGCAAACATTCTTTTCCGGCTATGCATCATGACACTGGTGCTCCCAACCCATTCTCCTTTCAAAAGCTGCAATTGTTTAACCCCCAGATCCGGCAGCTCTCAGAAATCCACAGGAAGAAAACATTGGGGCAGTTTTGAATATTATGACATTATTCCAGTGCCAAAGAAATAAAATAAAAAAGAAAAGTAAAGATATGACAGGGAACAGATGCTATATCATGAGTAAGTCTAGAGTTTCATACTCTTCATAAGTTTTAACATTTTGCTAATCTGTGAAGGAAAAGATACATTTTAAGGACCTATGATTGTATTCTATGGGCTCTGAGGTAATGAGAATCGTGGATTTGTACTCAATTCCTGTAGTTACTGCCTGCCCAGATGCATTTCCAGCACTGCTCTGATGAGGAGTATGAACGCTGACCGACCGGGATATTTCTGTTTCCATGTGGTTACCCAGAGTCAGGGCTGCACATCAGCATGGGACTTTTGAAAAGGCACTTGTGAATTGCAGCTTTATTTGCATCCAAATGGTCTCTCAGTTGCAGATGTTCTCTTGCAACCATGCAGTGATGCTCCCTTGAGCAAGAGTTTAGCTTATGCTAGGCCAGCTTAAATCCTTTTAATTTCATTACATAGACACGACCCACAAGAGCCTAAGATTTATTTTCCTATGTTGCAAGCTAGAAGCAGAGCAGACCAGGATCTTTTCACCTGGCTGTCTAACCACTGTTCAAAGTCACAGAGCAGTATTTTGTGTTCCTGCTTATTTCTTTAATTCGCTTACTGAAGGCTGGCACTGAGACCCAGCCCTGCTGCTCCTGTTGCCACGTAGGTGTTTGGCAACAGCCTCCACACAGGGATTGTGGTACAATATTAATGAGCTCTTTATCACTGAACTATTAAATCAGGAGCTTCATGGATGCTTGACAGCAGGGCAAATTCAGAGAATCCCAGAATCCCAGAATGGTTTGGGAAAGGATCTTTAAGCCCATCTCATTCTCCCCACCATGGGCAGGGATACTTTCCACTAGACCAGGTTGCTCCAAATCCTGCTCTTGCTTCAGCCCCTAAGAATAATTCTGGTGCAAAGGGAGGGCAGGAGTTCAGCTATGCAAGCCAAACTCTCCATGAGTCTCATGGCATCCTAGTATTTGCCCTTTTGTTGCACAGCAAAATGTTTTCTACAGCTGTCTGCTCCAGACAAGACCAGCAGCTGTGGCTTGGCCATTTTCTCAGCTTGGGGAAACAGCCTCGACTCTGTCTTGTCCCAGACTGTTTCTAGTCAGCTGGGCTTTTCCCAGCCAGCTCCATTTCTGGCTTCTAAATTTTAGCCCAGAAAATTTTAGCCAGTGCCCCAGAATTTTAACTTGATCATTTCAGTTTGCTGACATCTAGAAATAAGGACAAACTTCCAGATACCAGGCTGTTTTTCAGGCATCTTCACTCCAATTAAACAGGACATGGGCTGTAACAGGATCTTTAAGACCTGAATTCCCAGTCCCAAGGCTGACAACCAGGAGCATCCTGGACTGCTGCAGGAAGGTAAATCACAGCAAGGAGAGCGAGCAGCACGCTCCAAGCTGCTGCTTTGTTGAGCTATTACTCATCAAGGAAAGAGCATAATTATCTTTCCATGCTCTCATAAAGCCAAGAGAGGATTCTTCAGCCTTATCTAATGGCTCATGCCTGCAGTGAGCTCAAACACAGGGACTATCAGTCCCTGTAATACCTCTTCCTTTCATACAGACAAGTCATTTCAGGATTGTAGGTGTTGAGTGCTGCCCATGGTTGCTTGTCACTGTGTGTGAGCACAACAGCAAACTCACCAGGTAGCACTCACCCTGTACTCTCACTTTGCTTTGCAGAGGACTATCTACTCATTAAATTTCCAGTTTTAATTTCAAACTCCTGCCATCGTTTGTACTCTCATGCCACTGCCCAGGCTTGCAGCACTTGTGCCCAGGGCAGGTACCTTGGCAGATGTGTTGCTGCCATCGGCCACAGCTTCTCCTCCATCCTCTAACTTGCCCTATCATTTTTGAATTCAAACAGCTTTACCTCCTCCTGGAAAGAAAAAAAATAGTCTGTGCAAACAATTTGCTGTTGGAAGCTAATTTTCAACCCTAGTGTGGACAGGCTCTACAGAATTACCTCGGCCTCATGTGCTTCTGTGCCATCTGCAATTATATTGATATTTCTTTTATATCCTGCCCTCACCAGCAGTCAATTGGTACAACACACATGATCATCCTGATGTTTTCTGGTTATCCTTTCAGCAAATGTGTCTAAAGTAAACTCTGTCAGTCTGGAGGTGCTCTAATTTGATTTGGACTGCACCATCACTCCTCACATGAGGTACTGTTCTGTTTGCATTAGTCTACCTGCTCAGCACACAAACTGCAGTTCAAAAGCAATTGGGGATGGAAAAGAGTTGATTGTTTCAGCTTCTAAAGGTGGGGTTTTCCCTAAAATTTGACTTTTGGGTAAATCTCCTGGCTAAATTCCTGCTCAGGTGGTTCAGAACTCCAAGGGTGGTGAGTTAGCCCAGCTGACTTGTACTTAACTTCCCCCAACCCACTTTTACTCCCCATTCTTTTTGGCCCTTGGCTGAAGTAATTAAAGTGTCATTACTTGAATACTGGTTTTACTAAAAATTACTCTCAGTTTCAATAGCCTTCAGCTCGCAGCCAGCACCTCACTGCAGCTATTGGCAACCTCTCTGTGTGAAATTCAGTTTTGTCTGTGCCATACAGATGTTCAAGATTTCACTTCTTAAATCCTGCTCGGCACTGAGGAGAAGAGGATGTTACAGACATTTCTCACTGAAGGTTTAGCTTCAACAAAAGCCCCAATTCCATGTGTCTCTAATCAGGTTTTTGAAAACTATCTCTCAGAAGCGAGAAGCAGCTCTTTGAATTATCTCTTTCTTACAGTGTGAAGTTAATGAAAGTCCAAAATGTTCCCACTCATTTCATTATAGGAGCCTTCATTTACATTCCATTGAGCTGAATCATAACTAAGCCTTACCCCCACACTGGGCATGCAGCCTGCACAGTTTACATGTGTGTTGGTAAAAGGTGAAAAAAGCTTTCTTCTTTTTTTTTCAGACAAATTTCCTAATCCATTTCTCACAATCTCTTCCCCAAGTGTCCAGTTTTTACTGTGCCAGGGTAAAGGTAAAGGCTAATTTGGAATTACAGCTCACAGAGACTCAGGTTTAATGCAGTTAAACTTGGCTTTTAAAATTATTATTAGATTTTATGGGAAAATAGACGTAACTACCCACTGCAATTTTTCAACTAAGTGTGGAAACACTTTGCAAAAGTGGATGTCTAACTCTGCTTTATTTATAACTTTAATTTTCCTCCAGTAACAATCACAGAATCCTAGTCACAGACTGGTTTGGGTTGGGAGGGACCTTAAATCCCATCTTGTCCATGGGCAGGGACATCTTGCACTATCCCAGGCTGCTCCAAGGGTTTCACCCATCCAACCTGGCCTTGGACACTTCCAGGGATCCAGGGGCAGCCCCAGCTGCTCTGGGCACCCTGTGCCAGGGCCTGCCCACCCTCCCAGGGGAGAATTTCTTCCCAATATGCCACCTAAACCTGGCCCATTTAATCTTAAGCCTATTCCAACAGGGCAGTGATTGCTCAGCTCCAGGTTTCCTACCCAGTATGAGAACCTGAAATGATTTGCTGTGGTTCCCAGCTCTGCACACAATATCTCAGGTCCAATATTAAAGAGACAATCATTGTCCCCAAATCCTAGAAATACAGAAGATAAACATATATGTATAAATATTCCTGGATTGTCACATGAACAGGTAGTGGTGAAGGTGAGCCAGTTTAGAGATGTCCAAGTCCCTGTATAGTCCAACAGAAATCTTTCAAGGTCTCTCTGGAGCTGTTCCTGGTGTTGATGCATCACAGAAATAGTGATTCCATTGTGGGGACTCTCAAGGACCCACAACATTGATGCATATGGATTAGAAACAGGCACTTGTTACATCCAGTACTTAAATACTTAAATAGGTCAAAGCTCCCTTTTTCCTTACAAGTTTAGTGATATTCCCCAAGGAAGGAGAAGCATGGCCCACACCAAGAGCAGGATATCTCTGTGCCTCACTAAATGAGAAAATGAAGGAACCTATGGTTTATGGCTCCTGGAAGTATTCCCTATCTTCCCAAGTTAGCCATGACTGCACTAAAATAGCTGCAAAAGTCAGCTCTCAACTATGGTTTTAAACTGAAAACAAATTTACCTTCTATGGTGGCTTTCACTCTTTACTGTTTACAGCCTTTATTATCCCTTCTTTCTCCTCCACTAGTATCTTCCCCCTCAGCCACGCACAAGTCTTCCCACAGCCAGGTCTGGAAAGCCCTTCCAGTCAGGGCTGGCTCACTGGACCACTTATTATTTACAAGCTGCCAAAGCCTCGTGGAGAGGTTACTAAAGGCCATCTGCCTAAAGAATTCCTGTTTATATTCCTCTTGCTTTATCCTTAGGAAAAACAGTTGCATACAGGCAGAGGTATTTAAAGCTTGACCCATCCTCCCTGGTCCTGCTGGGAGCTATAATCTGTCTGTGCTATCTCGATTGATATTTGTGTAGCTGATTATGTCGTCCAAACAAGGGATTAGGATCCTGATTTGGGGAGGGAACAGCACGAACAGAGGGTGTCTGAAGGGACAAGCTTTTTTTTGTTCCCAGTCAGATTCCCTGAACAAAAGGGAGAGAGAAGAAATGCATCTTGTATAAAGGGCAATTGTTTCCCAATGGAACATTTAATGTTTTTCCATTAAGCATGAGCTGCTCTGGTTGTTATGGAATATTTTATGAACAGGTCCGCTAATGCGATGCCCAGCTCCGGCACTGTCTGCACCAGGAAAACAAAGCCAGCACAGGCTATCCTTTTGTGTTTTGATTTCCTCTTTTCACCCACACAGGGGATGAATCAGAATATTATCTTGGAGTTTTTATGGCTACTGGATGAATATTCCCATGTCTCTTGCCTAAACAACAATTCCTGGTACTAAACTTCTTCATGCAAATAAAGGCTGGGATGTGCCAGGCTTGGCTTCCTGGGCACTGATCCAAGGAATACACTTCAGTCCATGACACAACCTTTGTCACACAGCTTTAAAGTCTTTGGAAGACCAGACAGATTCAGGGAAACCATTATGTGTCCCTATGGAGTAGGAAAAATAGGGAACATCTACAAAATCCCATGTGACATTTGTGTTGTTTCACAATACGGGAGGCAGAAGGCACCCCAGGAAACAAGCAGCTTCCACAAAAACTGAAGGTGGCAGCTGGCAGCACAGACAAGCTGCAGAACATTTTGCTCCAAAATGATGGGAGGCAGAAGTTTTCATGTTCCAAAAAAACCCACGGATAAATTCATAGAAAGGAATTAAGACATGAAGGGCTACTGAATGCAGCTCTGTAGATCTGGTTCAGGAAGGCCCACCTGCCACAGGAGGTTTGGAATGGGACAATCACAGGTTACTGTAGGGCAGGAGAGACCTTTGGAGGCCACCTGGGCCAAGGGCCCTCACTCCTTGCTCAAGACCAGGATGATTTCAACATTGGATCAGATTGCTCAGGACTTTACCTGGTCTGAATTCTGAGCATCTCTGAGGAACAGCCCTCTCTCAGAAACCTTGGAGGTTTTCACTGCTCTCTTTAGGAAGAACTTGTCTTTTCCTACACTGATGCTCTTTATCATCTCCAGCTGGCCCATGTCATGTGGAACTGTATCTCTGTTCATTTAACCAGCAGGCCATCCCAATGTTCCTAACTATGGGAATTTCTAAGGAATTCCACCATTGTAGTCATGGTGTTTCCTCCCAGGAAAGAGATCATATGAGCTGTGGTTAATTCATACTTGTCTTATGCAATAATGCCAGAAGATTTCAGGCTGGACTCTTTTAATGTCCTGTATATACTGGCAAATAATGCCAAATACTTTCTACAGGAATCAGTGAAATGAGAGACTTTTGACTCTAAATCTGTTCAGTAAGTTCAGTGGTGCAAGTCTGCCTGACAAGCTGAGGTGGAATTCTTACTTACAAAGCAATTCTCCTGAGGTTCACATTACATGATTGCTGATACCAGAAGTATTAGAGAATAAAAACTGTGTTTTAGAAGTAATGATTTTTTGCCTTGAATGCTAATTAGTGCTACTGTAGATACTGTAGCTCCAAGCTAACAGCAGTCTGTCTCCAGCAGAATCCAATGCAAACTCAGAATTTCTCCCTAGAGTCAGCTGCTGGAATTGCTACCCCAGTGCTTGGGGCATTGTCACAACAACCAAAGTATCAGCTATGACTACAAAACCTATTTTTCGTGCCTTTTCAATTTACCACTCTGGGTCAGAAGGGAGAGGAGCCAAGAGACCATTCCTTAGCTCTGCAAATGGACTAATTTGGGTCTATTTAAAAGCCTTCTCTGATTTTAGGAGGGGCCAAACCCATTTCAGGTTTAACCTCACTGAAGATAAAGTACTTTTGGTCCAGAGTAGAGCTCCAAAAGGGGATTATGCCTCATTTCTCTGAGAACTCAGACTGGCACATTTCATGTGGCATTGTGCTGGTGACTGAGTCTGTCCATGCACAACCTGAAGGGTTCACAGACTGGCACAATCTGCAGGACTGAAGGGCCCACTTGGCTTACACTGTGAGAGGGAAGAAAACTTTGCAATGAGGGATATTTTTAAGTGTGAAAAAAAGCCTAACTATTACTGAAAACTAATCAGACTGCCCTGCTGGGGCAGATAAGAAGGAAAATAAACAAAGCTCTTTGGTTAGATATATTTTAATTTCTGCAGAGTCCAAAACTACACAGCTGAAATGCAAGAAAATAATTTGAAAGAATGAAGAATTCAAGGCCAGGCTGGATGAGGCTGGGAGCAGTCTGGTCTAGTAGAAGGTGTCCCTGCCCATGGCAGGGGGTTGGAATTGGATGGGCTTTAAGGTCCCTTCCAACCCAAACCATTCTCTAATCCCATGGTTCTAATGTTTGATCTCAGCTTTAGATGGCAACAGCCTGCTGAGAGAGGTTGGATTCCTTCTATTTTTTCTGGCATGAGGATCCCGTAATCTTTTGCTCAGGATGGAGGTGTTATTTAACAGGATCATGCCCTGCTGCTCTTATCAAGGACAAAAGCAGAACATGAGTAAGCAGCACAAGGCAAGAGAGGCATTATCAATGGAATAAATTTGTATACAGTCTGCAGATATTTATTAGAACATCTACTTTCCACCAGGGAATTATAAAGTTCTTTTTTGCAATACTGGGCTGCGACCAATTTAAGGCTCACCATAACAAGCTTGAATAATTAATTTATTGTATGCATTGCTAACAGGATGTTTCTAGTCTCAGACACACTGCGTTACATCCCAGTTAGAAGGACGAACCATGAAAGTCATGGCAAGCTCTTGCCCAAATCCATTGCATTAGTCACTCCTGATACCTAAATTTATGTAATTGGAGTGGAACCAGTGATGCTGGTACTGTCAGCCTCCTCTGGCTTGATCTGCTCTTGTTTTCTTCCTGGTTTTTAATCAGCCAGTAGCACAATAATCTGAAAGAAGCCGCAGTTTTGTGATGCCTTCAGCTAGAAATGCTCTCCATGAGCTGTGTGTCCTCAGAACTGAGCTGACAGTGTCTCTGCTTCTGAGAAACCACTTGCAACTCTGAGCTTCCTGTGCTAATGCAACAGGCATGGTCCTGTAATTAAAAGGACATGCTGTCCCAAACCAAAAACAGTATGTTTGAGCTATTAGAAAACCGAGCAAGCCTTTTGCACAGGGGCTATAAACATTGCAGCTGTGGGAAAAAAAAAAAACCAACAAACACCCCAGAGTGTATGTTTGCCTGGAGATCTGAGATTCTGCCTTGTGCAGAATATCCAGCATCAGCATAATCCACATAAACACAGTTAAGTGGTTGAGCTCACCGCTGGAAGTATCAACTCTCCACCACATGGTATTAACCCAGTGCCTGAAAATCTTATCAAATGAGCTGTGAATCCACTGCTACACCACTGTATTTCCACTTTTCTTAGACTTTCCCATGTTCTTGGTTTCACAGGATTTGTCTAATACTCTTGTGTAGTGCTTCAGTCTCACAGAAATGCAAAAGAATAAATTCCTTTTCAGCCAGACCCAACCTTCCAGCTACAGTCAATGCCAAGGAAACATAAATGTTTCTTTAGCAAATGGTTTCTGGTGAAGGGTCTTGGCTCAAACCAAGGCTCAAATCTTTGTTTTTTAAGAACAAATTCATTTCAGTCTAGAACAAATGCTTCCTTTGTCTTTGAGGAACAGCCACATGACAGAGAGGAACCAGTGGAGCAGGGACCAGTGCTAGCACTTGTGAAGATAATTTGAACAGCACAGTTGATCATATTACTAAAAATACAGTAATAGGTTCAACGAAGTGCAGTGAAATGAAAGGCATCCACCCATTTAATGCAGGCATTAGGCTGCCCCCATGGCCACTGGGCCAGGGCTTCTGAGCATCTTTGATGAAGCCCATTTTATGGGGGAAAGCAATGCCTTAACACTGTATCTAATTAGCTGGGAAAGAGGAATGCAAAACTTTTGCCTGCCAAGGTGGGAGAGAAGACTGCAGGGAACACTAAGAGACAGGTTGGCAAAGCACAGGCAGAGACTTGTTTGGCCTTGTGCTGCACCATATGCTCAGCCTCCCAGAATAACCAAAAATCAGCTGCTCCTCTTTAGCCAGCAGTGTTCCCTCAGGTGACATTTCAGATATCACCTCAACCACCTCTCCTACAGGAAAAAAAGATGCTGTCATGTATCTGCAGATACCAGGCTCTGTACAGCAGCCTGGCATTGTGCAACTTTATTAAAAATCTCAAGGGCTGGCTACGATAAATCAAGTACTTAAGTTATCACAAGATTCAATTTAGCAGTTACACGAGATGCAGCTGAAAAGATGTGAGGAGATATGATTGTTCTTTTACACTCCAAATAGCACAGTCAGGAATACAGGGGAAGTCTTTAGTGAATGCTCAGCACTGAAAAATAGTAGTTCTGCTCCCAAGGCAAACCTGTTCCAGCTCCATAGGCTTGAAATTGGAATATGAAGCTAAGACTGAATTTTCAGAAGCATAATCATCCCAAATAGCAGAAAATTAGAAAACAACTTGTTTATACTGATTAGCAGAATGCAACAACAGACATCTTATAAAAATGAGCAGCCTTTTCAGCAACAGAAATAGTCACTAATTTGTTGCTGAGCTGGCCTGGATGCATCACTAACACATATGTGCCAGCTATATGTTTAACAGTTACTATAGAAGAGATATGAAAAATTATGGCTTTCTTGCAGTCAAGTGAAAGCTTTACTCTCTGAGGAGACACCACACTCATACTGAAGCTAATGTCCTTTAAATACATTTCAGTCAAAGTTAAAAGTTAAAGCCTCTTTTTTATTATTTCATTGCAATTCCATCCCATCTGCCCTTAGCCTTACCAGCTTATTTACCTTCATTACTCTAAGGCCACAGAGGGTTCAAACTCTTTGGTTACATGAAAGTCATGGAACAGACTTGTCAGGTGCTGGCACAGAAAGTTTGCAGTCTGCACAGCCCCAGCAGGGCAGCAGGAGAAAGAGAAACATCCTGCCTGTGTCCCCCAGCCAGGACTGGTGCCCAGCCCTGTGTCAGGTGAAGTCACTCCCTCTTGCACCAAGTTGCATCCCTCACTTTCCCAGTCCTCACATGTTCTTCTCTAGATGCTTTATTCATATTTTCTCCCTCACTTACTTCTCCTGCTTGTTGCTCCCTTAATTTTAACACACATAATTCCTGGTCTTCCTTCTTGAATACCTCTCAGGCTCTCTTGAAGGCTGCCCAGAGAAGCTGTGGCTCCCCTCAATTCTGCAAGTGTCCAAGGCCAGGTTGGATGGGGCTTGGAGCTCCCTAGGGTAGTGGAAGGTGTCCCTGCCCATGGCAGGGGGTGGAATGAGATGGGATTTAAGTCTCTCCCAACCCAAACCATTCATTAAGACCTAAATTTTACCCTTCTCAAGGAAGATCTGTGTGCAGATAGCATGCTGCATCCTGGCACCACTTCCATGACTGGGTAGTCCTGAGGATCAGGGGAAGAGGGATGGCAAAGCCCACACCCTCCTTCCTCTAAGACACGCTTTGCAAAGCCAGCAGCATCCTCGCTTTGGAGGGAAATTTCCATCTCAGCCACAGTTTTGTTATTTTGCTTGGTGCCACGGCGTGTGTTTGTGATTGTACTGTAGCAGGAGCACAAGGGGAGGGGGAAACCTCAGTGTTGCCATGAGGAGCTGAAAGCAACATCCCACAAGCTCTCAGGATCATCTCCTATCCAGAAGGCAGCAGGAAAGAGTGGGCAGAGGAATTTCTTTGCGATGACGGATGACACTGAACAATTTGTTTCAGGGATGTTGTCTTTGCAACCAAGGCTGCACCTCCTGCAGCTTCCCAAGGCCAAAATGCTGGCACTCAGGAGTTATCAGAAAGCAGCAGTATTTATGATAATCAGTCATATTACATTAAAATATGGCACCTGGGTCCATCTGCTTTTTAAGCACCAATCACTAAGATCAAAGTGAGCGGATGCTTCTAGAATGCCAGTATTTCCATATGGAGATGGACAGTATATTCCTTAATTAAGCCTCAGGAGAAGAGCTGGTAAGCAGCTCTAAGCACAGCTGAAGAGCAGCACTGCTATTTCACTTCTAAAAATCATCATCCATCACGCTGCTGCTCCCTGTAAAAGCATTATGCTTAGCCATAGCTAAACTCATAAAATCCTTAATGGAATCAGCACAAAATGCCTTGTGCCTCTGAGAGAATTCCTTTTCCAGGCTGGTTTGCTTATTCTTTCATTCAAATTTCAACAACACATTTATATTATTGTGCTTTCTGTGTTTGAATCTAGCATGCTCAGAAGTTTGTGAAGCTCAATGACAGCTTCAATGAAGCAGCGAGTAAACCTTATTATATAGAAACAAATTAGTGTCGCTTTTCCCAAAGTAATACCAGCTTGGGGGGAGTAGCTGCTGGTAACAGTTCACTCCCCTACTTACAGAGCTCTGAGAAGACATTGAAGGTACAACACACCTACTATGAGATGTATTCTTAGAAACCTCCTGCTGCCACCACAGCTACTGCTCTGAAAACATTCCTTTCATGTACACGCAGCACATAACACTGACAGTCTGAGCCTGACCCGAAAACCTGCACACAAAAATGAATATTAAGGGGAGTTGGTGTGAAAGGCTAAATGAAAATATAGGCTGAGTAAACTGTTAAAATTCATTGAGCTTTGGAATAATGGCATTTCCCCATGTCAGCTCTAAACTCATCAGTCAAGGTGGGATAATGCAAATTTGGAAGAAGGGCTCTCCCGGTGTGAGGGTCTCATAACAAACATATGCCTGATGAGATAAAAATATTAAGTGATTTATCTCTGCCTCGAGCCTCTGATAGGATGGTTACAGACCCCAGAGCAGGGTTATGCTACAGCCTTTTGAAAATGAGATGCAGCCATAAGAAACTAAGCAGTAATGGACCCAGGGAACTATGATGCACTTCCTCCATTTGGACCTTTATTACCAAAATTATGTGGTAGTTCCCACTATTTATCACAGACAAGAATCTCCCTGCTTGTGTCAGGGTTCATTTCAGCTTTCCTCTTCCTCATGTTCTATCCTTTTAGTGACTGGATTTCTCAGAAAGGAGATTGCATTTTTTCTGGTGGTGTTACAAATCCATGCTGGCTGTATTTGTTGGGAAAGCACAGGGCAGCTTCTCCGCTGCTCATGGAAGTGAAAGCCCCTCTGAGAATAGAGGTTAAATCCTCATGACAACCATATGGTTGTGGGAAATGACTTAGAAGTATCTGAAGAGCAGGGAAGAGATTTCACAGGCAGGGCTGTCAGCTGTGACCATCCCATTCACAGAGGAGTTGCTGATTCCCAGACAATTAAAAAGACAAAACTCAAGATTTCAGGGGAAAATGGACCAAAACGACAGAATTTTGTGCTTCAATTCCTCATTCCACCAAGACTCAGTCCATTTAATTCAAAAGCTGTCTTCTTACTGTGTTTAAGAGGTTGACTGACTGCTAAGAATGAGTGTTCTGGAGCACAGCTAGCCTGAAGCTGGCAGCCCATTCCCAACAGGGTTTGTTGGAAGTGGGTATTGCCAACATCCAGAATAAAAACACAACTGCAGTTGGAAAGACGGGCTCATCAATGCGGATAGCAGATGTGCTCTTGAAACAGGATCGTTTCTCAGAAAGTTTAGAGTGTTTGAATATATGAGTAGTTTTACTTGCTAACCTGTCTTGAAAAGGGAAAGAAACTAGTTCTGGTTAGGACAGCCAGGTTTAAGTTACACTGACCACCACCACAGCATTTCCACACAGTAGATCAGACTCCCTGCTCACACCGCTCCTGTACCTTTACAAAAGATAATGCTGTTTCCCAACTCCCAAGAACAAACATTCCTTCACTTAAAGGAATAAATTCCTGCCTCCCATTGAAGCCAGGGAAGACTCCTATTTGGGATATTATTCCCTATGCATTGATTATCTAGAAATTAATTTCTAGGGTGCCCCCAACCAAAAAGTGTCTTCTGATGAAAAAAACACTAGGGAACACAACAGCACTCAAACCTCAAGCTAAAATCCAAACTTGTAAGCAAATGGAAGCAAGGAACAGGGTCAGAGGCTGAAGGAAAAGGGTTTTTCCTTGTGTAAGGACAGTGGAGTGGTTTTGCTTGAATAGTAAAAACAAATTTGAAGTACAGCATGAAAGTCCATCAGCTAATTACTTCCAGCTCCCAGTATCCCATCCTGTCTTCCAATCTGATGCCTTAACAAACCATAAGTGGTGGTCTCTCTCAAACTAAACCTGGGTGCTGTTTGTCTGAGCCTCACATTTCTGCCACAAAATGTGTAGAAGTTGTGCTTTACTGCATCCTTACATTGCTGAGCCACGCAGGGGGACTTCTGGTGCCAATTAGAAATCTAATGTTTAAGATGCAGGAGTGCAGCATGCCCAGGTTTTCTTCATGAATTCTGCAAAGGGCACAGGCACAGAATAGCTAGGGACACACAGGAGCATCCCTGCCCATGGCAGGGGGTAGGAACAAGATGATCTTTAAGGTTCTTTCCCACCCAAAGCATTCTGTGATGATTCCACGACCTTTCCTGCATCAGCAGCAAGCTATGAAGCAGTTTCAGCTGTAGCACACCGAGGTTGGGAACAACAAACCCCTGTCAGAGCACATTTAAATTTTGCTTTGTGGACTCAGTGAGGGTAACAATCCCAGCTACATTAAAGGAATGTCATAGCCAGGTTTCCATCGGCTGCCCTGCAGGCCATGCCCCACATTAGGGATCAGGATGCAGATCCATTGTGCTCCCTCAGTGTGGCAGATGGCTTCTTCTGAAGGGCTGGGCAGCAAGTTCTCTGTGAGAGCCATCCTTACAGACCATTATCAGCTTTCCTTGCCTCTTTGTGAACAGCTTTTTGAGATTCTGCTTCATAGCAAGTGTTAAATCACACACTATGAATTTCCATAGGTCTGATGTGAGCAACTGCTCTGAGCCACAAGCTTGTTATCCATCATATGTCTGCAGTGCCATTGCCTCCTGCTCCATCATATTGTGCCAAATGCCAGTGCTCAGTCCAAACACAACTCCTTTCAGGCAGAACAGTGTGAATTGCACTGGGTTTCTGTCCTGGAAAGGCTTCCCCCAGCAGCCACCTTTTGAATTTCAAATACTACAACTCCAGTCAGGGCTTGGTTAAGTCTGTCAGAAGCAGAAACTGAGCCCTGAGCAAGACTGCAACAGACACACGGCACAGAGAAACATATTGGGGAAGTCTGGTGTTTGCTCTCACACCTAAAAAACACTTCTTCATGCACCAGATTGGTGAAGATTGACATCGACAGCAGAACGGGGAGGGGGAGAAGGGTGAGACAAGAGCTGCACAGCTAGGAGGGTATTCCCATTTCTCCACACTCTCATTTCCAATGTAGGATGAGCACTGAGTAAAGCTGAGAAAAGAGGAAATTTTCTGAGCTCTCCTTCTGTTTTGCTTCCAAGGCCAAGAGCTCATCTACCAGTACAAGGACATCTGGGCTTACAGCTGGCATTCAAACTAGTCTGTTTAAGTGTTTCATTGCTCCAATACTATTCTTACAACCTCAGCTTCCTTTATATTTTAAATTTTTATATTTTGTTCCTCAACTCAGAAGCACAGCAAACTCACTATCATCATGGACAGAGTACTTTATACTTTTTTTCAAGGGATTGGAAAACCTCCAAGTCTGTTGGCTATACAATCAATAACTACCAGACAATCTGGGCAGATTGCACTCAAGATAGAGGATGAAATGTTAAAATATCGTGCAGTCAGGGTCTTGAGAAATGAACCTGGCATTTGTCTAGCTGTCTAGACAGCTAGGACAAAAAGAAAAAAAAAAGGCAAAGATTATCCCTTCGCATACGGTAAATCCTCTGTCTCCTCCTTTTGCATTTAGCAGTTCAATGCAAGCTGATAATGGCCAAGGTGCTGGATAAATTGTACTTTATTACTGCCTTCTTTCTCACTTTGGGGGTTCAGCTTTCATAGCTGTGAGCATAATGAGGCCTCTAACACCACTGGAGTGCAGTTAAGGCTGCTGAGAGGCTGCACTAAGAGCTCAGAGGCTCAATCCGGGCTGCATATCCGAGACAGTGCGGTGACAGGGACATGCAACTGTATCTATCAATTACTGATTAGGTTTCTGCTCCCTTGATGTCATGCTTATTTAGAAATCACAGCCTCAGCTGGAACATGGAGCACTTATATCCTCGTCCAAGGTAGAGCTGACTCGATTAATTCCCAGGCAAACTTGTGCAAACATTTTAAATTTTATATTCCCATTTCTCTCTTGCAAGGCTTGGTTGTTACATCATCACACTTTTTGTCAGAGCAATGGGTGGCTGATTGCCTGTAAGAACATCATTGTGTTCATTCACCCAGCCTGGATGATAATTATTTAGCTGTCCCAGTCAAAAGAACAACATAATTAGGAACCAGAGGCCTGGCTCTAAAAGTCTGGGGGGAAAAAAAAAAAAGTGCATTTCTCAAAGGACAGCACCTAATTAAACTCCTGTGGAGATCTTCATGTAGAGCGTACTGTTTCCTCAGGGACCTGTTTTTAGAAGCAGGTTATGAAGCTGAGGCACCTGTCAGTGAGGCAGGAAGAGCTAAGTGCTGCTTCTTCTCAGGGTTTGCTGTTACCTGGGCAGCACCAGACCCGTGCAGAACCTTCTTCAAGCCGGGCAGTCTTGGGAAATGATGTGTGGGGGTTGCTTCAGCACCAAATGGCATTTTCCATCTTCAGGGCAGTGTTACTTAGATCAGGAGCAAGCTAGGGGAGAACCTTCTAGAAGCAGCTCCGTGACCTGGATGGCAAGATCCAGGCTGGTGCCCTCTGAAGCTGCAGTGGTCCATGCTAAGGAATGCAGCCAGCTCCCGGTCTTGTGCCAGGATGGGGGAATCCTGGCTCCAATGCTGACACTAAATCACACTTGGAGAGCCCTGGTAAAGGGGGGGCAGCTTTACAGAACCAGGTATCAGTTTGGAAAAGGCACCTGTGGAGGATTCAAGTACCACAAAGCATTAACATCTCTGGAGGGATCTGACAGAAGCACAGATTTTTCTCTGCAAGTCCCAGGCCATCCAGCAAAAGGAAAGGATGAGTCATACTGACCTCCTACCCAGCATATTAAATATGTTCAGCCAGAGACTGAAAGCTCATTTCTTTTATCCATTCACCCCTCCAGCTGACAAGGTCAGTCAAATGTCACTGTATGCTTCATCAGACAGAATTAGTTTAGCAGAGTGCTGGAGTCCAAGTGTATACTTTTTATACAGTGCATGCTTCTCTCTCTGGATGTGGTTCGAGTTCTGTTTCCAGCAAATTAATACATCCTCCTAATCACTGATGGCAAGCTGCATGTTGGGAAGTTTTAAACAGGCATGGCTGTCTGTTCCCTTGACCAACCCAAGTTAATCAGCAGCCAGCTTAACACTGTGACTGAGAAGCTGTCACTGTGTTATAACCCCTTAGAAGTGCTCAGCAAGATTTCACTGCAGCACAAACCACCCGGCCAGATCACAGGAAAGGTGACTTCAGTGTGACAGTTTGGTATGTCCAAAAGAAGTTGTCTAGCTAAGGACATAGAAAAACTCACACCATGACACCCCCAGGCACAACCAGCATCAGCTTAGGTACAGTTTTTGGTATTTAGTAACTTAAGAAATCTCTGCTTAAAACAACAACTAAAATAGAAGCAGGTCTCCAGCTTTGCTTTTCCTTTTGAGCTCTTCCCATTCCTGCCATTAGATGGACATGCAATATTCAAATACACATGGACTACTGACTGATGAAAACTAGCATAATATTCTGTTCAATTCCCTTTCCATGTTCAGTTGTCACAGAACCCATGTTTGCACAGAACTACCCCACAGCTCATTTCAGAATGGTAAATTGTCTGAAGAGAGCTCATTACAGGTGAAAATTAAGAGCTGGTAAACACAGGAGGTGACCACATTGACAGATTGATCATGAATAGTTTAGGTTTGTATTTCCTCAGCCTAGTGCCCACATGAACCAACTGCACCTTGTCATTTCTAACAAAAAAATAATAGAGTTTCTTCAGTTGCTTTGCAGAAAACATGCAACTGGGCTGCAGCACTGAGGCTGCCAGTGCTAAGCAGATGAAATGTGACACCTGGTTAAAACCAAAAAGAGCCTTCACTGACTATGTTTAGGTGTGTTTACAGAAAACTTTCTCCAGCAAAGTTTCGGCAGTCTCCAGATTGATTGCTTTCAGGCTTGAAATTGTGTGCTCCCAATAGATTTTCTTGCAAGAAAAGCTACCCAAAAAAAAAACAACTAAGAATGTGTAACTCTCAAGTAGCTTCTTCAGTTATTTTATTTCCCTTTTTTATCTTTGCAAGGATATTGTACAACCTGCAAGCAGTTTGCATGAGATGAGAAACTATTTGTCCCAGAGCAACAGCTCATGAAATACTGGGATATTTTCCTTCTTTCAGCTGACAAAGTTGAAGTCTAAAGTCTAATTCACAGAGAGAACAATTTGCTTGTAAGAGTTCATCATTAGCTTGGTTACACCTGATCCAGTCAAATTTTAACACATTTTTATGGTTTATTCTGAGCAGAGAAATGGTGAATTTCTTGAGGACTCTTCAGAAGGCAGCCTGATGATTGACATGGGGACTGGTCATATCCATTGCCACTAAAAATTCCGGGCTTCTTACTTCAAACAGCAGGTTAAAATGATGGAAAGGGGCTGGCAGGATACAAAAGCTGCTCTTCCATCATGTCCATGATGCCAGGTTATAGCAATTGTTCAGATGATTAATAAAGCCTGAGATCTGTGACAAACTCATAATTCTGTTACATCTTATTGCATCATGGAAACAGGACTAAAAGTGGACCATTACTTTATGCCAACATCAGTCATAAACCCTCACAAATAACTCTGTTAACCTCAGATGCCAAGTGACTTCTTCTTAAGCTCCTTGGGGTAAAAAGTTCTGTTCAGCTACATGCATAGTGAATTATTTCCCACCTTGCACCTTCTTTTATGCTAAATTTCTTGCAGAGCACACTTTTGCCATTGCTGGGATGGTTTTTTTTGTAGCAATGCCCTGTTTCTGTCACTGTTCCACAGGTGCTTTGGGGCAGCTCAGGGAAGCTTAGAGCAGTTTTAGCAGGTTTAGAACAGTTCAACAAGACAGATGTCACTGTCGGACACGAAATGATTCACACGGACACAGCTTGAAGTGTGGTGAAATAAGAAGAAACGTTTATATGTTCTTTCAGTATTTATAGGTTTTTGACAATGACCAGGGATTGGATAGTCAGGTTAACACCTTCCCAAACACACTGTCTGTGAGAGATGTCCATCAAAAGGCATATCTTCAATGGAATGTATAAATACCTATATTTATAGTTACTTTCCTGGGAAAGTGGCTAGAAATTATGAAAACAATATGGAAAGGTCTGATTCTCAGGGCAACAGACAGATGCACTTCTGATAGATATCTCAGATTTGGCTTTCTTTATATTTTTGAACACTTTACAGTGTTTTCCCTTTTTACACTTTACACAGAAAGAACCCTGATGTCACCCAGCTGTGCAGCAAAAGAAGACAACTCCTCTTCCAACAGCAAATGCTTGCCCAGTGCTCTGTGCCAGTGGCCACAACAGGCCAGGCTCCTTTCCCAGTGCATTTGTGTGCCAGGTGATCCATAAGGTGGGCAGTGTAGGATCATAACCATTGGAATGCTGCAAGTTCATGTATTTGTCCTTACAAGCCCCAAACTGACCAATCTATGGAATAGCTTTCATGTCTGTTTTGCTCTGAACACTTCCCAGAAGTATCTGAAACCCCTTTGAAAGGTTTCTGTGTCGATTGTTTAGAGGAACCAACAACTTTACTACGTGTTAGTTTGTTACTGCAATATGGGAAGCTCCAAGTCACTGTAAGAATGCTCACTCTTCCCATAGTGAATGAATTGACTGTTTCAGAGGGAAATTTTTCTGGGAAGTGACTCTTCACTTCCCTGTATTTCTTTGCAGTGCTATAATGCTTTTTTGGGTATGGAGTGTCTTCAATTACTCAAGTCCTTCCCAGCTGTTTCCCCATTTTCACTTAGAGGCTCACTTCCTCTTGGCACTGTTTTCACAAAGTTTAAGATGCAGAGTTACCACATGATGCTTTCTGCTTCAGAAGAATCTAAAAAAGAACAGGCTGCCATGAGAACTGTAACATTCAAGGGACCCCAGGCACAATCCTAGAGAAAAGATTGGATCCTTCCCTCTGCTTGGAACAGCCCGTTTACTCCCAGCTTGCAGAACTCAAGGCAACTGTAACCTACTGAGGCCACTGATCCTTAAGTGCACCCAGCCCAGGCAGAACTTGGACTCCTGTCCCCCAAAGGTGGGGTCTGGGGCTATGAAATAATTTTTTTCCATCCATGCAAGTTATTCAGAATGGCATCAGAAAACCAAGTTTACAGGCAGGACTGTTTCATCCTTGGAGTATGTTCTTAAGTGAACTCACAAGTCTATTTGGATGTGAGAGCCATGAAGGAAAGCAATGGAATGCAATTTAGCTTGGCATTGAGAACCAGCATCCTGAAGCCCCTTTGCCTGAGGTTTCACCTCTGTTAATTCCAACTGACCACAGCCTGCACCCACAGGATTTATACCATTCCTAAAAACCAGTAACATTTATATCTTCTAGGGATACATGATGCTTCTAACCAAAGTATTAGCTTCCAATTAAACCTGTTTCCCTCAAAGAACGAAACATGAAGATGAAATTAGCTTTTGAGACTTCTGCCAAGTATTTCATGTTAGATAAATATTCGCCATCCAGATTTCATGTTCTGCAAGGCAACAGCAGTTCCAAGCCTGTTTTGCATGCATAGCTCCAGCAGATGTGCACATGTGTTTGTCAGCTGTACTAGGAATGATATTTCTATCCTGTTTTCCAGGCTGAGACACAGAACCACTGCTGCAATAGTTTATCTCAGCTTTCAGAGTACTCTACCCCAGGTTCCATATTATCTTAACACTACAGGACTCCCAAAATTAGCCAGGGACTATTTAAAAGTCTGCTACACCTTTTTAAAATCAAGTAGTGAAGAGATAAAACACAAATAAGCATTTACAGTTCTCAAGACAGTACACCTGCAGTGCTGCTACTGGAGACCGCAGCAGAATTTTTTCCAGCGGCTTTATTAAATTTTATGATGGTTGATTTGACTTTAAACGTTTCTGGTGCAACCAGGACTCTTCAGTCTTGTCTGGAGCAGTGAGGAGTCTGCAGTGGTAGCTTTAAATACTTCCCACACTGGTCATCAAAATTCAGCTGAGGGCCCACGGATAACGAGGCAGTCGAACTTGCAACAGCTTGGCTGATTGAACAGGAGCGAGGAAGAATCCATGCCATACTTTCATCTTACTCCATCCAGCTTACTCTTGGGAAAACTAGTGCCAAACTCCCCTGGTTTTTGACCCCGAGACCCGGGTCAATAGCAGGCTCTTGCATCCTGTATTGAACTGAGGCCAAAGGGCAGGGACATGCCTCCATCCCAGTTCCCTGCCTGCAAAACTCAGCTCCATCATGCCTGTACTTTCCTCAAGTCGCTTGAGTTCAAGGAGACCTAAGTCTACATTTTATCTTGCATTTCAAAGTAGTGACACAAGCTGAAACTGTAGACAAAGCTGAGGCTAAGCTTTGAGGCGTTTCAGCTTTGAAAGCAAAGCATTCCGCACTGCAGATCTGAGGTGCTTCCGCTGCCTCAGGAACACTTTCAGGGACACTGGAGCTGTCCTAAAAGTAAGAACTTTGCTTTCTTTGAAGAGTGTTGCAACTCAGCCGTTAAACACTTTAAATGAAGTGTTGTGCTTAAAATACCCAAGGCCTCTTTTGAAAGCTACTGAACCACGCTTGACCTCTCTTTTTAACACTGTCCACCTTCAGATGTGGGCCAAGGGACCAGCTTGTCCCGCTCCAGGTGTCAGGAAAGCTGTAACAAATAACTCAAGGGCAGCAGAAGGGATGTAAGTGCCTCTACAAAGCAGAGGAAATGTTTTTCCACCAGACAAAATACATCTGAGCCCATACATCTGAGTCCTGGCACCGATCTGCAGCTGATTATTTTGGAGGAAAAAAAAATCTGTATTAATCTTTGGTAACAGAAGACTTCAAAATCTCATCCTCCAGCTTGCTTCAATGGTTGCACATGAGCTAATGAGCCTCAAGAATACTGCTGAGGGGCTAGAACTGGATGTAAAAAGAAATTAAGTGATGAGTATTGAAGAGGGGGATATAAATTATGCAGGGGAGGATTCACTGTAACTCCCAGTCACTTGCATTCACGTGAAGAAGAGCTCTTCACCCAAAGATTTACACAAAGGATTTCTGGCCTTTGCTGGAAATTATGTGGATTGAATTGGTCTGCAGTGATATCCAATGTATACCTCAGGCTGAGCACCTTGAGTAGGAGCAGCCTATCCTCCCCAAACCGCTGCATTTCAGAAAACCCTTCCCCACTGGCCAGGGCAGGTACCCAGCAGCTCCCAGGCTGAGCTCTGTACCAGCTCCTGGCCTTAGCTCCACATTTCTCAGTGAGCTGGAAGCAAGTGCAGCTGACACAGTTCAGGGCCAGGAAATCCCAAAGGAACCATCACAGGAACTGCAATGCCAAAACGAGGTTCCTTTACAATTCACACAGTCAGTAGCTAAGCACATGAATACTCTCTCAAACCTCTTTTTTGTTTTTGTTTTTAAATAAGGCAGTGACATCAATAGGTTTTACAGCAGTCTCCTGCTCTCTCTGCTGAAGATGTGTGATTTAGGTACCCTTAGTTCAACCAAAAGTTGTCTCTTGGTCAGGCAGTTAGTGCTAAAAATTCTCCCTGTCTCTAATAATTGCTGAACGGTCTCCAGGAGTCTCATGGTGTTCAAATTATTATTGGGCATCAAGTTTCAACTCATTATACTTGTTCTCAAATTCTTCTTTTTGTTGCAAGTGGATGGAAAGTTACACTGGAATGAAAAATCACACCCAGCTTAATAAAAACAATTCCAAGTTTCATTTTACGCTGTGATAATGGGTCTGCAATGGGTACACAGGGAAGAGGTTTTCCAGCTCAGTCTGTACTTGGAAGCAAGAAATTGATGAGCAGGGTCCCATGGTGCTCTCGTGCTATGAAATGTAAGTCCGGGCACCATAAGAAGATTGTTCAAAGCTTAGAATCCCAGAGAACATGTTTTTTTATGTTAATGTTATGATACATAGCTGGTGCAGGGCTTTTGAACTGCAATTAATTACTGCAGAGGGAATAGCTGGGCTTTAGCAGCTGGGAACGTTTCCAGGACTCCACCATTAAGCCCAGTTTATGAACAGAACTAGGTCAGACAAACCTGGTCAAACCATAAGCAAAATGGGATGGTGGAAATGTGCCAGGAGCCCTTCCTTGTCTCCAGACAAAGAGCCCATGGGGTTTTATTACATTTTTATGAGGAAGCTGCAGCTACAGGAAGGGGGCATACAAGGTGATGCATACAAGCCGTGAGTAGGAGAGCCTTTCCAGGGAATTCTTGCCGGGATCTGTGCACAGCCCGCACTGCAGCGCAGCCCTGTCTCTGCCACGCTCCTTGAGCTGTGTGTGAGCTGTTATCAGCGAGCTGTTAAGCAGCTCAAAGAACTGACACAGACACAGCAAATCCCCCCAGTTTCTATGGTGACCGTATCCTGGATGCCAGCCCTTTGGAGACCCCCTTCTGACACCACAGTGCTCAGGAATACTGTCCACTGGGGCGAGGGGCTGGCTGGGCTGCAAGTCATCCCTGGGGGGAACGCCTGACGTGGGAAGGCTGAAATGTTGGGCTTACTGCACCAGATAAATCTCACTGATTTTGAAGTTAAAAGTTCCAAGGAAAGACAAATTCAGGTGATGCCAGTGTCAAATACACACCCAAATAAACACATTCAGTAGAAAACTCCGTAAAATTCAGTAGTAAGAAGCAGCAGGGCTGTGCTCCAAGTGTTGCTGCAGGGACCCCATAACCATTCTGCATAGGCACTGAAGTGAACAATTCTACACAGCCACCATCTTCCCACAGAATTTGGTGTTGGTGACAGCTCTCTTCTTGGACAGGCTGCCTGTTGCATAGCTCCAGTCTGTTATTCTCCTCCTCATGGCCAGCAGAACCAGGGCAGGGCCCATCCCCTGGGCTGGCACTGCTCAAGACCCTTGAAGGCTGTGGCCAGTTCTGGGTCACAGCCAATGGGACACTGAGGGGCTGGAGAATATCCAGGAAAGAGTCTGGAGCCCCAGGAGAGGCTGAGGGAGCTGGGAAAGGGGCTCAGCCTGGAGAAAAGGAGGCTCAGGGGGTCCTTCTGGCTCTGCACAAGTCCCTGACAGGAGGGGACAGGCAGGGGGGTCGGGCTCTGCTCCCAGGGAACAGGGACAGGAGGAGAGGGAACGGCCTCAGGCTGGGCCAGGGGTAGCTCAGCTTGGACACCAGGAGGAATTTCTCCATGGAAATGGGGGGGTCAGGTATTGAAGGGGCTGCCCAGGCAGGTAGTGGAGTCCCCATCACTGGAAGTGTTCAAGGATTGCCTGGATGTGGCAGTCAGTGTCCTGGGCTGGGGAGAGTCAAAGGTTGGACCTGGTGATCTTGGAGTTCTTTTCCAATTGAAATGATTCTGGGATTCTAAGAAGCTACAGTCTGCTGCTGGCTGTTTTTGTGATGTCTGCTCTTGTGCATAAGTCTCAAGGGCAAAAAGAACTGGATTTCTCATCTGAAATGTAGGGAAATACCATGACCAGCCCCAACTACCATCCTCAGCTTTATTTTCATGCTCTTTTGCATCTCTTCACTGATCAGTAATGGCTTACACTCCTCTTAACACCTAAGAAAATGTTTTGTTTTCTTACCAGATGAATGATTTCAAGTTTCTATTTAAGCTGTGCAATCTGTCACCAGAAATCTGCATTTCAGGGAGTGCTGGATTAGCCAGTTGGCCAATGTCATGCTCTTAAAATAAGTCATATGGGACCTTCACCAGCAAGGGTTTTGCCAGACCTACTTGTTTTGAGTTTACTGTATCAATTTATTATCCTGTTTCTTCATTCCTTACTGCTGGATGTCCCAGCATTATGCACAGAACATGCTATTAAACATTAAGGCAACTGTTCTAAAAGTTGAGCTTGAACTAATCTAGAGTGACCTCTCCCATGGTTTTCCTGCATTAAATCAATAGCCTGTGTATGAAAGTTCCAAGGTAACAACTGAGCCTACAATATTCCATAACTTTTCAAGCCCTGTCAGCATGCCACAGCTGAAGTGAGACCTAAGCTTAACGTGGAATTATGTGGCGAATCAAATATTGATTCTCCGTCAAGGAAGTGACAACAGCAACAAGCTTAGAGACACTTTCAGTGTAATCATATTTAGCCATGATAAGAGCTCAGTAAAGTGCTGAGTGTCTTGGAGCTGGCATGTGAAGCTGCCACTGGATTTGCTCTGCTATAAAATTCAGGATGTTAGCTGAGGCCTGACTCAGGGGTACCAATTGAACAATTATTTTTTTTATTGTATATGAGTTGGGTTTTTGCTGCAATGAAGCTATCTAAGCCTTGATTAGCTCAGGTAGAGGTTAGGACCTAAAACCTGCTTTGTGTGAAGAAGCCGTTTATTTTCTCTGAAAACACCTTAAAGGTAGAGCACACACCATCATCAGCCTGATCAAAGCTGCAGCACAGTTCCAGATCTGAACAATGACTTTGGTTTAACAGAGGTAGCAATTGTGCAAATCTGTAAATGTTGTAAATGGCTTTACAGTGAAAGTTCGATCAACAAGGAGCCAAAACTTGGGCAGTTTAAAAGATGGTTCATTTTAACATTTCAGAAAGTATCACGTTAGTGGAAATCCAAGGCCCTGGGGCTAGAATTGAGAAGTGACTCTCAGATTCCTTTCCCCATATGGTGAACACACACAATTATTGCTAGTTCCCTGTTCTGCAGCTCCGTGCTGGTATGTGGCTCACTTCTGATTAGCAGGATAAATTGACCTTGCAGCAGGGATTTGATTTGTGTTCCCACCTCCAGAAAAGCAGGTTGCTTTTGCCATCCCACCTTTTTTTCAGGCAGATTGGGTACAGAACAGCATTTTCCCAGTTCTGACAGAAGCACTGGGGAAGAATGAGCTACAGCTCCGACAGCCGCTTGTTGTTGCTACTCCATAATTAGTATTGTTTGAACTAGTTGGCATTTCTCCTGGAACAGATTTCACACTCCCTGAATGAGGTTAATTCATTAGTTACATTTGTTTCAAAGCCTCTTGAGCAATCTAATCACTCTGTAATAGTAACTGACTGACCCAAATATTACCCAGTAAAATAACAGAATTTCATCCCAATTTGTTAGGAGAACAAGCTTAACCTATTTCAGTTTTTATATTCACTGAAAAGTATGGTGAAGATAATTCAGGAAAACCTGATGTTTCCGTATCTGTTTTGCATATGGGTTTGATTTCAGTCTTTATAGCAATATGAGTATTAGTAGGCACAAAGATGCATCTTTAACGTCTCCTGCATCTTCTGGGTTTTTCCAGGCACTCCCTGCCTATTAAACAAAACACTGCTCACACCAACAGCAATGCCAGGAACAGCCAGCCTTTAAGATTGTTAACAGACACAGAAACAGTCCCAGTCAAGCGAAATGCTGCTTACAACCATCAGCTAATGTTTCTCTTAGAACTTCTCCTGGATGGAGCAGGAGTCCTTATGTTCTCAGTTTTTTCAGTTAATCCCTTTCCTGTTAGGTCTACAAACAAGTACCTGTGTCAAGCTGTCTGTGATGTTTAATTTATGTTAAATTCAGGCACAGATCAGAATAGGATGCCTTAACACTTTTCAAACTTTTCCCCCCTCCAATCAACATTTCAGCTACTGGATTAGTAACTAAAAGCTAGTGCTGCCTAATTCCCATTTCAGCAGCCAGGAAAGCTCCTCCACATCCCAACAAAGCATTAGGGGAAGGTACAGGCAGGGTTGAAATGAAATTCCATGAGAGTTTTCCATTTCCAAGACCTGTGCTTAAACATCACCTTAATGTCTCGTGAACCCTGCCTGCAACATCTCTGTGGAACTTTGGTGTAGTCATATTTCCATTAAGGTGTACATGGCAGGCTCAGTTCCAAAAGCAAAATGTCATTGGCCCTATGCCTTGAGTCCAAATGCATCAATTGTGACTCCCCAAAATTCTTTCCCACACTTTCTGTAGTGTTTGGTGGACAGAGTGGGAATAGCACAAAGTGGGTAAGCCCTGTCATGTGACAGGAGATAGAACTGTTTGAGATGGTGATTCAGTGCTCCTTTCCAGTTACTGATACCTCCAGAAATAAGGCACCAAGAGCAGGAGGAAACCATCCAGACTGGCTTTCTGTAGGCAGGGCAGTGAGTGGATTTGCCAGATGGGGAGGAGGAGGAAGCCAGCACAGATGGAACTTTGTTAGAGACCTAAGCACAGAACCAGCTGCGTGGGAGAGCGGTGGGAAGCTTCACCCCTGGCAAGCTTTCACCCTCAGAAAGGAAAACCAGTGCCAGAAGGGTAGCCCACACTGGGACCACTCTGTCTGCTTTACTTACAGCCCATCAGCCCCTCCACGCCTGTAAAATTGTCTGATCCCCAGATGAGCACGTTCATCTTGCCTTTGACAAAACCAGACCCCAAAAAGCTGTGAAGTGCCCATGTTACCCCTGCCCCCAGACCAAAGAAAAACAAAGCTAAATACCTTACTGCTCACCGCAGAGCTGCCCAAGTCATTCTCTGCCAGCTCACATTAAAGCTGGTGGAACACTGCAGATGCCAGACCCTCCAGAACAGAGTTTGAGAGCCAAGAGAGGAATCCAGCATCTCTCTGTGCACCACTAGCAGCATTTCAGGCCAATCTCAGCTGCAAGCACAAGCAAAATACCACTTATCGTTAAGGTCTTCTTAAATGAGAGATCTGTGTAAGCTGAAACAGTAGCTTATATTTTGTTGTGATTTTACAAAGCCTACACAAAATTAATTCTGTAGTAAAAAAATCAGGGTAGCAAAGGCTTCATGGGAGGACTACAGATGAAAATATTACTAAAAGGCTTTACATTAACATAGGGTTTTAACGCTTCAATTATTTGCGTGCAGTAGTTGCATTCATTTACAGCTACATTTACTCTGGGAGTTGTTTTCCATGAATTTTAGAGCTGGAAGAACACAAAGCATATGGCAGCAGTGGAAACAACCAGCCCCACACACAGCAGAGGCTGTTGCCTGACTCTTGGCTCTGCTGCTTGTTTTGGCATTTTCTGAAACACAAGTAATGTGAGGTAGTGCCTCTGCTCCAGATCAGGATAGAGGGAGGAAAAGGGAGAATTATTGCTTTCATTCAGATTTCTACATGCATTTAGCTTATTCAAACAGTTTAAGGTAAATGAAAGCAAAATTCCTCTTACATTTAACAAATTTTTATCAGCATCATTAATGTCCTGCGTGGCACTCTCTAGTAGAAATAGGGACTGTATTCTTCCTGCCTTTTAAATTTTTTTCTTTATGCACTCAAGAATTTCCTCCTAGAATTAGAAAATAAAAAAGAGAAAGCTCATAAAACTGATACCAATTCCTGCTGAGAAAGAAGAGGGAAGAAGATACAGGTGATCTATGACCGTATCCCCGTAAACTGTTCAAACGAGCAGAAGACAATTCCTGCAGCAGACAACCAGTGCTGAGGAAGCTTCAGTCCCAGCAGCATCCAAAACCTCAATCTCATATCACAGCTTGAATTGTCACCTCTATAGTTTTTACGGTTTTTTTAGTTTCATCACATCAAGAGTGGTTTGAGTTGGAAGGGACTTAAAGCTCACCTCATTTCATCCCTAGGCCAGAGCTCTACAGCCAAATAAAGACATTTTGGGGGGAAAAGTATCAAAATTACTCTATTTCTGTGGTATGTATCAGTAGAATGGATGGATAGAGTTTTCCTGAGGCTATTCTATACCATGTTGTCCTTATGCTGTTTCCTATATCAAAGTTTGCTCCACGTTTCACAGCTTTGGAGCTTAAAGCCATAGAATATTGATCCTAAAAATGGATTAATCAAGGTCAGTGGCTGACAGTGCACAGCTGGCTTACAACCGATATTGTAAATAACCCCGTTTATGCAATGCCAACAGTGTTTCATTACTCCACGAGATAAGTATTTCTGACATGTCATATAATTATGGGATGGTTTCAGCTGGAAGGAACCTTAAGGATCATCCCATTCCACCCCCTGCCATGGCAGGGACACCTTCCAGTATCCCAGGTTGCTCCAAGCCCTGTCCAACCTGGCCTGGAACACTTCCAGGGATGGGGCTGCCATTCCAAGCGTGAATGGCGCACTTTGGGCACAAATCCACTTTCATCACCCTCAGGGCTCCAGCCGCGGAGGGCCGCGGGGGTCGGACTCACGGTGAGGGGCTTCGTCCTTCCCTGCGGAGTGAGCGCTGCCGAGCGTTCGTGGGGCGAGCCCCGCGTCCCCAGAGCAGAGCAGAGCGGAGCGGGGGCGAGGGGCGGCTCCGGTGTCTGAGGGGACGCGGAGCGACACAACCCCGACCCTCCCTCAACGCCTCCCTTCGGGACTACATTTCCCAGCGTGCCCAGGGGTGGGGCAGTGCGGGGCCTGCGCGCTGACGTCATCCGGAGGGGCGTGGCCTGCGCCAGCGTGAAGCGGGGCAAGCGGAGAAGGACGCGGGGCGAGCGCGAGGGAGGGCGCGAGGCCCCGGCCATTGGCTGCCGCGGGGGCGCGCGCGCGTGCGGGGGGGGGCCCCCAACCATTGGCTGAACGTCTGTGTGCGCGCGCCGGTGCTGGGGGGGCGGCGGCGGCGGCAGGACCGGGGCCGGGAGTCGTGAGGGGCTGAAGAGGCGGCGGGACCGCGACCGGGAGTGCGGGTCCTTCCTCCCTCCCTCCCTCCATGGGGCCGGGGGCGGCCTTGCCCCGCCCCGCTGCCGCCGTCGTGAAGTGACAGCGCGCTGCGAGGCCAAGGCGCTGCTGCCGGCCCGGCACGGGGCGGGGGGGGTGTCCGGTGAGTGAGGCGGCGGCGGCGGCCCGGGCTTGCCCCCGCCGCCGCCCGGGGGTCTCAGCGTGAAGGGGCCGGAGCGGAGCGGCCGCGCCATGAACTACCAGCAGCAGCTGGCGAACTCGGCAGCCATCCGGGCCGAGATCCAGCGCTTCGAGTCGGTGCACCCCAACATCTACTCCATCTACGAGCTGCTGGAGCGTGTGGAGGAGCCCGTGCTGCAGAACCAGATCCGCGAGCATGTCATCGCCATCGAAGGTGAGACGACGGCCCCGGCGCGGTGGGGAGAGGGAGCGAGCGGCGGAGGGTGTCCCAAAACCTCCCCCAGCCCATGGCCCTGTGCTTCCCTAAAAAAACTCTCCCAGCTCATGGCCTTGTGCTCCCCTCAAAGCCTCCGTAGCCCATGGCCCTGAGCCCCGCAAACCTCCCCCAGCCCACGGCTCTGCTCCCCCGTACCAAAGGTCCGCCAGTCCTGTTCTCCGTCTCAAGCTTGCCCCAGCGCACGGCTGTGTTCATCCCTCCCCAAACCTCCCCCAGACCCCGGCTCTGTTCTTTACCCCACCTTCCGTGGTTCCCTTGCTTCCCCCCCCCGCCCCCGTAAATAGCCCTGTCTCTGCCGCCCCGCCTCCTTCATGGCCCTACTCCCCCTCATCTCCCCCAGCCCATGGTCCTGCTCCCCCATGCCCATTTCCCTCCTTCTCCCCCAGCCTCTTGCAGTGCACCCCCCGTGCCCCCCAGCCCATGGCCCGCGGGTCCTTGGGAGCAGCCGCCTCCCCGCTCCGGGCTGCCTGCCCTTCCTCCACCCCTCGTGGCTGGCGTTTTCAGGGAGCCGGAGGTGTTCCGGCTTGGTGCCCATCATTTCCTCGGCCCTGCATGCCCCGGGTGGCCCTTCAGTTGGGATTTGTGGGGTTTAGAAGTTCTTTTGCTACTCGTCCGCTGGTGCTGTGCGGGGGAGCAGCGGGCTCCTTCGGACTGGGGTACGGTGGGAAGGATGATGCTCGTTTTGCCTGCAGAAGGGTTCGGAAAAATGAAATTTTCTTCGGCGCTCCCTGCAGCATGTGATGGAGACAGTGTGGGCTGTGGTTTGGTGGTGTGAGGTGGGTAAACAAGATGTGCAGCTGGGTTATGGAGCGGTATCGGTCTGTACCGTAGTGTAGAAACAGGTCGGGAGGCAAGATGGAGATAACAGCCCTCTAAGCTTAGATTTATGTGCATCTGTCCCCGCAGGAGCACTACAGAGACTTCAGCTGCTTAGGATGCACAAAATAGGGAAGGAAAGCACCAGCGTAAGGAAGTCTGCAGATATTCTTCCTTAACTGTTGGTGGAGTTAAACAGAGCGAAGAGTATTTGCTAGGAATATGTATTTTGTGGAGAAATTTGCAACCTGTTTTGCATGATAACTTGCTGAGCTTCACGTCGTGTGCTTTTTCAACTGGAGTATCCTGTCGCTATTTTGGATGGGATTCAGGGTAGCAGAGTGTGATGTAGAGCTGCTGAAACAGAGCTGCCTAAAACCATTTTGTGTTGGTGGCCTAGCTGGTCTTTAAATGATGTGTAATCAAAAAGTCTGGATGGAAAAGCTGCTACTGAGATTGTTGCCTGAAAGATTTATTTGTGTGCTTCTTGAGGAGTGGAGCTTGAATAGACAGACATCATTCTTGCAGTTAACATTTTGGATTTAGTGTGTTGTGTGGTGAGGCAGGGAGGCTGGCAGTACTTGTCACTTAGTACAGAGCAGTCCCTAACTCAGTATCCACGTCTGACCAAGTGTGTGGTAGAGATTTGTGTATATTCTGTTTTATTAGTCACTACTGAGGTTATGCTGTTCGGCTGTCCCCTCCTGGGGGTACTTTGTCTTTTCTTTCCTCTGATGAGGAGACTAAAATTTATGAATATATCTGCTGGGAAGACTCTGGCACAAGCACTGTCCCTTTCTCTGTGCTGCTGCTGTTTGGATTTCTGTGTGATAGACGATGCCTTCAGCAGAGCATTTTTTCAAGTGGTAATTAATGCATGTTTATGTGGTATAACTGTGTTTCTGAATAAGACACTTGGGTGCTAGTTGATGTGTCAAGCTCGTGTGGAAGTGGGAGGAGGATGTGAAGCACTGGATGTAGTTATCTCCTTAGCACGTGACTTGTGTTAGTCTTTTCATGTATTAATGATTTCTGTTACCTAACTGTGGCTCAGCTCATTTGTCAATCACAAAGACTTGAAAACCAAAATAGCAGTCTAAAAACATGTTTCAAGAGCTGAGAGGATGAGTAAAACCTTCACAGATAATTTGCTAACTTTTATTGGACACTGAGTCATGAGAACAGTAGCTCTGATTGATGGGAACGATTTATCTAGAAAAGGAGTGTATTGTATGTCTTCTGTGAGCTCTTCAACTACTTCTTAAATATTTAAAAATGGAATAGTTAAAGAGCTTGTGGTAAAGCAACAACTCTTCACTCCTTTAAATTACAGCTCCACCAGGCTGTATTTTTGGTAAACCTCCTTTTGCTAACTCTTTCTTTCTGACAGCAGCTTTTAAATCCTCGTGGTAGTGCCATGTGTTGCATGTAAGAAAAACAGACATTTGGGTTGTGGTGATTGCCTTGCAATTTTGCTGGAAAGAGTTTAGTGTTGTACTGATACTCCCCGAATCACAAAGTCTTTTAACCTCAGGGTGCTTGAGGTTCACTGACAGGAATTGTGGTGTGGTTAGCTGCTGTGAGAAAATACCAAGTGACTTCCTGAAAGAGTTCCTTCCACTGCAAGGAGAACTGTACCCTGTAAAGAGAAGATTATAGACTTGTTAGTTCAGGCTGCTTTAAACATAAGCTCCAACCAACGTGTGCTCCTTGAACAGCTTACTTAATACTCAGCTGCTCAAGAGAGGTTGGACAGCTCTGGAGAAGAACATGCTTTGAATGTTAAGCAATTTGGGACTTTCAGTGGAGTTGTTATTACTGATTCTGAGAATTTTGTTTTCTACGTAGAGTGGCACTGCCTTTCCAGCACTGGATTTTATTGGCAATGTAAAGCTTCTTTCTTTTTACATTTGGAGTTCTTACATTTGGTGTTCATAGGAGTGTCTAGGCATACTTGCTAGACAAAAGACTTGAAATAACCTGAAATTCAAACTCCCCTTTCAGCAGCAGTTGTTTATATTTGAGTACAAGACTGCTGTCTAATATGAAGAGAGCAAGTGGTAAACTGGGTCCTAAATTCATTTGTCCATATGTTTGCACAGGGATTTCTTGCCTTGTGTTATTCTAAGTTACATGTGATACTGTAATAAATAAAGATACATGTGATACTGGATAAAACAGTTCTTGGTGATAGTGCTTCATTACTTTTTCCTCAGTGGATAAAGGTGCTAACATAATGCCTGTTTAATAGCAGTTTAATTAATATTATTAACCTTAGACTTTACCATAGTAAAATCTGCCTCCCATGTTCACACCGTCACTGCTTGATCAACATTAAACATTTCTTATATGAAGTATATTGTGTGCTTAAGAATGGGGAGAAAAAATATGAATTCCTTTCAGTGGTTTTTAGATTACTGAAAATACATCGAGGTTCCATGGTGTGGTGATTTGCAAGGGTAGGTAATAGCTGAATGTGTCAGTTCCAGTTTCTCACAATACAGGTTGAGACTAGCATTATATTTTTATTAACTTTAGCAATATGGAAAACCAAGGAAAGATGGTGAGGACATTAATTTGTAATCCTTCATGAAAAGACTTGAAAACACTTTAACCAAGATGATGCACACATTATTAATAGTCTATAACGATACTAATATACTTAGTACTAATATGTTGGTGCAGCAGGTGTTGAGCATCTCAAGTAGTTTTTATTTATTCATTTAAAGGGAAATAATTACTTTAATTGGTAAGAATGCCATACCAGATGTTATGTAGTTATGAATTGCTGTGTTCCAGAGCACTTTGTGATCTTTATTCTAGTTTTCCTATTAAAAAGAAATTTTTAAAAAGCATTTTGTAAATGCTAATTTTAATTTTGAAGTGATGATTATTAGGTGATTATGAAGAAATAATCTAAGTCTTAGAGAAAATGAGATTGCACTGCCTTGAGAAAGTTATTTCTAAATGTACAAAGATACACTGGAAAGTGCATGAGTGGGAGAAAATGGGAGAAGGTACAAACCTTGTTTTATTTTTTTTGCATTCTTGTCATTTTTAAAAGTACTGTTTCCTGAAAATAAAGCAATTTAGGGTAGAGTAAAAACTGCTGAACTACAGGAACCTTAGAGGTGTCTAATTGTAGCTCTCCAACTTTGCAGCCCCTTGAATGCTGGTGTTGTGTATGTTGAGAACAATGTTACACCCCTTGAATGCTGGTGTTGTGTATGTTGAGAACAATGTTACAGGAGTTATACTCAGTCTTGGAGTTGAGGCAGCAATAGTGTCTTAACACTTTTGTTGCTGTTGAAGGCTGAGATAAATTACTTGAAAAATGCATGTGCTGCAAAACCATTGTTTCGTCTAGGGAAATACAAGACTACAACTGTTCAGGCCAGTTTAGACAGGGTTTGGAGCAACCTGGGAGAGTGGAAGGTGTCCCTGCCCATGGCAGGGGGTGGAATTGGATGGGCTTTAAGGTCCTTTCCTACCCAAACCATTCTGGGATTCTCTAATACTTGTTACATTATGTCAAAAATCAAAAGAATGATGGCATAGTTCAGATATTTAGGCATCATTGACCAGAGCTGAAGAAACCCCCAGATAACACATAAGACAATTGCATCTTGAAGCCATAATTATAATTGGCCTCTTTGAGCTTTTGTTATGTTTGCATGGTGGAACTGTGGCTCAAAGGATGTAATTTGACAGGATCAGTCTGATTCTCCAAATAGCCATCTTGCTTCAGATTTCTGGGTGAGCACAACAGAGCATGGGAATGTGCTGTTTTTGTTGGTTTGCTGGGGGATTAAATCGGGGTGATTCAGGCATGGGGAATCTGCCCACATAGCTGGTGAGTAAGTGTATCCAGGTGAATTCTGAGCTTGCATAAACACAGTAAGTGTTTGGTGACTCGGGTGAGGATTGTTTCCTGTAACAGCCAGGGCAACGTGTTGGGGACAAGTCTCTTAATGCCCTTTTCTGCTGATTGTGCACGTGCACCTTTGTGCCCTGAGCTCTTAAGCTGGCTCAAAGGTAACCCTCTGGGGATGCTGAGGCCCTGGCACAGGGTGCCCAGAGAAGCTGTGGCTGCCCCTGGATCCCTGGAAGTGTCCAAGGCCAGGTTGGCTTGGAGCAACCTGGAATAGCGAGAGGTGTCCCTGCCCATGGAGGAGGTGAAATTGGATGATATTGAAGGTCCCTTGTAAACCAAACCATTCTGTGATCCACTCTTCTTGTTTATAGACTTAAAATGTGAAGAAATTGGTCAAATGCAGCCCATATTTTGATGTCTACATGGCTCATATGCAAATGGAAAGATATTTCTTTTTAATGTGGAAGATGGCAGACTCCAACATGTGGGTAAACAAGAAGATTCAATTGCTTGATGTTAACTCTACTTGCATGGTAAATTAAAAACTGGGTTTGATAGTTGTCTGAAGTTCCTGGAATGTCTTGTTCTGGCTTTAAATTATATGCTCCATTGCTGTTTGCTGCAAAAGCTGCGTGATTATATATCAGATGCTTTTGAGCAAGCGCAGAAGAGTTACAGATCAAGAGGAAAGCCTTAAGCCACTAACTTGTGAGGATAACTTCATTCCCTGGGGGAGAAAGGGAGACCTGCTGTGGATCAGCTGATGTTGATGGAGCAAATGTGTTGTGAGACTTTAGTTTTCAGGGAGTGTGCCAGCCTTCTCCCACCGTTTGCTTTGGGGGATTAGTTGAAAGCAGCAGGCAATAATGCTGATACAAGAGTTCGTGCTGCTGTGTATACATGTCACTGTTTTTATTTCTATTTAAATTGGCAAATGAGTCCTACTCCCTAAGAGGGGGCACTCAGCAGTTCAGCAGATAGGACATTGGATTTGCTTTTGCTCAACTCAAGCACTTGGGAAAAGGAAACACTTTGGTGTCTGGTTTGCTGTGTGTTCTGCGTTGTACTGAGCAGTAAACAAAATGGCAATTGTGGTTTCTGAAAGGTGACATCGGTGCACAAGATGTGTCTTCATGGGACTTATTTTCCAATTAGGAAAAGTGCTTCTTTTCCAGCACTTGAAGTGGCCGTGGTCTTAGCCTTAACTTTGCCACCTGAACGAATAGGTTTGTGTCTTTGATCATGATGTGAAAACTGAGGTGAGAATACGAGGTATGTCATGAATTGCTAATATTTAAGGGATGCACTTATAACTGTCAGACTGCAGTATGTTTGTAAGTGAAATTTAAAAGTCCCACATTTTTTTTGTCTAGTGAGAGAGGCCTGGAGTGGTGCCAGGCAGTTGAAAACTCCCCAGACTTCAGGAATACTCTGTTCTCTACTGTGTCACCACTAGGATTGGTTTTTTCCTTACCAATAAGCAAGGTGAATGGTAGTGTTGATATTTTGGGCAAATCTTTGAAGAAAAGGTAATGTAAGCTCCAAAAAAATCTCAGAACTCAGTTGCATCTCAACTGTGTAACCTTTTGCTGACAGTGCATTTCAAACATCCCTTTCTGCAATTGTTATTTTCCATGTGAAGGGTTTTCTGTGTGACCTTGGTACACACAGCTCTACATCAGTTGTGGAACAAATCCAAAATGATTGCTTAGTAATCTTCAGTGGATAAAGTTTTCTGTTCTGAGACAGCAAGTGGTATATTCAATAGTTTTGATAATCCTAATGTCTGTGGGAGTAAGAGATTTGTCTTCTATTATATTAGTTTTTGTCCTTGACTGCCTTCAAGCACTGTTTGTACTTTGTGTCACCTGTACTGAGGGAGAACTGTGGCTCAGCTTCTCTTTTGTGTTCTTGCCTGTCCTCACACCATGAAATAGAGCAAAGACAGTGCCAGATGTGGACAAGTTGGAATGCTGCTGATTTTTGATGTAAAGACTTTTGTGATTTCTGAACCAATGGAGACTGAAAAGGAGGCTTGTTGTAACTTAGTATTTCCCTGTGTCTGTAAGGAGAGACTTTTCAACTCCTTCTTAGTATTTTTTGATCTGAAGTTATATGCAGTTAATTTGTGCTTCTCTTGTAATTGTGCTAAGGTTATAAAAGCAGCATAAATCTTGTGATCCATGTTAGAAATAAGATAACATCTCACTTAGATGTATTTCGGCTACTGGGAATCTATGATTTCTTACAAAGTTTGTTTTAAATTTTAGTTCCAAGGTGGAAACAGTGATGATCTAAGGTTTCCTCAGTGGTGGAGTCCATTGTGGGCAGCTGGCAATTCCAAAGTGCTCTGGAAGTATTTCATAATTTTTTTCTTAAGTGGTTGGAAGCAGGTGTGTTACTTAATCAGTATGTGCACATTCAGCTTCATTAATGCAATTTCAGGATCCTGACTAATCTGTTTGGAGCCTGCATAGTGGTACAGGGTGTTAAGATAGCGGTGCATTTCTAAACCAGAGAATGACTTGTTCTTTCACTTTTCTTTCTTATTGCTTAAATAAGCTTCAGTTAACCACTTCAGGAAGCCAGAACTAAAACCACAGGGTTGATCTGTGTGAAAGATGTAATTTCAGTGTTTCCTTTGTAGCTTTACTAGTTTACATAGTTGGATAACAAATATAAATCCAATGATGAGACAGTTTGTTTGGTAATTTTCCCTTTTATCCTAAAGAAATATACAGGCAAGCAAAGGGACTCTGAGGAATGGTGGAATTGAATCTATAGCTTTTTTTGTGTTTCTCTGTGAGAAGCTTCAATTTTTCAATTTTTTTTTTCATTATTTTTAAAGGGATTGAGGAATTGTTTATGGGTTAGACCAAATCAATGCTCAGCAAGACTTAACTCAAAATTTTGACTTGAACTTGGTAGTGCTTACATTTTCTATTAAACCGAAACCACAGATGTTCTTCCCTTTAGTAAATTTCCAATTAATTTTACCATTGTTTCTATAATTTACACCTGTCTTTTTCAGCACCATAACCAGAAGGAGGAATGACACAGCCAGTCAGTGACTGTTGCAGGATTTTGTAGCATCAGTACTCGGTTGTGCAGATACATTAGGTTTGAATGTGAGAGATCCTGATCTTTGTTTGAGCTTCTCATGCTCAGGAGAGCAGCCAGGCAGCCTGTCTTTTAGGTATCACAGCAACTATGCTCTCCAGAGGAAATATGCTAAAAGCATGGCACTGAGATGCCCAGACAGCAATCATTTAAATGGATCCTATTTAACCTGGCAAGTGCTGGTGTGTCTGAGTTAACGCTTTGTGTGCCAGGAGCCGTTTGAATCACTTGGGCAGCATCCCAATGCAGGTGCCTGGCACGTGAATTTGGAGATGGCCAGTGTGTGGACAAATGAGAAATTTTATGCCTGGTTAGAATAATCTTGGGCTTGAAAGTTTTAGTGTATGTGTTGAAGTCATTTTACTTCTTCTGTTTTTCTTTGCCCTGAATTTTCCCCTGGTATCTGTGGAACCCTTTGTTACAGCATCTCTAATAGCACAGAACTGAGTTGGTGATGTTTAGGTTGGATTTTAGGAAAAGGTTCTTCCCCCAGAGGGTGCTGAGGCTGCCAGAGCTCCAGGAGCCTTTGGACAATGCTCCCAGGGATGCACAGGCTGGGATTGTTGGGGTGTCTGTGCAGGGCCAGGGATTGGACTCTGTGATCCTTGTGGATCAGGACTATTCCTGTTTAGGAGATCCTGTGGTTCAGGAGGGTGACCTTGCTGTGTAAGATCAGACAGTGTTTTGATAGCTGCTGTTTTTCATCCAGCAGTGAATTTCCTCAAAGATACACCAGCAAACTCAGGAAAACGCTCCATAACTAGGGAGGTGAGGAAGGAGATTAAAATGACTAAGGCTGTGAATGGACTGATAAACATGAAGCATGAAGTTGAAATCCATGTCCAGGTCCAGGAAACAATCTTAAATAGGCTTGCCCAGAAATTTAGGGAGGGTGGTTTTAGAGCTATGTAAATGCATTATAGAAAGGATCTAGGAGTGTTCTCAAAGCATAAAAATGATTGTGGCTTTGCAGCTTAAATCTGCAGCTTTGAACTAGGTTAGCAGGTGCAAATTGATGGTATGGTCCTTTTCCCACCTGCTTTCTACACTGTTATAGCCAGAATTACTCAATCAGTGAAATTCCTTGAGGTGACTTGAAGGTTTATAGTAATTTTCATGTGTCAAAGGGAAAAATCAGGTCATCCCTCAGCCTTCCTGTGGCAGCTGTAGCACACGAATGCAGCCAAGAAATCCATAAAGCCAACTTACAGCAGTAGGAACTGATGGCACTGCTTGTCACAGACTTGGCCTAGGAAATTACCTGTGTTGCTTTCAAAACGTGCCTGCCTGACTGCAGGGTGCAAAGAATCTCTTGGAAACTTATTTCATCCATTTAGTAATGCTGGAATAGTAAGAAGGAGTAATTGAGCTGCCATTGGATTCTTAGGTTTGAATACTGATGTCTTTTCTTTTGTGAATTTTACATAATGATCTGAGTTAGGCTTCAGTGACTGAATTCTTCCTGATGTGGAAAGATAAAACATTAACTAATATTAGGTTGTAGTAATCTGTCGCAGCCATTGTACAGCTCATGGATAGGCCTGGTAGGTGTTTATATTTAGGTAAGGTGGTGTGACATGACAAATTTGGCCTGATAAGAAATAATCAGAAGTCAGAGATAGGAGCTTACTATCACTGAAGTGACAGACAGCTTAATATCTGCTGCTGTGGGAGGCATGTTATGAAGCAAGTATGGAGAGAGAGAAAGATGGGCCATATATCTTTGATTTGGATCACTGTTTAGCACTAAAACTAGAATAATAGCTTGGAAAGTCTTAACAGATGTGGGTATTTGATTGTGAGGATTCTGATAATAAAAATCACTTTGTTATGAATTGCACCATCTCTCTTTCTGCCCAGAAGGTGTTATTGGTTGTGCTGCCAAGGGTACAATTGTCAACTATCAAAGCTAATAAATAATGACAGTGAAGGAATATAATGTACCATTGCTGTCATGAACATAAAATCAATGATGCAGCAGAGTTTAAAAGTGCTTTTGTAGTAAAGCTTTGTTCATATTTTTCAATACATGCTAAAGAATTAATAGGATTATTTTCTTTCTACTGTGAATAAAGCTGACTAATAGTTTTGCTTTGTAAAATTAGTTTTGGATTGCTGTTGAGGCTTGGGATTGAAATATCTCTGTGGGTCCCTGGGCCAGCTTCTGAGCCCCTGCACAGAGTGGTGACATGAATGATGGATGATGAAACTCTAAGAATTGACAATTCTGCTGGTATGTTCTGAATACAGCAGAAATCTATAGTGCAGGTGGGACCTTGCTGGAGTGGTTTATCACTTTTCTATGGCAGTTTTGCTACTTGAATGGCAATCTGTAGTTCCACCCTTGAAGCAGAGTAAATGAAAGCGGGGAGGAACAGAAACAAGCTGAAGGAAACTTTCCTATGCCCTGAGGCAACTCATCCATTTAGTCCCGTTTCATTATTTTTCTCGTGCAAAATAAGTCTACTTTTAACCTGCATTAATTAAGCTTCAAAAATGCCTCACCGCTATTGAGGTTGTGACATTTAATAGCATCTGGATGTACAACAGTACATGAGTTTATGGATGGAAGGATCTGGCTACTGACTTAGTTGAAAATGAAATTTAAGGAGGTTGGGGCACAGCTTGCTGCAGGCAAAAGCTGAGCTGAATACCCAGGTGTGTGACCTCTGAGCTGCAGAGAGGGATGTGTGTCAGCATCTGCATGCCAGGTGATCAATATTTACAGTACACACCTGCCTTGGTAGCTGCTTAATATCTGGTAAAAGTAGTATTTTAGCTGAGGTCAGGAGCCCTACATGGCTTCCAGAAAGATATTACTTCTCTGGGAGTATTTTGCTTACTGGAACATCTTGCTTCCCGCATAATAGGATTCAGTCTGAGGGTTGCTGGTTTGATTTATGATGCTAATTGGCGTGGTAGTTGATGTGAACTGCATGTACTAATTGCTCACTTGCTAATCCTCTCCAAATTATCTGACAAAAGATTTTAGGATGGAACATTACATGTGTTTTAAAACTGGTCTGCAGAAAAAGCATAAACAATTGGCAGCATCTATTTTGCTTTAAATGCTGAATTCAGATGCTGGTCCATTTTAGTGACTGTAATGTTAGAGGGGAAATTCAGTGGCTTTCATGTAGTCTCATTGTTGTTCTTTGTGGGATTTAAACAACAGCTGAAAAAATATTCCAGAGCATGCTTTTTCCCCCATCCCCCTTTGAGCTGGAAAATGACTGTCATCTATATGGCAATGATTTTTACATGGTTATCGTATATGGTGGATGCAGAATATGTAGGATACTGATCTGTGCAGCTTTAAAAGGTAATGGAAAACAAAGTGTGCCATTTGGATTGGTGGTGATGTCAGTGCAGCAGAAACTGCAGTGGGAAGACATGTAAGGAAAATAAACCAGATATTCATGCAGTGTTGGGATAATGAAGGTATTTTGCTGTGATTGTGGTAGAGGATATATGCTTTGACTGTGCAAACCAATGAAGTTTAATATAAATTGGAGAGATTTTGTATTTCTAGTCTGATAGGGAAAATCCTGATGTTAGATTATGGAATGCAGTAGTCTAAAGACGTGACTTTTACCTTTCCTAAAATAATGCAAGAGCTGTTTCAGGAGGGAGCAGATTGGGAATTGTACAGGCTGCTCTCTGTGTGAATGGGGAGGATTGCTTTGCTTCTGTAACATACTGGATTAAAGTGGGTGTTTGACAAAATGAACATTAATCTATCTCAAACTTAATATTTCAAGGTGATTTAGACACTTTAATCATATCAAGTTTTCTAATTTGAGCCTGACTGGCTTGCTCTCACAGCAAGCACTGAAATGAGATTACAGACAGCTGAAAGAAATTAGTCAATTTGGAAGCAAAAGGCATTTAAATACAGGTGTTTGGCTGTGATTTGAATATAGCCTGTCAACAGCAAGAGGCAAAATACTTCAGTGACCTAAAAAGTGCAAATATGTCCCTTTAGGGATTACTTGTTGTTAGGTAATGACATGTTGGGAAAATTAAAGCTCACATTTATATCCCTTGATTTGCTAACTAGGCCAATAGCTTTTTAAAAATTCAGTTGATAAATGGGGAAAATTAATTTGGTCATAATTTGTAGGGCCACAGGTAGCTACTGATGGTGTTTCAGATGATGATTTTTTAAAATTCATATGTAAATAAGGTGGTGTACTCAGGCTGAAGCAGCTACCTGCTAGAAGCTTGAATACAAATACCATTATCTCAGAACAAAGCAGCACTGGAGTGTTTTAGAAGTTGTCTGGTATTCCTGAATTCCAGTGAAAGGTGCTGTCAGAGGAACCCGTGTTACCATGCAACGTGGAGACATTTCTCCTCCTTGGCTGACATTCTGCAGCTGGTTTTGTGTAGTTTTCATACTGTTTCGCTACTCAGCAGATGGAAATATTGCCTAGTAGGTAAGAGGTAGGATATTTTGATAAAAGCTGGTGAGTGATGCCACATTAGGGAAATTAAATATGGATAAAGAGAGCCAATTACAAATGTGATTAGATCTTTTTCAAACAAGATCATTGATGCTGTAAGTTTTTTAAAAAAATCTAGAACAACAACGTGCTACAAACAAGGATGAACACAGTTGTATAAATCTGTGTTCTTTGTGAGTATGAACTGTGTTTGTTGTCTCAGCATCTGCCTCTTGTTTGCCTCTGAGAACTTGATGACATCAATAAAAAGGCTGTTTGTGGCTAGGTATGTCAGTAGAGGCAGGACATTTATTGTCCTCAGGGTAATGTATTCCCTGAATAGGAATGAAGGTCCAGGTTTCACTGGGAATAGTGTGTGGAGAACACTTCAGGGTGCCAGAAAAACCCTCTACTGTCCTGTGACTTTGGGTTGGTTTCTGTTTTAGTTGCTCTTGGGTTCTTGGGCTGTGTGACAGGTCTGCTGTGAGGATCACCTCTGGATTGAGGAAAATCATTACCTGTGGGCATAACAGGCACTTCTTACATTTTCAAGTGTTAAAAACTAAAATCAAGAACAAGTGCAGTGGGCTAGAACTTGAAGATGCCTGATTGAAATTTATATAAAGGTCTAGAAAAGCAGCAGTGATGGCAACAGGATGCTATTTATTATGAACTGTTCTCCAGATTTTGTATTGACAAATTGTTGTATTACCATCCCAGAGAGACTCAAATAAAAAAAGAAAAAAATTAGACAAGTCTAATTTTAGTCCAGTTTTTAAAACAGAACATAAAACCTGAGTTTTAGGAGATAGTAAAGTTAGCATCTTGAAAATGTTTCCTCTGTAATAGTGACAGTGGCTCATCTGTTGGCATCCACTGTGGGTTTTGTGTTTTGTGGCCAAGCTACTGCATGAGCAATTCCACATTGAGCAGAGGGAACTGAAAACCCAGTGTGGTCCTGGAGCTTGAATCAGTTGCTAAAAATTTACATCCAGATGTGTCTGTCTGCAACCCAAAACAACTGAGTGAAAACAAATGGACTTTGAAAACCCAGGAACTGTATATGAGAGAAGTCTCTTAGATTTGATCTCCTTGGGAATGTGGACAAGTAGAAGCTCTGGTGCTGATGAGGGATGTGACATGGAAAATCATCACAGGGAGAGAGCGTGGAATTTGTTTTCTAGCCATAATAGCTTGTAAGTAATTCCTGTGGAGCTGTAAAAATGGATTTGAATGGTGAAGATAGCTGTATTTGCTTGTGGTATGGGATAGTGAGTGGTTTGCTCACTTGCAAGGAGCATTTCTGACACGGTCCAAGGAGGACAAACAAACCATTGACACATAGGTGATGGCTGGAATGCAGCAGCTTCAGCATACATTGCCTTTCCTCTCCCAAGCTTCTTGAGTGCTTGCAGGCTGTTGGCTTTTGGAAGTAAAAAGAAGGCAAATTCTTGTAAGACACAAGGACAAGCAGCTGTTCTGGGAGACTTTGAGATAGGAACTAAAATGACATAACTTGAGAGAATTTTGAAGGTTTCTAGATTATAACTTTTATGTGCTTGAATGTTGTGAAGGGATTTGCTGGATCTGGTTCTGCTTCTGGTCCCTGTAATTGCCAACTTTCAGACTAATTTCTGTGTTTAGATGTTTATATGTGCTATGTAATAATGAGCAGCTGATGTAAAAGCAAATATTTTTAACTGCTTGGCACTTGTTCAATTTACATCTTCCATCAGCTTGTCAGCAAATGTATGAATTTGCAGTTAACTTTTACCTGTTTAAAATAAACCCGGTGATTAATTCCCTGAAAAGAACAGTAAATCAAATTACTTGTGTTTATGTTGCATTCAAGATGGTGATGGAGAGTATTCCTAAGAAGGAATAGATAAGGGCGTTTGCTAATGAGAAATTGTGATACAAGATTGAAATAACTGAGATTGAGGATCAGATCTGTTTTCTCTAACATGTTTTTCATCCAGGTGCTGACTCACATAAAGGCAACAAACAGTTTTAGCTTCTGCTCTTTGTTTACTCTTGAGGAGGTGGAAGCTTTATGTTGAGAAAAGGACACAGGATTTGTTGTCTTCTTGTAACATGTGGCTGATTGCTAATCTTATGGAAATGATGTATTGAGCAGATGAGACCTGATTAATAATAAATAAAGATGCTGAGAGTGATTGGGGGGGGAAATTAAGCTTTTATTTTAATTCTTTTTAAACCCTAACAGAGTAAAGCCTCTTTAAGCTAGTCAGGTAAGCAAAGTCTGTAACCTGAGGATTATATTACTCTGTTCCTTTGTGCCTTACAGTTACTACTACTGCCATTAAACTCGAATTCAGAATGAGGTGATGTGCTGCTTGATTCCAGGTTGGATTTAGCTGAAAATACTAGAAACGTGCAAGACTTGTGTAAAGTTGAGCAGCAGAATATAAATTTGCTAAAAACAGATCCTCACAGTCTTCTGAGAGCGTAGTTTAAGAGTGGGTGAGCCTGTGATGCTTAATTTGCTGTTGCAGAGCTGATAGGTGTTGGAGGGCTCTTGGCTCAGTTCTGTGAATCGCTGTCTTACACCTAATCCTCAGGGAGCACAAGCAGGGTAGGATGATGCACAGAAACTCTCTCTGCTGAACACCTCAGTGGGCTATAAAATAACTTCCAAGCCCTAACAAGCTTGAACCTGTTTCTCTGGGAGAGGAGGTCCTTCCAGCCCAAACCACATTAAGGAAAGGAAATCTAGTCTTCAGTCTAAACTTTTGATTCACCTTGACTATGCAGAGTTGTTTTTTGGGAGGATGGTCAGGTTGTCTGTTAGAGATTTGTGAGTGAAAGAGACTGTAACAATCTCAGCACCCACTGTAGTGGAGAAAAAGGATTTCTCTAGTTTGGAAAATCTGAACTTTCTCCTAGATTTGAGTGAAATCGGGATCACAGCATCATCAGCAGCACAGTTACCTACTTAAGAAATCATCAGCACAGTTCCTGAGGTGAAGCTGTTGTCTTATGCTAATGCTGCTCGGTGTTGGCTACTTTGTATGGTATAATTGAAGTAATTTTGTAATTAATGGGTGACTGTAGTAATCCCTTAATGTTGAGATAATTGCAGCACTTTGAGCAGTAACTGTTGGTCAAAAGACACAATTAAGTTTTTTATTGGGCAACTTGCATTTTGTGGAAAATGATTATTTATCCCCAAGTTCATGAGTGCTTGAGTCCCAAGTACATTTGACTGGGTGTCCTTTCACTCAATCCCTCTTCCCATGTCTGCACTAAAAAATCAGAGGGCTCTGTAGCTCATTCCCTCTGTCAGTGAGTCTGGGAAACCACAGAGTGCTGTAGAGATGAGAATTCTCCCAATGTAAGCTGTCCATGGAAACATTTATCAGGAAATTTCATTGAATGAAAAATAAGCTAACAGGCCAGCATAGATCAGCCTTCTCCTGTTGTCCCAATACTTCCTTTTCCCTGGCTAACCTGATACTGAGATGTTTGAGTAGCCTGATGAGGGTTGATGAGTGCAGGTACAGCCCAGTCAGAGCAGTAACCCCGCTCAAAACACTCATCTTCAGCTTCTCAGAAATGTCATCCTGTATTTCAGTGAAAAACACAGGGCTTTTGTCATTGGGTTTTTAGTACAAGTTACATTTGCATCACAAGTTACAAAGCTTTAGTGGAAGATTCTCAGCACTGCTGAACAATCACCTGTGTAATTTTCACCTTTTATTTTTAAAATATATACCAGGGGTTAGGAACTTGAAGCATTAAGTGGTTGTGAGCAGAATGCACAGTTCATAGGATTTCAGGATAAATCGATGAGTTTTCTTTGCTGTTGTATTTGCAGTGAAGCTAGATGTGTTAGAAGTTTCATTTACCTTATTTTCTAAATATTCAGGGTTCAGATCATGTGTTGAGATTATTTTTTTTTTAATTGTAGAAGTGCTCAGTGGAGATAAATGGTCTAACTAACTGTAATATGTCTGCTATAAATATTGTGCTGCATTTCTGTGAAGTTCCTTTCCAGCTACTTGTTCTGGCTGTAGCCTTCCTAAAACCTGTGGCTCTCACATTGATACTCTGAAATTCTGAAGTCTAAACAGGCAGAAAAATGTTGCAATGATGGAAGAGTTGCAAATTTTGAACAGAGTTGCAAAATCCAAGGCAATGTGATTTCTAAGGTGATACTGTTGAATATTCAAGAGTGTGCAGTCTGGAGGAAGTTTTCTTTTACTAAAGTTTGTGTCCTTTGGTCTCAGTTGTCTCACACTCTTCAATCTGTTGATATAATGTTATTAAATTTTTTTCTAGTTAGCTGTTAGTTAAGGTGTATAACTTTTTTTTTTTGTGAGGACCACTCTAATTTAAAAACAGACTTCAAGCTGTTCATTCATATTTTCTAGTTGATATTGGTATTTTTTGCCTGGAGATGGAGAAATGGCTTGGAGGTGTGAGTAAAACACCACATCTGCTGCTTTGACAGTGGCAAGGAGATCTCACTGAAGAGGTAACAGTCAGTGTGACTCTTTACTGATGAGTTTTAGACACCTCAGCTGTTCAGTAAAAAATGCTCATCCCTATTAAGCACCTTCCAGATGACTTGGATCTTAATTTCTAGGTGAAGTTTAATGAAAACACGTTCTGACTTACTGCTAGGAGCTTTGGCCTTTTTAAAATTCATGCTGCTAGCAGCTTCTGCTAATTTTAGATCATATGTTCTTGAAATGCCAGTAGTAGCTACATACTTAATAACATTGAAAATAAAGGGACTTTTCACTTCCTGGAAGATGTGTGAGAAACCATGATGGTATGCAGTAGTTTTGTGTTGAATTCCATCATGGTTGGGGTAGGAGTTCTCAACTGACTTGCTCTCGAATTTCTGTTCAGTTTCAAGTAATGGCCCAGGCTGTGCAGACTTGAGGCAGGGTAGCTGTGCCTGAATGTGTATTAAATACAAGTCCTAACCTGTGGGTTAACAAGGGTCAACATGTTGGAAGTGACCTCTGTGTTGGATCCAGATGAAAATGTAGTGGGAATTAATCTAACAAGTGCATTTGTCCTGGAAGTTGAACCACTTCACTGCAAGCTTATTTCAGTTTGCAATAATTCACCGTTTGCCTAAGAGAATTAGAACTTTCATTTGTTATGAACCAGAGTGAAGAATTATATAGCAGGTTGCTACTGGTTTGTGTCTGAAAATTATTTTGAATAATTCCTGCTTAGGTTCTGGCACTGTTAGTGTGAAAATATTGGCTGAAACAACCATTGCCTGTGTTACTGCAGTTGCAGAACTTCACAGCTTTGCAGGGGGAGTGTTTACCTGGAGATAATCCGCTGTTGTCCTAGACTGAGAGCTTTGGAAATGACATCCTTTTCCTAATGGCAGGAGATGAGGTGACCATGTTTCTCCTGGTTGAAATGTGATCTGGGGGAGCAGAGGGCTGGGTGCTGCTCCTCAGGGCTACTGCCTTTGATAATTTTAATTATTTGACTTATAATTCAAGGTAACTTTTTCCTCAAGTTACCTAGAAAGAAACACTTGCTATTCAGAACTGGTTTTCATTCCTCTCTGTCTAGGACACCCCGGGATTATCACCAGGTGTTTGTAAACAGACAGACAGTGTATACTGAACACTTAAATCTGATCAAGTGCTTGATCCTGTAATTGCTCACAGCGATTATCTTTACAAACAAATCTGCAAAATAGTATTTTATTTCCTAGAAGTACATAGCAAGCGAGCAGGGCTGATGCTTTGTTTGTCAGCAGGAAGTGTTTTCTGGTGGAAATGTTTCATTTGGTACTGGAAGTGTGGTTCAGTTTGGTTTTTGTGAGCTTAGCCAGATGAACAGGGCTGAGCATTGAACAGTAAGAGTTGTTTATTTTCTGTCTGAGCTGTAACACTGCAGAAGACCCCAGTCTTTGTCCTTTCAGGCCATAACCGAGTTGGACACCTTCAGTTTGTTCAGAAAGCAGAGCTGTGATCTGTGTGCTGATCAGGAGCAGCAATCGATTTTCCTTGGCTGCTGGCTGTTATTCAGAGCTAATTTTTATTTCACCAGGTTTTGTGGATCTGCAGAATTCCTTTACTCTTGAGTCATGTCTCTGATTGTGACTGAGGCACTTGGAGAAGGTTTTAAGCAAAACCTAAAAAGGTACTTTTTAGGACTTGGTCAGATGCTTACTTGGCTGTAACTGTTGCAAGATGATAACTGCAATAATAAATATTGCAAAGAAATTGGATCTTATTGCGTTCTCTGAGCAGTTATGAGAAGGACTTAATTAGATTTCTGGGAAAGAGATGACGATCAGTCTGTTGTGGCTGAACTGGGAGAAAAGCATTTTGACTTTGGCCTAGTAACTGTGCAGTGAAAAGAATTTATATTGACTTAGAGCAACTGAAGTGAAATATAAGAAGTCACAATACCAGGGGAGTCCTGTACTACTGTAATGAATTGGAGCTTGGCTGGGTTTATTTGTTTGCTTGGGTTTTTTTCAGAAATGACAGAATCAGGCTAATAATTATTAAACCTTTGCCTAGGAGCAGTGACAATTCTAAGGAAGGTTCTTATGCTTAGTTTTAAACAGTGTTAAATGCAATATGAGAACCAAGCCAAGGGGGTAATACTGAACTCTGAATTAGTGTTTTCAGCTTATGTTTATAAATAAAAAAAGAGTACACCAGCATGTTAAAAGGTCAGTAAGCATTTGTTTTCTTTGCTTGCTTTAAGACTCAGCTATAAGAGCTTTTTACCTTTTGCTTTGTTAGAAATATTGAGTTTGTGATGTTAAAGATAGTTGCTTGAAAAGTAACTTTGCTTACTGGTTTACAGATGAGCTGTTTGATTTTTGATGTGAAATTCAGACAGTAGTTGAAATGAAAACAAGTGAAGGGACCCTGGCTTGCTGCCCATGTGATGGAACAGGGAGAATCCCAGGCAGGAAGGGAAAAGGAGTGCAGGTTTTAAAGAATGGAGTGCCATTACCTTAATGCCACTTCCCTCTTATTCTTGGAAGAACCTTTCAGTGAGATGTAAGATGTGCCTCCTTTGCACCAACAGCTAATGGAGATGGGCTGTGGTTCTGCACAGGATCTTTAGGAGGTTTCAGCTTTTTGTGAGTGTTTATTTGCATGGGAGGGCAGATGATAAGCAGAGAACTGAAAAGGGAGGTGGGCGGCTGTCCAAGCTAATAAACACACTCAGAAAAGTAATTAGTGTTTGTATGGAAGGGGAAAAGTGAGGTGCATCTGCAGCCACTGGCTCAGGAGTTTATTAGTGTGAGAGATGAATTATTGAAGGCAGATGCTCCCAGAGCATTCTCTGGCTCTATGATAATGGAAAAGGTGATGATTAGCATGAGTTGGTTGATGGCTGAGGAGGAAATGACAAAAACATCTTAAACTACCAGGAATTGCTGCTCTTTAGAGTAGGTTCTGGTGAGGGGTGACTTCAGTTCAACCCCAACTTACCTTAAATTGAAATACCTGGTTGAATTCAGGCTTTCCTTGAATTCTTGTCATACATGTCTAATTTTTAAAAAATTTTTAATTGTTCATTCCAAAATAAAGATGCCATGAAATTAATCCCATCTCTTCTCCATAAATGAACTCTGTTACAGGTGAATTCCCCACATTAGGATAAGGTGAGTATTATGGGGCATGGGCTGTGAGTTGGCTCTGCCAAACATAATAGGGATCAATTAAATAAATAATTTAATTAATTTCAAAATATTTTTTTCTGTAAAATTCCTGAATTTTGAATTTCAGTAGACTTTGGAAATAACATAATTTACTATGTTTCATAATTATCTAGAACTGTCTCGCTGACTTGTTCTCATATTAAAAAAAATAAAATTACATCAACTACTTTTTCAATATCTCTTTGTTCATGTTGGGGGTGAATTTCTTTGACAGGCTGCTTTGAGTGAGACATGCTCTGGCAGACAACTTGAAGAATAGAGCTCTGCTAACACCTAGGTTTTAGCATAACAATGGCTGATGGATGAAAACTGTTGAAATATTGATGTGGAGTGTAAGCCAGAATGGTGAGAAAAGGATCTGTAGTATGTATAGATACATTTTTTGGTTTGTATGTAAAATGTAAAGCAAAATCATAGAATTTTGGAATAACATACAAGGAGATCTGTCTGCCACTCCTGTTAAGTAGAATATCAGAAGCTTTTAAAAGGTTAGATTGGAATAAAAAGCTTTTAAAAGGTTAGATTAGTAATAAAAAGGTAAATACACAGAATGGATTGTGCTGACCATTTGCCCAAGACTTGCTGCTCCTAGGGGCTCATTTTTGGCCATGTAGCTGATTTAGGTCACTCTGAAAGCCTGCAGTATTTTGAGGATAAGCTGCTCAGTTCATGACTGTGCATTCTGTGGTTTGCCTCACATCCAAGGCAGCTGTGGGACGTGAGGCTTGGATATGGTGGCTACAAATGCACTTAGAAAGCAGATCTCCAAACAAACCTGTGGTTTAATTCTGCCTGATCTCTGGGGTTAAAGCAGCCAAGTGCAGCTGCCTGTTCTCTGGAAGTCAGTGGTGAGTTGCAGGAGCACAGCTGATGTGTGGAAGCAAGATAATTTCAAACTTGAAATAGCTGGTCCAGAATTGTTCCATGTGAGGGTGGGCAGGATGTGGCACAGGGTGCCCAGAGAAGCTGTGGCTGTCCCTGGATCCCTGGACGTGTCCAAGGCCAGGTTGGAAGGGGCTTGGAGCAACCTGCTCTGGTGGAAGGTGTCCCTGCCCATGACAGGGGTGGGATAAAGTGGACTTTAGTGTCACTTCCAGCCCAAACCATTCCGTGATAAATTGTTTGTCGTGTCTTGTGGATGGGAAATGGAAAAGAAAGCTTTGCTGTGAGGATGGGCGTGTGTGCAAGAGCTGAAGTTGTTGCTCAAGGATTAGCCCTGCAGGTGTTTTCCTGTAGCTTGAACCAACCCTCTGCTGCATCAACATGCACCAGCAAACAGCCAGAGCAGTGAATAAACATTGCTGAGTAATAGCTGAATTTAATTTATCAGATTATAATAACAGGAAAGCCTTTTAAAGAATGATGAGGACTTCATGCCGTTGGGCTGGCTGATGCCATAATGTTCTGTGATCAGCTATAAAATAATTCCAGCAAGGAGGAACCAACTTCTTTTACTGATAACTCATAAATAATGCTAGGGGAAATCACTACCTCCTACTTGGGAAGGTTTACAAATGGTTTACTGAAGTAACGGATATAACCGAAAAAACTGTGGAGAGTGTTTAGACCTAGGTAATTATCTATAATTATAAAGCTGAATAAAATCTTCTGTGGTTGGTCATGACTGCTTTAAAGACATTAAGCAACACTCATGATGTAAAACTTGCTAAAGGGTTCAAAATTAGTCAAATGGTGATAATTGAAGAGTAAAGTGAAAGACAGCATTTTGAACACGTTTTCAGCTAGAAATAAGTGGTAGCTCTGAGTCAACAAATCTTCTGACATGGCTCTTATACTACAGAAACTAAAAAGCCAGACTCGAACCAATAACACCTGGATAAGTAGAAACTGAGTAGAGGAACAAGACTGAAGAACTGATTGAACTTGCTTTCCTCTGTAAGTTGGTGTATTAAGTTTCATCTAATTTAATTTAGCAAATGTAAAGCTATTATGGGTGTTTTGTACAAAGGATGGAGTGTAATGGGAGTGTTTGTTGGCTTGTGTATTTCTAAAAACTTGTAAATGGAGATTGCAATCAGGTACAGAGTTCTATTGCATAATGTTGGTTACATTGAAAAGAATCTGTGGGGTATTTGTAATCTGAGGAGTGAATAGACAGAATGCAACGTTCTGTGGGATTATTTTATTAATTTTTCTGACTTAAACAGGTAGGTATCTTATAGCCTATGTGCTATTATAAATAACTGAGGTCCAATTTTACTTTCTTGCTGCATATTACAGAGCTAGTTAGGGTAAAATGCATACACTTTATTTGAGCTGAAGTCTGCATGAACACCATTCTGAGAATAGCGGGAGAAAGGTATAAAAGAAATGATTTTTTAAAGAATTTTTTTTTTAAGAAATGAGAGAATATGTTTTCTGCTTCAGGTTGTATTGTGCCTCTCCAATGTGTTGCAGTTTGTATTTCTGATCTCCTCTGTTCCTTCCACTTTGAACCATCTGAGGTGTGCAATGGTTAAAACCAGAAAGATAGAAGGTGCCGTGATCAAGTTCTCTCTGTCAAGGAAAGCACAGGTGGTACAAGCAGAGAAACTTGTGAATCATGACAAGATTTAGCTTGATCTGCTTTTTATAGCCAGAGCAGATAGTGGTGAATTTTAATGAAATATCCCTGCTGCAGTTAGTAGAGACTGGCTGATCCATAGCAAGCCTCAGTGATCCTGACTTCATGTCCCTGCTTCACTTGGCTGTTCATAAAACTGGAAGTCCCAGGCTTGGCTTGCCCTTTGGAAATTTGAGGCTTTGCAAATATATCAGTAGCTGTTTCCAGTAAGAAAGAGGCTGTAATTACTTGAACAAAATTTGACTGACAAGTGAACAAGATGTATCTGTTGAGGGCTTATTGCCAAGCGTGGATTTGTACTTAAGCAGATGTAATTGCGTGGACTTTGTACTGGATTGTTTGACAGATTAAATTTCTATGATAGTGTGAGATAACAGGAGGTCACAGTCCAAGAATAAGGTTCTGAAGAGTATGTATTCACAGCTGGGGTGCTAATCTGATTAATTGAAAGCTGATTCAGTTCATAATAAATTCATGTTGTTAGATCCAAGAGTGTCAGTGCCAGTTGTCGATGCCAGTTATGTGTGAGGTCTGTGAATGGAGAATGGTCTTTTGCACTGGTGCTGGGAAAATCTGAGCAGGGTCTCCACTTTGTAGCTGCTTCTCAAAGCCTGAAACACAATCTAAACCCTGAAGAAACCACAGCTGGCACACAAGGTTATGCTAAAAAAATGGTTTGTTTGGGTTTTTTAAGACCTACATTGATATTGGGCAGCCTTTCAGTGTCAGATACAGAGTGCAATATAAATCTGTCTGCCTGTGGCATTGAGGAAATAGGAGGTGTTAGATGTGGTACTTGGTCAGTGGTGCTGGGTATCAGCACACAGGCTCTGATAGCAGCTGGTGGTGTATTTTTAGCAGCCTTGAGGAGCAGTGATCCCAAAGTGTTGATCCTCTGCCTCTTAGGTCACTGCATGGCAGAGCCCGGCACAGGGCAAGCGCAGCCTCTTCCTGCAGTGCCAGCACCAAGCTGGAAACAGGGGCACCTGGGAGTGCTGCCTCTTATGTAAGAGGAGGAAGTTATTGCCTGGGATGATGTGAAAGGAGCTGTGCAGCTCTGGGTGGCTGAAGTTGGCACCTCAGAGAGCTCCGTTCTTCTCTGACCGAAGCCTTGATGATGTGTTTGAACCAGCACAGGTGCATCTGAGCAGTGCACAAACTGATTTCTGCAACTTGCTTTTTTTGGGAAAGGATGTTATTTGCTGCAAAGGAACTGGAAGAAGATGGCATTTCGAATATAGGTATGATGTTTTTCAGCTTTCAGTCCAGTTTCTGTTCTGGAATAATGTCTTTGAGCAGGTTTCCTATTTAGAAACGGGTGTCTTATGATTGATTTTTAAGTAATGCACTAATGAAAGATTGCTTGGAACACAAACAAGTTGATCTTGCCAGAATTACTAAGGCAGGTACCTTGCAGCTGGATCTGAGAAAATTCAGTCCTCTCTGTAGGTATTCAGCTTGTGTCATGTGACAGGGAGATGTGTTTGGTGGGGAGAAATTTAATTTAAGAAACCCCATTAAGTGGATTGTGGGGTAGGTGCAGTAATTCAATAAGCTGAAGTGATTCATACACATTCCTGATAATTTTCAAGAGGCTCTTTTTGCAGTGCAGGTAATTTTGTATTTGTACTTAAGGTTTTTGCTTGTTTAAGTGGTTACCTGGAGATGTGGCTGATACTAGAGGCTTTCTGACAATCAGTGAGATGTAACTATTGCATTAGGTTAAGCAGAAAGCAATAAGGTTCTGTGAAGTCTTCTGAGAACCTGGATAAACAAACATTGTTACGGTTAGAGAGAAGCTCTGGAATGAAAACCCTGGAGGAACAGACTAATTTTCTATTAAAAACATCTGAGGAAAGGTAATGATCTGTACAACTGGAATGTTTGGAAACAGTTAATTTAATTAATTAATGTGTCCTCCTTGCTGGTCTGAAAAAAGCTTTTAGAAAGGACTGCAGACATCTGCAGTGCTTTTTAATATTTGATGGGCTTCTACAATTCTCCGAACAGAAAATTCATGACCTGCTCTATTTCTGTGATGCTTCTTTGGTGAGAGCATGATGGGAGAGAAGTCAGATGGATTCCTTATCTTCCTGTTGAGACACCAAATCTTCCACTGCAGACTTACTCAGTGTTTTCTTCTCGTGTTTGTGATCTCTCCATCAGTAGGTAATTTTTAGGGATCTGAAACTGAATGACTGGCCCAGGATGCTGCTTCAGTTGCTGTCTGGAATGATGCAGAGCTTCACTGCCTGCTGCTTTTAGGATTCTTAGGAGAGGATACTGTGAGGGCTTAGCAAAAACCTGAGTAGCAGCTCAGCAGCTTGTGCAAATGCACATAAATACAACAAAATGAATGGTGAGTGTAACAGGCTTCAAAACCATTCTGCTTTCAGTTTGAGAAACTCCTGTCAGTCTGTGGGGCCTGTAATCCTCCTTGGTGATGTGCTTTCCTTGGCTTTCCGTACTCTCTGGCAAAGGAAACCTCACTGACATTTGATTTCTCCTCCTCATGTTGAAAACTTCTGTAGAAGCCCCCAAAGGAATTTTTTGTAATAGTGTATCTTTTCTTTTAACCAAACATTATTTCTGAAATGTTTGAAAGTAACTGCTTATTTGTAGATTTTTTTTTTTTTCTGAGTGAGAAAGACAGGAAGTTTCCATAGTAAATCCCCCCTTTCTCAAAGCTGTTCATCTTTCTTTGGACCCTACTTAGGGGTATCTCGTGTATACTGTAGCCACAAGATACAATCAAGTTTTAGTTGTGGGGAATGTGAATTTTTGGCATTTCATATAACCATGATAGTCACAAGTTTAGACTACCCAAAATCTTGCTAACAATAATTCTGTAGCTGATGAAGCCAGTTTTCCAGTGTTTAACTATAGTCTGTTATGGAGAAGATTGAAACTTGGTTTCCCATCAGGCCAAGGTTTGGAAATACCAGCTGAACGTTACTGGAGTGGTTCAGGTAAAGGCATTTATGGAATCATTGCAGAATCCTTGACTGGTTTGGGATGGAAGTAGCCTTTAAATGTCATCTGGTTCCACCTCTGCCATGGACAGGGACACTTTCCACTATCCCAGCTCCATCCAGCCTGGCCTTGGACACTTCCAGGGATCCAGGGGCAGCCCCAGCTTCTCTGGGCACCCTGTGCCAGGGCCTGCCCACCCTCAGAGGCAACAGTTCCTTCCCAGTATCCCATCTAACCCTGCCCTGTGGCAGTGGGAAGCCACTTCCCCTTGTCCTGCCACTCCAGACCCTCATCCCAAGTCCCTCTCCAGCTCTCCTGGAGCCCCTTCAAGCACTGGGAGGGGCTCTCAGGTCTCCCTGGAGCCTTCTCTTCTCCAGCCTTAAGATGCCTTCTCTAAAAGAAATCCTTGGAATCTAGTGTATGGATTCATGGCACAGCTGTAATGGTAGCAGCTTCTTCCCCTGGTAGAGCCAAAATGAACACATGGAGTATATCACCATCTGGGGAATGTATTTTTTTTAGGGAGAGGTGGAGGTTTATGAGGGTTTAGCAGGTTAAATAAAAATAGATAAGTAAGTGTTTACAGCAGAGTCTCAGTATTTGCACTGAGGAGTTCAAGTGCCTGATGTTACTTGTGTGCTGTAAGCAACTCTGAGTTACTTTAATATCCTTATATTTTGTCTTCAGGTAGTTAAAAAATAGCAAAATGAAACTTTTGGCTGGCAGAACTCTCAGTGCTGTGATTTCACTGTTCCCAAACATGGAATCATTAAGGTTGGAAAAGGCTTCCAAGATCATCAAGTTGAGCCTTTGGCCAGTCACCACCTTGTCAAGCAGACCACAACACTGAGTGCCCCATCCAGAGACAATCCTGCAGTGACATTAATTTGCACTTCTTTTCAGAAATATTTTCAGTGCAGAACATCTGAAAATATAGTGGCAACAGTTAAGACTCAGTTAATGTCTGCAGATGTGCCTGAATGTTAAATTAGGGGATAATAATGAAGATGTGATGTGACAAAAAGTTTGTCATTAATGATGAATAAACTTCGTATATATAACACAAAAATTGATGCCTGTGCTTTTAAGGATCCTAACGTCCCTTTTTTTTCCTTTAGGTAATATCCACATTAACAAGTGCCTTTTTTGGGAGTTCAGATATGTTGTAAGCCTCAGGCATATTGTTGTTTTCCCAGGAACAGCAGGTACAAGTAAGTGCAAAGGTGGTGATAATGAGCAGTGCTCCCTGTCTGCTGAGGGAACTGATAATACAGAAAATTCATGACTTTGCTTCAAGCAGTCTCTTTGGGAAGACAAAAATACGGAAACCGCTTAAAAACCCCTAATATAGTAGCAGCAACAGCAGCAAAAAACCCACATAAACCCCACCTCCAAACTGTTCATTTCCTGCTTTTGGAATTAAGCACTAATTAACTTCTGCCCAGTATGAACTCATCTGAGCCTGGTAGCAGTCAAAACAACATGTTAATTGTGTAATGTTAATAACACAAGAAAAAAAATTGAGCCTTTGGTAAATATAAATACATGTTGGTGGTATTTACTGTATTTGGAATTGCAGCTAATACAATCCAGTGTCAGTTTTTATAGAAATGTGAGATATGGAGCTCTGTAGAATTTTCCTGATGCTCATTGGCTTCTTATCAATTGAACTCTTAGCAGCATCAGTGCTTGCTTGGATCTTGCATCCTGGAGATCCTGGTGGTGACCAAGTTCAACCATGTGGTTTGGAAAAGGGATAGCAAGGAGTTTTGTAACTTTAAGAATTTTTGGTACTAGGAGCTAATATAATTTTTTTAGAGTGGGTTTCATTTTTTATTTTTTTTTAAATTTGTTCTCTCATACGTAGGTGAGAAGTCCTTTTTAAGCCAGGATCTGACAGAGGCAGCCTTAACATGAGGTCTCAAATTGTGGCTACCTCATCCCTGGAAGTGTTCCAGGCCAGCTTGGACAGGTCTTGGAGCAATCTGAAGGAGGTGGAACTGGATGAGCTTTAAGGTCCTTTCCAGCCTAAATCAGTCTGAGATTCTGTAAGTAGCAGTTACAAATGAGTCAAGGTTCTTATGAAGCCTTCTGTACCAAAGTAATATTGTCAAGCTGCTAAAAGCATCCTGACTCTGGAAATGGAAAAGAGAAATTTGGATGAGTTTCTGAAAGTCCAGGCTAGCTACTCAGAATAAATGGAGCATTTCTGTTTTGCAGGGACATGAGTAATTAATTGAAAGTCCTCAGGTGCTGGGAAGCTGTGCAGTGAACTGAAGAAAGAGGAGAGGCTCTGTAATCAGAGAAAGAATCTTCCAGTTCATCAAGGTGTTTTTAATAAGTGTGCCTAATATTTTTTTAAAAAATAAAAATAATAAATTTCTCATTGTTTGTGAGAATAGACATGAAAAGTTGCACTAAGGACAGAACAAGAGTGTTTCTACTGTGATTAGCAATATTCCTATTATTCTTAAAATATTGGAAAGTAATTGTTGGATTGATGGCTACTTTTCTTTACCCAGACAATATTTATGTGAACAGTGTCTATTGGCAGAACACAGTAGCAAGATAAATGCTGTGCTGAGGGCAGATCATTCTTGATTAGTTGGTTGTACCTTTGCAGAGGAGAAGATGTAGATGTTGTTCATGATCTCTGAAGGTGAAATATTGATTCCCATCATGAATCATCTCTTACATGAGGAAGCATTATGTTAGTATGAGTAGCTTTGCCTGAACAGTATTTACCATTGCCTCTATCAGGACCTCTTCTAATAACCTCTTAAAAATGGAACACTTGGGCTTATTCTGTGTTTATTTTCAGTTGATTTTGTGGAGTTTTACCATTCCAGTATCCTCTGCTATGACCATCTATAAATTGGCATATGGCCAAGTAATTAACATTCAGAAGTGGTATATTAATAAAAGCAGGATTGGTTGGTAGATGAGGAACTCAAATACCAGTCATTCAGGTGATTTCAGAAGCTGAAGGATGTTGAGATGGGAGTTTGCTGTGCTGTCAGTCCAGTGAAATTCCAAAGATTACTGGCAAGGGAGGCTAAAATCTTCTTCCAGGAACCTGGTATTGAAGATTCATTTGCTAATGAGTATCCAGGGGTTTGGCATCCCATAAACCTTTAATACTGGCTCTAGGCCTTGCAGATCTTGGTGTGATAGGAAATACAATATTTTATTTTAAATGTAGTCAGTTTTCTCTAGTTGGAATAGAAGGTATAATATACAGAAGGGAAACAATATAAATAAGGTAAGAGCTCTGTATATGGGAAGAAACAATCTGAATTATGATCATGAGCTTTACAGCATGTCAAAAGAGAATTTTTGGGAAAATGGCATTGTTGGTACTTCAGTATATGGATAAATGAAATACAACATACAGTCCTGGCAGAGGAGTAAGGATACAAAACAATTTTCAACTTAATAAAAAGCCTCTATCAATATTGATGTCTGACTCAGTATTTCTAGAACTGGTTATTTGATTATTGACAGGGATGAGTGCAGGAGAAGCCTGAAGGAGGGTGAGGATGGTGTGTGCTCTGTTTTCATTAAATATGTGACTATAGAACTAATTACATATTTAATTTTTTCAGAATAAGATAAATTAAAAGCTTTTTTATTAACAAATACTTGTCCCACCTTCTAAATTTTAAGTCTGAGTAAATATTTTGTTTAAAGCAGCTTCTGCACAGGAAGTACAGTTCTGGGAAAACATCTGAGGGGGATCATACACACACAAAACTGAGCTGTTTGATCTTGGCTCATGAGCTTTTTGGTTCATGATCTTTCATTCCCTTAAACAGCTGCCTAATTAGTCAGCCTTAAGGGCCAGTTTATCTGGATATACTGGGAAAAATGTGGGATGCTTTGGGACACTTTGTGTTCCAAGGTCTTGGTATTCAGGAGTTGGTACAAAAGGGCAGTTTGGATTTTCCTGGGGAAAAGATCAGCCTGGGACTGAATATTTAAACCAGTATTAGTGAATCAATGTGGCCTTTCCACTTCTTCTGTGACTTATTTTTACTTCTTTCTTTCTTACTTTCCTGGTACAAAATTTTGACTTTTTTTTTCCATGAGTGAAACTTAGTTATGAAGTGAAATTTGATTGTTTTAAAATTTCTTTGTCATAACTTGAAAATATTTTATTGTATTTTAAAACTCAACACATCTGTAAAACCATGGGGAATTTTAAATACATCAGCCTGACTTACACAGTAAGTACTTAGTTCTCATGGAAACTGGGCTAAAATCTTGAAGAATTCTGATACAGAATGCCAAGCATCTTCATCCTTACCCCCAAATCAATCCATGTTGGGAATATTCTGTCATCAGGCAGGGATTAGTCCTGGATACTTCAGAGGCTGGTTCCTCGTGGGATTCCTCACAGCCAGCACCAGCCTGGACCAGGCAAAGTTAGAGGCAGCTTTGATTGAGCACAGCATGAACAGACTCACAGGCACAGGTTCATTCTCAGGTGTAAGCTCTGGCAAGCATGGAGGAACAGCTAAAAATCAGATTTAGCATCAATACACTTGTAAAGATTAATGCAACCTGTTGGTATCCATGTAAGAAAAAACAAACCTCTCAGATGAATTCCAGGTTTAACTTTGATCGAGGGCATTTAGATTCTTTCCTGAAACTCTTTTTCCATGGTAACATTTCTCTCTCACTCCCCAAATTGAAATTTACTATTTAAAACCCAAAGGAGTTTTTTTGCCATGTTTCTGCACAATGTTTTTGTGGATGTTGCTCACTCTTGAAGAGGCATCACCATAGCAGCAGTCTCTTAGAGAATTTTGTGACTCTGCTTGTGGATCAGTGAGCAGCACTGTCTTGGATGCATCAGAGCATGTTTTGCTTACTGAATTTCAAAAAACAACTGAATCTGTGTTATTTATCATGAGATGAAAAGGTTTTGCATTTCCCTTGTCTTAAGTGGATTGTCATTTTGATTTATTGTGAAAGTTAAGTATGTTGCACGAAAAAATGAGCTGTGGAAACTGAATGTATTTTAGGAACACTGGTAAATAACGAGTGTGAAGTGCTTCAGAAAAGGTCTCATTTTTAAATTCACTGCATAAAATAATGGAAGTTAACAGCAGTGTATCTGCAGAACAGTTGTGCTTGGACTGAAGCATCATGACACTGCAGTGCTGATGGGAAAATACTTAAATCACTGCTTACAGAAATTTTCTGATCAAATCACTCAGTGGAGATCTTGGATCTGTAGGAAGAGAAAATGGAAATTTTCCGTGTTAGGTGGTAAGTGAGGAGCTTTGAGACCACCTGGTGGTTTTTGGTAAGACTAAGCATGTCCCAGTGCTCTGTAGCTGATTGAATTGGTGGTGGTTTTACATACTATTTAAAATGTTGCCCTCTTCTGGTTGCTGGCAACTATGAGAGTTGGGGATGGGGAGCAGTACACTAAATAACATAAAAAGGTCTGGGGAAAAGGAAAGCATGCATTTTATTTTACATTAGAACAAACAGTTTTGATGGCTTAAAATAATCTAATACTTTACAAAGAAAAGCTGAATATAAGGAAAATTTCCAGGCGCTTTTGAGGATCTCACCTAGTAAGGATTAATGTAGGGGAAGCAAGATTGGAGAGACCAACAGCCTTCATTAGTGTTAAAAGCGTGTTTTTATGTGCCTAAATTATGTGGTATGTTATTTATTTTGTTGTTAACTTGTTTTGAAGAACTGGTTTGCAGGAGAACTATGGCTTTGTGTAGAAATAGAGGCTGGGAGTGTGATTGCCTTGGGATGTTTGTGCTAGTCCAGGAATTCTTTTAAATAGGATCTGGTACTGCTTCTATTACTCTTCTGCCCCACCCCTGGAAGTGTCCAAGGCCACGCTGGATGGTGCTTGGAGCAGCCTGGGATAGTGGAAGATATCCCTGCCCATGGCAGGGAGTGGAATGAGTTGGGCTTTGGAGGTCCCTTCCAACCCAAACCACTGCAGGATTTTCTGATTTTATGTCTAACGTGTTACCAGTAAAGGCTGAGAAGTTTAATGGGAAATCACATTAATATTTTAAATGGACTCTTGGGCTGGGGCTTTTGCTGATGATTTTCAACCCAAAGATAAATTTTGTACAGTGGTAGGGAGGAATTTTTTCTAGACATCAGAAAAAAAGTGGTGTGAGGTCTATAAGCTGGCCTGTACCTTTAGGTGTTTTGGAATTTAATTGTTTGTGTTCTTTCCCACCTATTTAATATCAATATTTCTGAAATGAGTTTGGTTTTCTTTGTGTTGTTTTGTTTTTTTAATTAATTATGAGCTGGATCTGGAGGGGGCTTATAAACCAGGAGCAGCTCTTGCCAGTAGATGGAGGTAATGAGATACAGAAGTCAAATTGGATTCTCTAGTCCTTTGAAGATGGGATAAAAGCCAAGTGATATGTAGGAAAAAGGAGAACTAGTGATTTGTTTTTGCATTTTGTAGGACTTGCAGAAGAAATTAAGAAAGCTGGTTTAAAACAGGATTCAGACTCAAAATGCTGCTGTGCAAGTATTCCTGCCTTGGGGAGGTCTCCTGTTCTTTCTCCATTTTCTGCACACTTTCTGCAAGTAATTAGTATTCTGTCTATAAGTGTGTTTTGGGGCTCTTCTAACAGTATGAGTCACAGTGAGAATTGATTCTTTCACAGCAGTGTTCTAGTTTGCTTTTTGGTTTATAACGATTCATCCTGTTTCTTAAAATTAGTTGAAGGAAGGAAGCCAGTTTAGCTGAATCCAGGCTCAGAGGGTGCATGTCTGAGTTCTGTGAGGGTTTATCTTGTGGGACAAGATCCAGAGACTTGTTTATATTATAAAAACCTCCTGTTAACCTGAGAATCTACAAGTTAAATCCCCTTTTTGATAGTTACAACCTCACAGATGGTAGTAGTTGCAGCAGCATAGTGCTGCATTTGCCTAAAGAGCAGTAGGACACTTTTTAAAGTCAGTTTTGAGGATGTCTCTATAAATTGTTTGTGTGTTGCCATTCCCACCTGCTTTATATCTAAAGAAATACTTGTAGTCAGTCCTCTAAGTGAAGAATTTTAAGTTGCATCATTTTGAGAGGGCCTCCAGAGGACAGTGCAACAACTCGATGCACAGTTGTTTCCATGTGCTGCACTGCTGCCTTTGGGTTGGAAACCCTGAGATTATTCCAGTCTCACCTTATCTTTCTGCTTTGCAGGATGAAACTGAAACCTCTGAACCTTGCAGCTGCTCACTTTAATTAGAAAATTGCCCAGAGGTGTCAGGGGTAATGGCATTAAATAAGTGCCTGTTGTGGGTCTTGTGCCTCGTGCTCAGCTCTTGCTTTGGAGAGAGAGCTCAGATCCCAATGCTTCAACTTTTAAATCTCTTTCCATGGGAAGAGTTATGGGAGGTGTGGCTGACACTGAGAGTTTACAGGCCAAGGTTAAACAAAACCAAAACAGAAACCCAGAGCTGAGAGATTTCAGGCAGCATGAGAGCAGTTTGAACATTCCCAGCATGTTTTTGCTTAGTGAGATATGTATGACTGTGAGTTCAGAGATTTGATTTTTTTTTTTAAGGAAAAGTGCCTAAGGAGATGTCATTTTTCTTAGCACTGTCACAAATTTTATAGATGTTGGCACTAGCTCTTTATTCCTCATATGCAAAAGTAGAACTTGCCATAAATTGACTGTCATAGCTTTGTGGAAAGTTACCACTCATGGTGAAGTGTTTTATGACAATTATGCACTGTCCATAGAGTAATTGAATATAAGCAATTTATGGGTCTGTATTTTTCCTTTTCTCCTGTTTTACAGCAGTGAGAATAATTGTGAGCTTTCTAGGAGCTTGTTTGTGCAGGACCATATGGAAAACAATGCCCTGGAAGGAGTTATTGCTGATATGGAAATAGCATCTGGAGTCATTAGTTTGTGTGAGTGACCTTTCCAAAAGAGGTAATTCCGACTTCAGGATGCTGCACTTGTGTGTATGTCAAGGTGCTGGTAATGCACATGTGCTGTGGGTGTCTGGGGATGCTGTACCAAAGATTTCTAGAGCAAATAAATGTGCTGGAGGTTGAGAATGAGAGTATGTCCTAGGCTGGGTTAAGGGTGAAAGGAATTTTAAAATGTCCAGGGTTCACACCTAGGGAGAGCAGAGAAAGAGTGTCTTAAAGAAGGAATGAAGCATTTGGTATGTGCAATTTTGATTGTGGATGTCTCAAGAATCTTCCCTGCTTAAAGGTTTGTGATTTGGCACTGAGGAGGCTGAATAATACAGGGCTGAAAGGTGGTAGGGCACTGCCCAGGCTCCCCAGGGAATTATCACAGTGCCAAGGCTGCCAGAGCTCCAGGAGGGTTTGGACAGCTCTGTCAGGCCCACAGTGGGATTGCTGGGGTGTCTGTGCAGGGTTGAGAGTTAGACTGATGATCCCTAGGGGTCCCTTCCCACGTAGGATATTCTGTCATTCTGTGAAATAAACAATTCACAAATCACAGTGCCAAGTCTTGCCTCTCCTAGTGTTGCATTGGCCTGTGCACACAGGAGTAGAGCTCAATCCATGGAAGTTTCCTAAATCTCCTAGTTCAGTGCCAAAGGCATGGCATAGAAATTCTGGTTGCAAATTGTCATTGCTTTATATGATTAGGGCAGCTTTTCCTGTGTTTTGTCAGTTCAGGTCTTCTGTTTAGGGTGGTGGGTTTCCTGCAGCTATGAAAAAACTAGCCCCTGACTGTGGCAAAGGGAGATCTGGAATTTCAGAGAACTCTGGGCTGTTGCTCTAAAAACTGACATTTTGGAGCACCTTTGGTGACCATACCTTTTTCTGAGCTCCTCCTGCCAGTTCAGTTCAAGGGGTGAATTAGTGTCCAACTTGCCTCTTTACATCAAAATGCACAGCTGAAATCTATAGTCAAAATAACCTGAGATATTTTGTGCTTGTTCCAGGTTAAAATATTCTAGGACCAGTAATTTACCTATTACACTTCTGTGTTTATACTGCTTATTGAATCTACTTGTAAATTTGCAGTGATAAATTATAAATGTGGGGTATGTTGGCCATTAATCTGAGGCTAAGCTTGGTAGCAAACTGTATTTCTCAGTGCTGCTAAATAATGCTGAGGAGCTCATTGAAATGGTCGCTTGAATTTTAAAACCCCTCTCTTTGATTCAGACAAGGCCAGCAGTGAACTGTAAAGATGCAGCTGTGTACAGATGCAGGAGCTGAGCTCAATAGTTCCCTTCTCCTGCCCGTGGAGCCAGGAGAGGGACAGGCAGTGTGTGACATGGGAACAGTTGTGGCAATGAACCTTCCAAATCCGGGGATCCCAAAGCCTGGTGTATGAGAGGATTGTTCACCGGATGTGCGGGGTCCTTTCTGCTCTCAACTGGGGGAGGGAGCTTGGGGAACACAACTGGGGACTGTTGCAAGAGAGGATGTAATATGAAAATCTCAAGGGAAAGGCCTTTGGCACTGTGCTGCTAGAGGAAAGCTTGTGTTTTGGGGAGGGGCTGGATGGAGGATGTCAGTGATGGGAATGAGAAGATTTGGAAGACAGAAGGCAAAAGGAGGAAGGATTTGGGTCACTAGCATTGGTCTCAAGCACACTGCCAGTTTTAGATGTACTTGGTAGCAGAGCGAGGACCTCAGTTTATTTAGCCTTTGCACCAACAGCTATAAAATGTTATTTTGCTTATGTTTGCATAAACAAAACTCATGTTCTTTGTATTTCCTTGGCATGTGAATATAGATTTGTGTGGTTAGGAGCAAATAAGTCTTAACCCTGAAAGCTCTGATCTGGCAGGGATCAGTGCTGGTTTGCTTTTAGGTGCTGTTCCCCTGCCCTCACCACAGGCAGGAGGTAACCTGAGGTGTTATTCCCTGGCTGTATCCTGTTTCTCTCTGGCTGATACTCTCAGCCTTGTGGGTAGCTTTCCAGAAGGGCTTGTGGACATCAAATCCCACTGCTTTTAAAAGTTCCCCTTTGAGATGTCTCGTTTGGTGGTTAAAATTAACAGTGTAGGATGCTTACAGATCCCTTGAGGACACGTTTCTGTGCCTGGTTGGCTTGGTAATTGCTCTGTGCCTTGTTCTGGTTGTCAGTATCTCCAAATTGATAAGGAAGAGGTGCTGTAAACAGATGTTCCTCCTTGACCAGGGTTAAACCCACAGCAAGAACAATCCCCTTTACTTTCCTCTCTAAGAAAAAGTCCAGGTAGTTGCTGTAGAGAGCAGTGGGAACAAATTTAAATGTATGCACTGAATGTATCTAAGTTTTCATGGGGCTGAGTTGTGCTTTAAAATAGGTGTTGGAAGCTGAGCTGCTCTTTGTATACATTACACCTGTACATGATTTCTGCCTTCAGGTCAGCATCTGGTTGATTAAACAAGGGAAATAAACTTGGAGCACAAGGAAGAAGAATTCCCTGTATAGGAACAAGGGGTTTATGTTATATCAGCCTAATGAAGTGCTGGGAATGAGCACCCCAATATTGACATGATAATTGCTGCCTGTTTTCCATCAGGAATGCCTGTTGTATTCATACACACTTGGGCTGTTTTTTCAGACTAGTGTTACAAATATTCTAAATTCTGTTATATAAAAACAATGATTCTACATAAAGATAAGACTGGATTTAATACTGAAATGGAAGATACCAACTATCTGCTCTGCAGGCACCTTCATGGCTGTCAGAGGCATCAGTGTGAAAACACCTGTTGAGTTGGATGTCAATGAAATAGAAGTGTGAAATCCACCAATGTGTTATGGTGTGGTCCTAAAGAAGAAGCAAGTGAGGCTTCACTCCATTTTGATGAAACTGTGGTCAGGTAACCCATTTAAGGTTGCTTTCTGAGGGGCAAAGAAGGAGAAGAAATGGGGAAAACCCCATGGTCAGAGTTTGGATACTGAACCACAATCTGTTGGTTTCTGGGATGTGTAATAGATTTCCTTCTGAAATTGCACTGTGGAGGATAGAAGCAGGTCTGAAACAGATGAGGGACATGGGAAGGAGTGTGTCTCCCTGTGTGCTGTCACTCAGATAACTGAAATGGATCACCTTGTGCTTTGGATACAGGTGATTAAGACCAAGGATCTTCTTTTCTGTCAGGGTGTCAAAAAGAAAAGGAAGAAAAATGCCTGTATTCTCCAGGCTATTATAATTTACCTTCAGGTTGTATTGCAAACATCTGTGTACTATCACCTGTGATGGGTAAACTTACCAGCCAAGAGCAGTATCTTCTTCTGTGGAATGAATGTTAGATTTTAACTGTTTCTAGCTTTGTCTCCACGTGGTGGTTTAAAACTGGGGCACAGATGTACCTTCAGCATATAATGCATATGCATAATCAAAAGCACTGGTTTGCAGTAAATAATTCATGTCAGCTGGGGCACTCGGTTCTGATAATGAGATCTCAGGGGCTTGGCTCTTTCCAGATGATATATGAAATATTTGCTGTTAGTCATTCACACTGACAACTACTTAGTTGCTAATAGGATTTGTGTGTTGAGGGGAAGGAAATTCCTGAAGTTTTTTGGTTGTTTCTATCCTTTCTTGATATCTCTTTTTTTCCTGTCTGCCTGGGCTTTGAGCAGCTCTGACTGATAAAACTTGGAAGGACGAATGACTACCACCCCTGAGTGAAAACCTCTAGGAATTGACATAGGTAGGGATATAAATCTCTATTATGCTGTTATTGACAACCTGCTCCGTACAAAATCCATACGGAAATTGTCTTTGAAAGGGTGGGAAGCTGTTAGGCAGAGAGTGTTGGTATTTCACCAAAGTATTTCTGTAGTTTGAGGGTCATGAAAATGTGGATGGAAATAAAAAACACCTATTTACATACCCATTAAACTTTTTGGAAATATGGAGATTTGGGTAGCTTTATCCTTCCCTTTAGGTAAACTTTAGCAGGACAAAGTAATTTGTGTTCTGTCCCACAACTGATGAGATGCTGAGGTGAGAAATTGTGAAGTAAGCTTTTATTTTCACCTGCTGGCATTTTTCTTACCAACTTATGTGTGACAGAATTGATGAGTGACAGCATTTGCTCAAAATCTGGTGATGCTCTTGAGCTTTCAAGTCAGCAGTTCAAAACTTGGGTAAAGGTGACTGACAAAAGGAACAGTTATTTGGGAGCAGGATGCAGTAAATGTCCCCCCATGGCAATGGATGGAATTAGATGATCTTTAAGGTCTCTTCCAACCCAAACCAGTCTGGGATTCCACCCTAAACCAGTAAGGATTTGGTTTAGCATTGGTGCTGATGCCTTGCACTTGGAATGTCAGATTTTGTGTATAGAGTAGCAAACACAGTGACTGTATGTTCTTCAACCTTTGGTCATTAAAAATGTTATATTTTTATCAAAAGCTTTATTAGTCAAAAACCTTCCTTAATGGCTGTGTTTACTGGCGCCCTTCCTTAGTGCACAGTACTGCAGTAATCATGACAGCTTCTGTAATTAATAGCAAATGAACATATGATGGTGGTTCCTGCTAAACCTTGAACCATCTGCTCATGGCACTTGGCTTGTCAGTCTTCTGTGCAGGGATCTGGTGAGGATATTGATGATGAGTTCCGTGGTTCTTCTCTTCCAGAAGGTTTAAAATCCACACCTCATAATTAGGCAAGGAAGAGGTGTTTTTTCTGTAACTTGTAAAAAATTGTCACCTGCTTTGTGCACTTGGGTGTGCTTCCTTCATAACAGAAAGGGAAAAGGGATCTGCTTGTGCTTCTCTGCTGTTAGTCCTGCTGATGTCTGTCAGCCTTTTGTTTGATGCCATCATCCACATCCCAATTTGGAACAGAACTGAAGCGTGTGTGGAAGTGCAGTTCTCCACAGCCCTTCTGTGCAGGTTGTTACAGTGCTTGCAGTGACTTTTGGTGGTGGTTGTCCTTTCCCTTGCTCTAGGCTAGCTTTTGGCAGTGCACTTCCAGGACAGTGGTGTTTGTACATATTTAGTGCAATCACACTTTGATTTTGGGCTGGGAGGGACCTTCAAGACCACCTTGTTTCACAGAAGAAGAGCTGGACCCAAGGAGGGTCATTTGGTCATTGTTGTAGATCAGGTGTCTGTGACTGCTGAGGCTTTAAGTCAGCTGAGGTCAGCCTGGGGAAACCAGCTCTAATGTTTGACCTCAGAGAAAAGGTGAGGCTCTTAAGGCTTCTAAGTCAGAGAGGAGAAGAATGCATTTGTTACAGATGCCCAGAGAAGCTGGGGCTGCCCTTGGAGCCCTGGAAGTGTCCAAGGCCAGGTTGGGACAGGGCTTGGAGCAGCCTGGGATAGCAGAAGGTGTCCCTGTCCATGGCAGGGGGTGGAATGAAATGAGCTTTAAGGTCCCTTCCCACCCCAGCCATTCTATTTGAGGGTACTCAGTATCTGTAACTTGAAGGAGAAAAATTGAAAATATGCTTGATATGGCTGATTCACCTGTGCTATGAAAAGATATATTGCTCTTTCTGAATCTGGAAATAGTTTATGAGCTACTTTGCTTCCATGCAGGTATCTGTTTGGTGTTGTCCTTATAATGCTAAAAAAAATCAGCTGGAAGATGGGCTCCTTTAAGAGTAAAAACAAAGCTGGATGTGAAGGGAGAGCTCAATATATGTAAATAACTCGCATTTATTCTGGTAATTCTGTTATCCTGATGAGCTTCCATATTCTCCAAAGCCTTTATCAGTATTCCATATGTATGCTGATGATTATTCACTGTAAGTGTTGCTTTTGCAGCAGAGTAAGCCTGGTGGGAATGATACAGGCACTGCTTCTACAGTGAGGATTTGATCTAAGCTTCTTGCTTGAAAAATGCCAGATTTCCTTTTTTTTTTTTAAAATTCCACTTCCTCCCAGTAAGACTGTACTTGTTTGAAAATAATATTTTTAAATAAATGTAATTTTTTTGCTGGGGTGAACTCTGGTGAGTGTGTATGGTAAGTGAAGCGAGATGAAAATCCCTTTGGTTCAGCTGTTTTCTGCAGAGAATAAATTACCAGCATAGGAACTCGTTCTGCCTTCGTGTGAGCTTAACACAGAGTGGTCATATGGGTTCTTGCAGAAGTGGGTCAAAGCTATTTTTGCTCTTTGCCTCCAGCCATTAAGAGGGAAAATTGGACACCTGGCTCTCCACTATGCCAAGTGTTTTATGTCTATTTTAGCATGCCTTCACCACAAGAAAATAAAAGCCCTTTCAGCTACTGTTCTCTCCCTTGGAAAAACTGTAGCTTTAAAAATTGATGGACACGTGCTCGGTTAATGATGAAAATAAATTTTACTCCTAAGAGATACGTGATAATTGAATACATGGGTATTTTAGCTAAGGCTAGAAAAGCGTTCTAGGGATTTGGAAGTGGTATTTAAATTTCACATCCAGCTGTGCTTACAGAGCAGGCACCCTATGGAATATAATGCACACAACCTGAAAGCAGAGCTAGGAAAACCTAAGCAAAATCGTGTTAAGACTACGATAAGAGCTGGCTTGAATTTTGCTAAGGGAACTTAAAATGCAGCACAAGACACCTGACTTGGCAATTCAGATTGATGGAAACCAAATTCATCACCATTGTGGTCAGCTGTGGTTTGGAAAAGGGGATGTGGGGTAAGAGCACTTGAGAAGAAAATTAAAGATACCAGGCATGTATGATGAGTATCCTACATCGTAATCAACTACGAAGTAATCAACTAGATTGCTGTTTTGTTGTGTTTTCCTCTGCTTTTGGCATGATCTCACAGCCTTGCATGGTCACCTGGTTCATGTGCTGCAGCAGAGTAGAGTCATGGAATCATTGAGGCTGGAAAAGACCTCTAAGGTAGAGTCCAAGCATTCCCACAGCACTGATCTTGAGCTCTCTCCAGCCTGGGGTTGTGCCCATTCCCTGGGGAGCCTGTTCAGTGCTAGCCACCCTCTGGGAGAAGAACCTTTTCCTGGTAGCCACCCTAAACCTTCCTGACAGAGCTCCAGCTGTTCCCTGGGTTCTGTTCCTGGCTGCAGAGATGGGAGCTGTCCCTCATGAGGAAGCTGCAGCCCCCAGTGAGGTTTGAACTCAATCACCTCCAGGAGAACAAGCCAATTTACCTCAGCTGTTCCTCATTCAGCTGCCCCTCTGAGCCCTTCAGCATCTTTGTGTCCCTCCTTTGGATGCTCTCCAGCAGCTTTAGATCCTTCTGATATTGTGGTGCCCCAAAGTGTCCCCAGTGCAGAGCAGAGGGGGACAATGCCCTCCCTGGCCTGGCTGCTGCCTGTCAATGAATCTGCAACTCTGCCTCTGTAGTAAGAGGACTTGGATTTTTCAGCTCTGGTTTAACAGTTGATGTTTATCTCCCTTGAAAGCCTTTTTTCCTTTTGATAAGGTCATACACAGTGGTAATTTAAAAGGCAAAATAGTTCTGTGGTGGTTCAGGTCTCCTGTTCTATTTGTGAGGTACCTGTAGTTGGCCTCACTGACCTTCCAGACCACAAGGTACTTTGGACTTGTTTTTTGTGTCAAGGAGTAAGACCTGTAGCAAACAGACTGGGAGTTCTTGGCTCTGAGAGAAAGCTTTTGACCTTTGCAAGGTTGTGGTGATTTTTATTCAACCAAACAGATAGGACTGGAGTTCTTTAAGGTCCCTGAAGTCTCCCTGGTTTGCAGCTGGTGGTAGCCAACTGCTTGGACCAAGCCAGGGAAAGTTCCTCTGTGTTCAGACCCCTTCCATGCCTGTGGGGAGAAGCACATTTTAAATAAAAACTGTCTTGGTGCCACCTGTGCAGTTTTAATTCCACATTTTTTATCACTGCTTGAATTAAGAAGGAATTTTGGTTTTCACTGTTTCTCATGGAACTGCTCTATCATCTGTTGTTTTCTATGTGACCATTTCAAATCATTTCAGGGAGGAATTGGTCTGAACCACAATTCCTTTGTTCTGCAGCATGTACTAATTCCTGCATTTTCCACAGCGGGAAATGCTTTGGAAGTATTAGGATGGGGAGAATGTGTATTTAAATCCCATCTGGTGCTGAGCTGAGTGTGGTGAGGAAGGTCATCCTAGGTAACCCCACACATGCATCCTATGTAGGATAAATGGTGCTGGTGACATGTTTTTTCCCTGTTGATGGTCCTGCATCCTGGAAAAATGAGGGTCATTTTTATCTGGAAAGTGAAAGCACGTAAATGGCTGAGCTCCAAGGACAATTACAGCTGCAGAGGCATCTTGTTTTGCCAGCAGAATGAAATATTAGGAAGTCAGATTTCTTTTGTGAGTTGACCTCAGTTTGTTGGTTTTTAAGGAGTCTCTGCTCCAAGTGTGCTGTGCTGTGAAGGCTGAGAGGGGGAGTGGGACTCAGAGTCGAGCTGTGTCGCACTGCGGAATTATTGCAGGTATAAAGATAAGGTTTGATGGACTGGCTTTTATAATTTATGGGGTTTTAGCTCTTCAGTGTAGGGTGGCTGTCTGTAAATAGCCATTTTCCACAGTGCTGGGACAAAATTGGGAGCAGTGTGCGAAGGCTGAGTCCTTCAAATGCTGTTGGTATCCCAGAAGAGTTAGTATCAGCTGAAGCTAATGAGGGGCCAGCAAAATGTTCTGGACCCCTGCAAAACAGAGCTTTGGAAGTCATTGGCTTTTTCTTGCCTAGAAAACAGTCAAAAGTATCGAATACCACTTTTTTTTAACGAGGTGAAATGTATGCTTTCCAAAACAGGAGGCCAAATTCCCATGGAACACACATAGATGTTTAGTGTCACAGGCTTTGGCCAGTGGTACCTCACTGATCTAAGGCTGTGCCTAAATTCTACACGAATTGCTATTGTTTGAGTGCAAGAAAAGTGGCTTGTTGGAGTCAGCATCTATTATTTGAGAGTTATCTGTTATTTCAGTGAGTGCTGAAATGCAGTGGTTTATTTCCCCTCTCTGAGCACACGTGCTTGCTTTGCCCATAATGCCTCCGACGTTAATGCCGGCTGTGTTTACAACGGGTTGTTTGGGGATTGTAAATAATTTTGAAGCAGCAGGAGTGACCTACTTCTTAGAAGCATTTGCCTTCTGGCTGTTTTGTGGGTTCTGTGGATTCCCAGATCCCTTTCATGGAAAGGCAATCTTCTTTCAGGTTTAATGCTATACAAATGTAAAGAGAAGTATAATTTGGAATATTATGCAACTAGAATACAGCTTGTTTGTACAGTTATTGTTGTATTTCCTACAAGGTGTTCAGCATTCTGCACAGAAGCAAGTGTGGCATAGGTAACAACTGTGTGGATTCTTTCTGGAGTACAGGGAATAATTACAAGCAAAATCTTTGTTTATTAAGGTTTTTTTTTAACTGATGTTTTAGGTCACTCACAATTCTGTTTAAGAATAGTGAATTTTTGTTCTTTGCTTATTTGATTTCAACTTGGCTAACACTAGATTTCATGAAGCAGATTTATGACTTATTAAGGCTGTTTTGGGTAATGTGTGGTTCCCTTTTGTGTCTTAGCTCTTCTCTCCCCCCTCCATTAGTTCTTCCTTGCTTATCACTTTTTCCTCAGTTCATGCCGTTATGTCTGGGGATGCTTTGCTCTGTGCCATGTTTTAATTTGAATTTAGATGCACTGTTCCTAGGGATTTAAGGGCATAACAAAATCCTGGTGGGGTCACCCTTCTCTTCCACAACATTTTTGTCTGACAATGTGGATATTTGTTGAATTGGAGAAGCTTGTGTTTTAAGAACAACAACAATTTTTGCTAGAAATGTCATTTTCCAGGTTAAACTAATGTAAGGAATGAAATGAGGACAGAGTGAAGTGTGTTGACAAATGTAAAGCAGAGGGGTTGAGGAAGAAATTCATGGCATACAAAAAGTTTAATTATACAGTAAGGAAATAGAAAATGTTCAGTAGCCCTCGGGGGACTGAGGTACATGACTGAAATTGTGGTGTTATCCTAAACAAGTCTCAAAGGGATAATTGTTTTTACTTAAGGATTGCTGCAGAATGTCAGATTAAACCTCAAACCATCACCTTCAAGCAGAAGACAAGGGAAAAGACCTGGCTTTGTTATCAAAAGAGCTAAATCAGGAGCAAGTCTGTGGCTTGGTTGTGATTAGAATGGTTTTCCAAACTGTAGGGCATTAGAAAACATCTACTTCCAGAATGCAGTGGGAATGATGTCTTTGTTTAGATGTCGTGGAAGAGCTGGGGATGTCTTTAGGAGAGGAAAGGCCCTTATTTTGGGTTTGCTGCAGCCATCACTGCCATCTCCCTGGTTTGCTGGGACCATTGGTGTTGCTCCCAGCACTCCAGAGGGGGACAGGCTCCTTTCCAAGCTCATTAGAGGAGCAGTAGCAGCTTTCCTCATGGAGGAGTCAGATCCTTTTACCAGGTCTCCCAGGAGGATGAAATCCTTTGAGACAGAGAAGCTCTCTGGATTATGATGATGATTTTGATTTTTGAAACCGCGTGTCCTGTACTTTTCAATAACTTAAATGGGTTTGAAGTGGGTCTGTTTACTCAGATTGCTTTGGAAAAATGAATCCAAATTGCACTTTGTCCCCCTGGGCAGGGGAATAAGAAAGTGAATTTTCACTCCTTTCAGGAGTGGAGTTTAAGGTTTTGTAGCGTGGCCTCTGGGCCGAACCTCTCTCCCTGCACTTGGGCTCTCTCCATAGATGTTCAGTCCTGGTTTTAAAGATGTTCTTTATTAGGCTGAAAGCTGGAGTCGCTTCAGATTCTTGGGGGCAGGAGGCTGATGTTATCAGGCCTGTTTTGCTTCCTTCCCTCTTGGCCCTCCCTCCCATCCCGCCTCCCCTTGGGGCCGCTGACCCAAGGCCTTCCAGCAGCAGCTCCTCCCTGTTTTCCCAGACTGGCGTGTTTGTAATTAAATGTCTCGGGCAGAATTTCTCTTGCTCTGCTTTGCAATTGCTCCAGTGTCTTCCTCTTCTCGTTCTTCACCTGGGTGACATTTTCTCCAGTCAGCAGGATGAAAATCCATTTTTCCAGTTTTTGGTGGTTGCTGTTGCTTGGTGGCTCAAAACTGCCCTTGGAATTTATCTGGTTTGTGTTTTGTCACGTCATTTTAACACTTTGATCTTGGCTATGCAGAACATCTCAAATCCTGGAATGTAACCTGGAATGGTTCTCTCACTGGTGTAGGAGTATCTGGGGCTCTTTTCCACTGTTCAGCACCTGATCTTGGTGTCTGCGTGGCCACGGGCACGTGTTAATCTTTATTTTGGCTGACAGATCCTCAGATTTGCCTCCTAGCAAGTGCATGGCTTCTGCAAGCTTTTTATTCCTGTTCAGTGTTTATCAACAGACATCAAATTTAATTGTCTTGCCTGTAGACAATGGAAATGTCATTTTTGTCCCTTGTGACTGGAAAAAGAGTTTTTTATGGGGTACTGGAGTGAATAAAAAAACCACACACAATGTTATTTTTGTTTCATTTTTTTTTTCTTTTTCTATTTGAACATTTTGATGTTTTTATATCTCTAAGAATGGATGATTGAAAAAGGTATTTTTCCTGCAGTTTTTCTTCCTCTGAAATTACTTTGAAGAAGTTGGGAAAACAGGCATGTAGGCCTTGGAAAAAACCTAAGTGTTGTGTTAGGTGACCATTTCTCTTCTGTCAGGATATTGTGAACAAAATGGGAAGCCATTCCATTAAACTTCACTGAGATAGCTGAATTAATTTAGTTACAGGGAAGGGAACCCACAAATGTTCCCTGCAGAAATTCACTGTAGCAGAAGAGGCTTCTGAAGAGCTGACAGGAAGGACAGGAAAAAAATAGTGAAGTTAGCAGAAAATTCTTAGAATACTTGAAAATGAAATGAATGATCTTGGACTGGGAAGCAGATGAGGAAGTGAGGATTGGTTTCTGTTTAAACAATGGGCAAGGAAAGGAGAAAGTAATGTTAGGTAGCTGATACATTCACTTGAACTGTGGAATAATCACAAAATAGGCACATAAAGTAGCTTTAGATGGGAAGGTCACACCACTCTTTGGTATTCCAGCAGGCACATCAGTGCCATCTTTCCTGTCCCTCATGTTGGTTGTAGCAATGTTAGAACTGAAGGAGAATCTCAATTACCTGCAGTGTTCTCATATTGCTGAAACCTGCCTTGAAGGGCTGATGGTAAAAAATAAAATATAAATCGCTTTTCTTGCCTGGTTTTAAAAAAAATCATGTAAGACTGAAAATATTCCACTATAAGTGATGCATTTGAATACAGTCCTCAGGATGCTGGGTAAAATCATGTAATATTGCAAAAGAAATGAGGGTCAGATGGCAGCATGTAACAGCCTTAGGAGAGATGGCAGGAATTAATATTGAACATAGTGAAGAGAGGAAAATACAGGTGTGGGAGTTGCCTTGATGAGGCAGTTTGTGAGTCAGCTGGGAAATGGACTTTTACAGCTTTAACCAAATTGGTCATATTTTGTCATAGAGATTGCCTGGGAAAGCAGGCAGTGGTTGTACCTCTGAGATCAGTCACTCCCAGTGATAGCAATCCTTGCTGCTATGAAATTCCTGATGCCTACACTGGAAAATAGAAAATAGAGGTGTTTTTGCCTTGGCAGTTGTACTTCCAATTTGAAGGAAATTGATGGCTAGGTTGAAGAAGGTCCTTACTAAAGGCTTTTCTGTCTGTATCAAATACTGGAAACAGATTTCCTGCAGTGGGTTTGCTGGTAGATGAGCACAATTTTGATGTTGCTGTGCTTGTAGAACCTGCAATATTTGTAGATACACAAATCTGCGGTGGCACAGAGTTATGGTTGGACTCAGTGTTGGAGGTTTTTTCCAACCTTAATAATTCAGTATCTCAGGTAAAGTTCAGGAAGGGCTGTGGATTTTCAAGTGACACCTTTTCCAGAGAAATACAAAATATGTTCATGTGCTTTTCCAAATGAAATATTTGTCAGTTTTATTTTGCTATGGTTGGAGCATTTCAGAAAGGTCAAGGCATAAGATTTATACTCCAAGTTGTGGCCTGGTTGATCTGTTTTCCTGTCTTAATAATTGTATACTAGCAACCTTAAGCTACTCAGGAGGCAATTGAAAAATACTTGTCAGGTGAGTAAAATCATCATTCCTTAGCAGGATAATACAGCTTCCTTATATCTTATTTATTAGGTGTTGAAATGTTTGAGCCAAGACTGCTCTGGTGGATTTATACAGCTTGAAGCTGCCATGCTCTGCCCAAAAACAGCCCAGAAAAAACCCAAAATGCAACTGAAGCTTTTGGGTAGATTTCTTAACATTATGATGTTAATCATAATGCCATTGGCAGTGTTCACAATTTGTGTTCAAAGCCTGTGCAAGGCTTGTGGTTTTCCCCAAAATGCAGTGTGTGAGCAGAAAAGTCTTAGGAAGCTTTGGTCACATAAAGCTGTCATGAGAGTAGTGTGGGATCCGTGGTTGGTTTTTTTAGCCAATAAAAATTATATTTTCAGGCTTTTAAACACCTTTCTTTTCTGTTTTAAATTATTCTGCAAGTAATTTTTTGTTTTTAAGGAACTTTGCAATGGGATCCTGGCTAGTAGAAGGGCAGGAGGTGAGCAGAGATTGTGTAATTTGCCATAAACTTTCCTTTGTGCTGCTTTGTGTTTTGTCCTCTTCACTCACAGTGGCTTGGGGAAGGGCTTTTCTGTCCTGCAGAATAGCTTAAAGATATCTTGGGAGATGTGGGGGCCACGAGGGGATTTAGGATTGGTTTAGAGGGCATCCCATCGTTAGCAGGATCTGGATTTAATATGAAAACCTCTAAATGAATGTCTAATCCTCTTCTTTCTGGGGATAGATGTTTTATCCTCATTTTGAAACATGGCCTTCCAGTGCTGCAAGTAAAAATCTATTAGCATCTGCAGCTGGGTGCTTGCCAGGCGAGATACATGGATATACATTTCATTTTGGCAATTGGGAGACGCTGAGCGGGAGCCAGGGGGAACTTTGTGGTGTTTGAGTTAGCAATGTGTGCTGTGATAATGGGTTGTTCTTGTGGGTTACCTAAGTGGGGTTTTTATTTCATTTCTCCTGCTGAGGGAAACAAGATCTGCCAAGTACAAGAGGTTAAATTCAGCATGAACTAAAATTCTCCTGGATACAAGAAACTACATGCTAGGCCTGTCCTTAGCCTCGCCTCAACCTCAGGTTGCTTATTCCTAATGACTCCCATGGCTCTAAGAAGTGAAAGGCACAATTTTGTTGCTGCCAGAGGGCAGGGATGGATGGGATATTGGGAAGGAATTGTTCCTGGGAGGGTGGGCAGGCCCTGGCACAGGGTGCCCAGAGAAGCTGTGGCTGCCCCTGGGTCCCTGGAAGTGTCCCAGGCCAGGCTGGATGGGGCTTGGAGCACCCTGGAACAGTGGAAGGAGGTGGAATGGGATGGTCTTTAATGTCCCTTCCCACCCAGACTGTGACGGGGTTCTTTTTCTGGAGGACACAGAGGGAGCTGATCCTTCCTCTGGACTCCTACTATTAATTGTAGGCTGCTTTGTAAAAGTAAGATATGGATTTACTGGAGCAAATCTCTTGAGGGACTGAAAGATGATGAAGTGGAGTGTCTTTCAAGTGAGGAGAAGCTGAGAGAGCTGGGACTGCTCATCCTGGAGAAGAGAAAACTTAGCAAACTTATCCACTGGTGTTAAACTTACCTGTGAAATATTCTGCTGGTTAGAATCCAGAGCAAATGCTCTGTTTATCATTTAAGGTGAAACAACTCAATGGCTCAGATTTTAGAGAATTAAAATTAATTTTGAAGCTTGTAAAAGGAATCCTGTTGTTGCCAGGAGCTGTGTGTGCTTGGTATGATGCTCACCCAAGTGCTTTAGAATGTTATGAATTCTCCACGTGCTTTTCAGTGTTCTGTGCTGAATCCTTCAGAGTTGGGATTTCTGCTCTGTACATGGTTAAATTGGAGGCTGATTCATAGTTTTTCCCAGTTGGATAAGTGTGGTGGGAAATTCTGTGGGCTGGAGCAGATTGGAAAGACAGACTTCCTGGGTATCTCCTCTTGAGAAAAATTTCCTTCTGACTGAACATCTGGTCCCTGTCTCAAGATTAACCTTTAGCATTAGATTTGCTGAACAGTTAAATCGTGAATACATGCAAAACTGCATGTGTTTTTATTTTTAATTTCCATTGTAAATATAAATACTGTAAGCAGTAAAAGAGCAAGATTATAATCTGGTGTAAAGTAGGAATATCCATATTGAATAACATTTGGAGCCCAAACTGTATGTGTTGGAAAAGACAGGAGCTCTTGAAGTGAGTAATGAACACTTCATTAGGTGTTTTTCAGCACCTGCACAAAACCCTTCATGAATTAAGTTTTTCATATGCATGAATAAGCATTTCCAAAATGTGAAAATGCCAATTGTGAGCAGCACTGTTTACTGTCAGGGGCTCACTGAGGCCTGTGTGAAGAAAAACTGTGTTAAACAGAAAGATCAGTTTTTAGGAGTAACTCTTTTCTCCCAGAAAATGTTCTTGAATCTTGTTCTGATTGGACTAAGTGCCAGAATATCCTGACTTTATCTGTTTTTTTTTTAATGAAAATGTCTTGTGGCATCCCTATAAAATAATGGTGAAAAGGGGAATGACCTGGAAGTGCTGGTGGTTTATAAAGATGATTTTTACTGTGTGGATATGACTGAACTGTAATTCACAATTTGTGTTTTACTTGGAAATTATTTGAAATTTCAGCTATTTAAAGGAAGCTGTCATGGAACTCGTTGAAGAGGTAAAAACTTGGCAGTCCCTGAGGTGGGAGTTTTGGTGATCCATACATTAGGCTTACTAATTTTGCTAATGGATGAGTAGACTTTGGAATTTCATCTTGTGTGATACAACTAAAACTGCTTTTTATGGAAGGAGGAATCTTTTACATGCTCCCATTACCTGGTGTTTAAACAAACCTGTAAATCATGTGGGAGTGTTCAAATGTTTTCACAGAAAATGGTGCAGCTGAGTAATTAGGCTTTTTTATAGGCAAATAAAAAGGAGGGATTAAAAGAGGAGGCTGCTTTGAAGCATGAAGGGATGGATACCAGTGTTCTATGTTGAATCAAACCCAGGCTTTGGTGCCCCTGCTCCAGAGCTGCTGGTTTAACACTTGTGTTTCCTGCGTGGAGATGGAGAGAGAGCAGTGCCTGGAGTGATGGGAAGAGAGAAAACTGGGAAGGTTTTGGGGTAAAGTGCTTTGTCCAAAGGTAAGGACACACAAGTTCTCCCTCCCTCAGCACTTCTCTCTCTGGGAGGTACTGGGAACTCAACCCAGGAGTCTTTCACATGGGGAGCACATGATGGATGACCTCTGCTTCCACACAGTAATATCTGCTGTTTGATGTAAAGCCCCCTTAGTTCTGCTACCCAGCAGTTGTTTGTTTTTCCTTTTAAAATATTTAAAGAAGATGATTTGGTGTCCTTAAAGAATGTTATTTTGGACATGGTTCTTCTCTTCTGTAAGTGATATTCCAGTACAAAATATGATTTAGGCTTATTAATATATGATTACTTGTAAGAGACATTGTGGCAATATCTCTATGGCTTTAATGAGGGTTTTTTTGTATAACATTAATATGTTATGATTAGGTTTTGTTGGGTTTTTTTTTTGTTTTCTTAAGCTTGAACCTTCACCGTTTGTGTCTGCTTATTTTGAGGGGGAAAATCCCTCTAATTGCTTTATTCTCTCACTTTGTTATACCACACAGAATGTTATGAAAGGGATAGATGTGAGTTTGTTTTCCTAAGAGAAAGACTCAATTTTTTGAAGTGTTTTCATTTGAGATGAAACTTAATATAGCAAAATCATATTTGAGCAGTTTTAAAACCTTTACCTGTAGAGGAAAATTCAGGCTGGGGAGACCACAGGGGGTCATCTAGTCTCACCTCCTGCACAAGGCAGGGTCAGGCCAAAACCTGTGTAAAACCTGTCTGGCATATGACCTGCAGCTGGGGAAAAAAACCCAAACCTATTACTCATTTTTGACAAAACTTTCTGAAAATATTTCCCATCCTCTAGCTCTCTTCTGCTCTCCCCCCAGCCCTGGTATTCTGCAAGTCTGTTTCAGGTATGTAGGTCTTCTGTCCTGTAGCTTTCCCTCCTGTGTGTAAACAAAAATATCCATGAAAACTGAGTTTGGAGGTGGAATCAAACCCACATTGGGTCCAGCTGGCCCCAGAGGAAGTTACTGGGAACTGAGCTGTAGGCTTGACACTAAAGGATTGTCAAGGTACCTGTCTGTGTCTGCTTCTCTGACTCCTCTGAACATGATCCTGATCTCTTGTGAGAGTAGCTGGAGGCAAACAAAGATTGCTGGTGATTGCCCAGCCCTTTTGGCCAGAGTGACCAGGTGCTCCAGGTTCCCAGGTGCTCCAGGAAAAGCCACTGATGGTGAGGGGTGACATGTACAGGGTGGCAGCAGAGCCTCAGTGCTCTGCCTGAGGCTCTAACCCAGCACATCCAACCCAACATGCCTCATGCTGTGGCTTCAAAATCTGTTGAGCTTGTTTGCAACTGAGACCTGCCAAGTTCAGTAAATTGTTGTGCAGATGCTGCAGCCCATTTTCCTAAAATTCCCTAATACTGGCTGGCTGAAGGGCCAGAGATTTATCACTGTCTGATTTCTGAGGGCCAGGCTTCGTGTGGTTTGGCCAATCTCAGCAGTAGTTTATTGAATCCTGATTAATTAGTCACGGTTTTTGTGTCCTTTGGGGCCCTTTAGAGGTTCAGGTGGTCTCCAGTCAGAGGAACTGATGTCACCAACCTGGGGGTAAAATCCAAATTTTAGAAAAGCTAGTTCCTCTTGATATTCCCACCCTTTTGTGATCACATAATGATTTTTTTTTTTATTAATTGCAAAGACACATTTACTTCACTTTCTTGACCTTAAGCACGTTGTGCCTGATGAATAAAGACCAGAGAAAATGTAAGGTGGGTAAGGAATTTTGCACTGAAGTGCTTCTTAAGAAGGTGCAGTTGGCATCTGTGACCTCACTCCTTTCTTTTGGACAGAAGGACATAATTCAGTTAGGTTCCTTATTACTGCATAAAACCTGGATTGGTTTAACTTGTAAAAATCCCAGCTGCAGTTGGAACTCTTCACCTGGCACTTTTCTCCTTGAGGTACCCGTTTGGTGGGACAACAAATCGTGGTCTTTCTCTCCTGGGAGTATTCCTTATGCTATGAGCATCCCAATTTCAGTGAACAAGGAGAAGGGACAGGTCAGAATTATTTATGCTAATTGCTCAGCAAGCTGTGTGTTCTGGAATTCAGTATTTCTTTAGAAGATCTGTGCCTACCACTTCAATAATAATTCCCCCAGTTCACTGAATTTCAAATCACTTCACAGCTTGAATCAAGATGAGCTTTTCCCACATAAAACCTGCTTTTAAATACACCTCTGATAACCTTTGTTATGACACTTGGGTCTTAATTAAACATTATTCAAGAGTGTTCTGATTGTACAATTCATAATGTTACAACTTAATTGAAGTACCAAATACCTTAGAAGTGCCTGAATGTAAGAAACTGATAAATCTTCATATGAATTTACTCAATCAATTTTTTTTCAATGAAGTAAGGTATAATTCTGGGAACTTGAGCTGTATTATAAAAAATGGGACTCATGGTGCAAGCAATTGTGTGATTCAACACTTCTGCAGAATTGTTGTTAGAATCAAGAGGGTGTAATTCATCCAATTAAGAATTTCCTTTTACAGTCAATAACTGTCAGTATTTAGTTTCACATATGCCAAGAGCAAACTATTTGACTTGGACATGAAAGCCATAATAAAAGTTGAAGGAGTGTACTTGAAAATCCGTTCCTGATAAGAAGGGAAGGGAAAATAAAGACATTCATTGTTTTTCAAGGTGGACAAGGCTTGAGTTTTTGAATGAATTTTTCACATAGTGCATTCTCTCTACTCAGGAAGGCAAATACATTGTCTGCTCAGCTTTCATCTGTTATAAATAATCTTAATTTTAAAGCAGCCTGTTAATCTTCAGCTTCAAAACCCATGTTCTCTTTATTTTCTTGTGTTTGCCAGCATCCTCAGGACTTTTGTTTCCAAAGCTTATTCCACACTGAAGTCATTCATTCTAGAGACTTATCTAAGACAAAACTTAATTTCTGCTAAGTAATCCAGACCATTAGCAAATGGCTTCGAGCTGGAAGAACAGTTCAAATTAGGAGCTGCAGGGGGCTTAAGTTTTCTGTAATTATTTGCTTTAATAAGAAATTTACTCAGCCCCCCCTGTCTGGGGTATAAATGGAAGGATGCACAGTATCATCCTCATGCAACAATTTATCTGAGCCAGGCTTCAAATGTACATTGGGCACAGTGTTTTAAGGTGCCAGAAATGGATAATAGTGGTTATTAATATGTTTTTGTGTTCATAGTGGAGTCACAGAATTATGAAGGTTGTATTTTCTTTATATCTTCTGGATGTTGGGGTAAGGAGGGAAGAGAGGAGGTGCTTGAGGGTGTTCTTCTGCTTTATATACACTGTACCCTGAGGGTTGGTTGTTCATATATCATGATTTTTTATTTTGCATTTCCTGTGGAGGTACAGAGTTTTTGAATTAAGTGACCCCTTTTCTGGGAACATTTCAGTAACTAAAGGCACATGATAGCAGATATTAAAGAAACAAAAAACTTCAGATACTGTCAAATGGAATATCTCAGAGCTAAATTCCATTATGGTCAACACTGTTAAGAAAAAAAAATAAGGGAAAGCCAGCAAAAGCTGGTTATTTCAGTATAGTAATGGAGGAATATAGAATGTGCAAGAACAGCATCAGTTCACAACATCTTCCTGTTTGCTGCAAGATCTGAGCTGTCAGATGATGAAGGCCACCAAAAGGTTCTTCAGGGGAAATAAGTAAGAATCCAAATTACTTGCTTGGAAAAGGAGCTGAACAGGCAGCTACATTCCATCTGTTGATGCAGGGAAGAACAGACTTGCTGCAGATATTTACTTCAGAGTGGTACAGCATTATGAAAATGCAGGAAAACCATAAGCAAAGCAATCTGTTGTATCAGGACATGTGAAACCTGGTATAAAATCCTAGAGTGTGTTGAGTTGGAAGGGACCTTAAATCTCAACCAGTTTCACCCTCTGTCATGGGCAGGGACACCTTCCACTGCCCCAGGTTTTCTCCAAGCCCTGAAATTTCCTCCTCATGGCTGTAGGAGAGCTGTGAGCAGCTCTGGCATGGTCAAATTGCTCATCACTGTCAGCTGACAAAGAGAAACCTCCATGGAGTTCAAGTATTTACAGCAAAATAGGCTGAAGTTGCCCTTTAAAAGAGTCAATGTTCTTTGTGTGTTGTCAGCAAGAGTGTCAGTGAAAAGAATCCAGGATGAAATCAGTCACAAAATGAGTAGGCTTTGCTATTTTGAAAGAAGTAATCTTTAGCTACAACTGCTTTTTTCCCCTTTTCATCTGGTCTGGAATAAATGCAATACCTAGAGAACAGTCATGTTATGTCAGGTGTTAATAACAAAGAATAGCTCCTGGCTTCCTGGTGAAATTCCTCTAATTCAGTTCTTTTTGCTGTGATTTTTTTTTTTTTTTGGAAGTAATTTTGATCATGTGCCCAAGATTTGAAAGATGAAGTTGTTCAACATGGCTGAGAAGTATTTCGTAAGAGCCCTTTGATTGCTGGCCTGCTTGCAGCATGTGAAATTTTTGACAGCAGTCTCGATTGATTCTTCCATGTTCAATAATGTGTTCATTCCAATGGTATTTCCTGAGCAGCTGGGCTTGCTTAGCTTTGGAGCTAAAACAGCAAAAGCAAGGAAGTGAATTTTCCAGCCCCCTCCCACCCCCCCCACCCCCCCTTTTTTTGGCATGTTAGAAAATTATGTTAATTTTTTTTATCCTGTTAATGAAATGGTATGGAAACCATTGGAATAATGGGGGGGGGAGGGCAGGAGCAGAAGTGGAGGACCAGGAGGAAATGGCACATTTTATAGCCCTGTGCATGGTGAAAGGGCTGGCTTCAGGAATTAGCTTCTCCTTTCAGAGCTAGTCTAATCAAAATTCATATAGAGCTGTGTTTCCTGCTGGTCTCTGCATTAATGAGTACTTCTGTTTCAGGCAGATCTTCTGAAGTGCTAAAGGATGAGTTTTCTGCATTAAAACTAATGGTAGGTCTTCAGATAACAGACAGATTGTCCATTGAAATGCTGCTGAACAGGAATAGGATGTAAAAAGTGCTATGTGAGATGGTAAAGGGAGAATTTGTGTGCTTAGTGCATTGAGATAAATCTATTTATTAAAAGTTACTGTTAAGAAATGTCTTTCATCAATGCAAAATGCTGTTCTTCGGATTTTAATCTTTGGTTCAAGTGGTATCTTTGTCTATTGATTGGAGACAGGCTGACCATAGAGAAATTTGGAATATAGAAGGAATTGTTCCCTGGGAGAGTGGGGAGGCCCTGGAACGCTGGAAATGTCCCAGGCCAGGTTGGACGGGGCTTGGAGCAGCCTGGGATAGTGGAAGGTGTCCCTGCCATGGCAGGGGGTGGAATGGGATGAGCTTTATGCTCCCTTCCAACACAAAGCACTCTGTGATTTTATGATTCTATATCTGTTGAAAGCACTGCAGTGCTGATGTTTAATAGCATTTCCCAGCTGATCCAAAGCGGTGTTTTGGATCTCTGCCTCCTGCCACTGTTCAACATTCCTGCAAATCTGGAGGGGAACAGCCAAGCCCCTTCAGCTTCCCTGACAGTTCTCTCATGTTGCACTGTGTCAGTTTGCTTGTACATCCCAACTATAATCCTTTACTGGGAGGGTTCCTTAAGGATAATTTCTGGTGTAAATGGAGACTCCCCTTCCCTTCTTCCATGTGCACAGTGGTACTTCCATTCCCAAGGAGGGTTTGCTGGGCTAGGATAGACTCAAGCAAGCTGTGTAGGAGCTGAACCTGTTTGGGTTTGTTGCTTTGCATGGTTCATTTTAGCACCCTGTTTGTGTCCTTTGGTGCCCTTTGGGTCACTTTGTAGTTTGCAGAAAAGTGCCTTACCCAAACCCACTCTCATTGTGTTTGTTAAAACCTTTTTGGCTTCTTAGCTCGAGGATGGCTTGGAAACACGGCTGCTCAAGCTGATTTCACATCACATTTTCTTTACTACTGTACTTGGTTTTTAAAGAGAGAAGCTTTTTAAAAAGTTTGGGTGATTGTTAAAAGCCTTTACAGACGTCATGGTTTGTTCAGCTGCAGAAAGACATCAAGCAACTTTGAATGCCAGGCTTGCATAATGCAAGGGTGGCTTATTGAGTGGGCACCTGGAGGGTCAGAGCTGGGAGCAGCTTCTATCTGCTCTGTCCTCAGCCAAAAGGCCTTGATTGTGTAATCCCAGCCAAAGCCTGGCTTTTCACAGCTGACCTTGATGTGTACCCACAAAATGCCCTGTGTAGATGGTGTATGCAGCTGGATGACAGAAGTGGTGCTGTAGAACCACTGAGTGGTTTGGGTTGGAAGGGACCTCAGAGGCCACGGGCAGGACATCTTCCACTGTCCCAGGCTGCTCCAAGCCCTGTCCAGCCTGGCCTGGGACACTTCCAGGGATCCAGGGGCAGCCCCAGCTGCTCTGGGCACCCTGTGCCAGGGCCTGCCCACCCTCACAGGGAACAATTCCTTCCCAATATCCCATCTAACCCTGCCCTCCTTTTGTTCAAAGCCACTCCCTTGTCCTGTCCACCACAAGCCCTTGTGAAATGTTGCTCTGCAGCCTTCTTGTGAGCCCCCTGTAGGTGCTGGGAAACTGCCATAAATCATTAGTCTCCCTGAAAGCAGCACTCCATTTCTGAGATTGTAAAAGGGAGTGGAAAGTTGTAACTGCAGCCCAAACCTCTATTCTTTGGGATAGGTCCAGTTTGACCTTGTGGAATGGCTGTATCCAGAATGGAGCATCATAGCTGAGAGTCCTTCTGTCACCTACCTGTAGATGAACCCAGAGTATCCTCCCCCTTCCATTCCTGTTCCTTGCTTCATTTTCTTGCCTACAGTTAAAAAAATCCAGAGTCAAATCTGTGATACATGTTGTGACACTTGACTCTGCAGAGAAATGCTGAGTAGTGGCAGCAATTTAATCAGGTTTCCAGGAGAGTAACACTGCTCACTTAATAAATAGATGGCTGTGGCAGGACCAGGTGTCATGGCACATCCTTCTTCTTTCTTACACTGATGGATCCAAGTCCATGCTTTTAGAATAGTCCTTTTCCATAAACACACAATTCTCTGTATCCATGGCCCTTCAGAGCCTGCCTAGGCTTTGTGCAGATCATCCTGTGACTATGAGTGCTCACCTAGATCCTTGTTAATGACAAATTCACCTGCTGCCAAGATTTGGGAGCTGAAAGTTTAGCCAGAAGTGTAACTTTTTAATCTGGTTTTTGATTCTTCTGAACTTCTCTTCACATGGATTTCTCAGTCTCTTCTGAGCTGAGCTCCACTGGAATATCCCCTCATGGGGAGTTCCATTTATCTCAGTTCTCTAGGTCAGGAAGAAAACTCCAAAGCTCTTTAGGATCTTGTTTCTCTTGTTTATTAGGATGTTATCACAAAACTCGGGAGACTTTTCCAGAATTTTTCTTCAAGTTCAATTCCCTCCTCCCCTTCTGGCTCACTTTGGCTTTGACAGCACAAAATGGCCTCAAACTACCCAGTTCTTTTATCTTTACTGAATCTTTACTATATTTTATTTTTATCCAATTAACAATAGACATGTAAATTATTTTTCTTAATGACCCCATCACCTGTGTGCTGCATTGGGGCATTTTCTATCCAATCACTTACTGTTACCCAAAAACCTCTAGAAGAACATGAAGAAGAAAGAAGAAGGAAAAGAAACAACATTCTAAATCCTCCATCTTGTTTTCTGCTTTCTAAACTAGCTTAAACTTTAACTTTTTCACTAGTGACTTAAGAAAACTCTCTTATCTACACACTCACACTTTCAGCTTTTCTATCTAACTTTAACAGTTGTTTTCATGTATCACTATGAAAACATGCCCATAAATTTCATGTTATATGAAATTCAGTGTTCTTCTGGATCTCAGAGCCAGGCATCAGAAACAAGGGCACACACTCTGTGTCTCAGACTCCAACAAAAAGTACTTTTTGAGTTCTCTTTGCCTCACTGCAATATATAGGTGATTTGAGGTGAAAAACAACCTACCTAAAAATGAGGAACACTGGGTAGCTGGCAGGTATTTGGAAATCTTCCTGCTTGTGATGTACTGAAACACTACAATTAGTAAGCAAAAGTTGCAGTCCTGAATTGCAACTGATGCTGCCTGTCACAATATTTTACTGTGTCAGAGAGGGGATTAAAGGAAATGTATGATAGCCTGAGTTAAAAAGTATTTAACTTTTAAAAGACATAATATCCAAAACGAGGTAAGGATTTCTTGAAATTTGTACTATTTCTTACTGAGACAAACATGGCTTTATATTAATGTATTATCTGTTAATAAATACTTGTATTTAAAATGAGGTTCTGAAGCGGCGTCGTGTACAAACTTAGATTGTTAACAGCCCCCTCAGGGAGTGCTGGGTGTGTAGGAAGATGAGTTTTCTTGCAGTTTATTGTTGGAATCTTTGCCTGCCAACAGTTGAGAGGGCAGGCAGGTGACAGGAGCAGCCTTTTGGAGTTGGATCAGCTGATGCTTTTCTGAGCATCCCTCGGATGGCCGAGGTGCCCTGCTGCTGTTTGTGGGTGTCTGGTGTGTTCTGTCTCAGGAGATGAAAAGAACACCAAGCAGGGCTCCTAGGTGACACTGGCAGCCTGCTTGGAAGCAAATTAAAGTCACAGAATTCACATTTCTGCAGTTAGCCCTGTGAATAAATGCAGGATGTGAACAGATCTGTGTTGGCAGCTTGGATTGAAGTAGAAGCAGAGTCTTGGGGTCACCTGTGGGGATGGCTTTGGCATTGGCTGTTCCATCCCCCCGGCCTTGGGGGAATGGCAGAATGATAAACCAAGTTCACAGAAGTACAAATCAAGTTTTAAATCTATAATTCAACAGTGCAGCTCTCAGGACATCAAGCTTTAGTGTCTTAGCTTGAAGTATGAATATGTAGTTTCTATGATCTATTTTATTTTTCCTATGTTTTATTTTTGCCTGTCCTGCTGCTTCAATGAATTTCTGTAGCAGCAGAAGGATACAACTCTTCTGTCAGATGATGTGATGTAAAAAACCCTTCACTTAAAATGGGAAGATTAATCTCATACTTAATTCTCTGGATGCCTCATTGTTCAGTGAGAAGATAACAGGACTACCCTGATTTATTCAGTAAAACTCCAGCTGCAGACAGTTGTGTTGTTTTGTTTTTAAGCTGAGGAGAAGCTGATGGATGGGCACAATATATTAATTTTAACAGCCCCATCATCTTGGGGGCAGAAATCAAAAGGATGATGTCAGTCATGCAGAAGAATTCAAGAGGTTTTGTGGTGTTTCCCTTTAAAAAAGGGGTTTTTGTTCTGTTCTTTTAAGTAAATGGCAGGGATCAAATCTGCTATGCCTGGACATAAGAGATTTCATGAAATTTGGAATTTGCTTGAAGAATGTTTTTAAAAAATATTACTTCTAGCATGTGTCATGGTTAAAAAAACATCCTAACTGATTTAACTTCATTATTTTCCATTTCATGGAGAGATGAGTGATCCCTTCCCTCATCTTTATTGACTGGATATGAGTCAAAGGTATTTCATTATTCTATTTATAAAATAATGTCGTCTGATGAAGCAAGAGCCTTTTAGACTATGAAGTGCTTAACAGGTGTAATTGATGTGAAAGGAAGTACCATCATCCACACTGAGAAATTAAAATTATTGTGACTTTTATTATCCCATGTGGTAGAATATCCCTGGCAATAAGGCATGGTCTTCCTGGAGAAGCAATGCCAAACATTTTACCTCTCTCCTGGTGAGACAAGACAAATGATTGAGCTGCAGTTTTACTGCACATCCCATGGCCTTTATTCCTTTCCTGCTCAGCATCCAGTGTTTTTAGGACAGGAGCGTGCTTTCCTTGTGCTGACAGTAAGATCATTATTGATGCCAAATGCTGACTTCTTGCTGGTAGCCCCTATTCTCTGCTTTGTTTGAGATGTCTCTGTTCTTCATCTGAGGAAAGAATTGCCTACAGTGAACTCAGGCCTGTTTAATGGACAAGTGCAGACTGACAGGAGAGCACAGATCAGTGCCTTAATGCAAACCCCGTGGCTCTAGAGAGCCCCTGAGTTTGGGCTCTGTGTTGCTGGTCCCCTGCAGCACAATGTTGTTCTGGTCCAGATGCCTTCTCTTGTTTGCTGGTTGAGTGCTGATCTGTGATGACAAACAGCGGATGGAGCGCAGCCTCTCCAGGACACAAAAGTGAAATTGTGTCTGATTTACTCTTAAGAATTGCTCAGGTGACCTAATTTTGCCTTCCACTATCAATTTGGCAAAGGAACCACTATTTGGAGTGGTACTGTGTGTCTAGAGACCTGCAGTCTGCAAAAATGATAACATTTAGGGCTGCTTTTCTTAGCCCCCAAAAATACCAAGACAAGGCAGTGAAGTGTCCAATCAAATCCAAAACGTGGGCATATAAACAAGCAGCATCACAGGAACTGTGTCCCTGTTTTGGCAAACCTGTCCAGTCTGTCTCAGCATGGAAATGCTAATTCTGAGATGCTGCTGGTGTATATGAGGAATTTCAGAGAATCCTAGAATTGTTCAGGTTGGAAAAGACCTCTAAGATCATCAGGTCCAACTGTTCTTTCTCAGTGTCTGAGCTTTCACATTTGAGTGGTGGTTGTATTGCATCTACTGGCAGAATGTGAAACACCTGTAAGGAATTAAGAGCAAGGAATCAAAGAATTATGATTATTTTTGCAAAGAGTTCTTGGGAAAAGAGCAAATGCAAGGCCTGTTTTGCCTCACTTGGAAGGACGCAAGAAGTGTTTGCTCTATCAAGTCAGTACCAGAGGTATTTGCTGCTCACAGTGACCTTTCCCTGCAGCTGTTGGAGAGCAGGAACGCTTCTCCTGCCAGCAGGGTCATCTCTGCAGTTGCTGGTGGTGAGCAGTGCTGTGTGCTGGGGATGTGAAGCTCAGCTCCAGAGCATCATCCAGGGTGTGCTCAGAGAGCTCCCTCTGCACTTACCCTGATCACACGAGTTTTGCTCGAAGCTTTATAAAGGTGTGTTTGAGACACCTGTGTTTCACTGATTAAAAGGAAATTACCAGGTTCATTGCTGAGAATTGTGAACCTCTAAATTTTGGTAGAGAGCTACCTGGGAAATGGCAAATGTGGCCTTTTACTGGCTACATGGGGTGGAGAATTTCCATGGTTCTACTTTCCAGTGTGACCACATTGGAGGGACAGCAAGACTTTGTCAAGCAAGATCCTTTGGGGATGTTTTGTGAGTGTGACAGAAGGTCATGGAGCAGTTTGTGGGACTGGTGATGCCTTGAGGAGGCTGACCTGGAACAGAGGCTGGACAGAGTTAAGAATAAAGCAGGTATTTATTGAAAGGCCTTAAAGGACACACCTTGGGCAGTGCAAGAGCCTGGCCAGGGCTACACCCAAGATGGACCTAAAATATTCACAGAATGGACGATAGATCATGAGGTCTCACATTTTTATCAGTTTTGGTCCATCTGCATATCAGGATTTATTGCTTCAGGTTATGAAGTCTCATCCTTCTTGTTTTCTCTCTTCAGTCCACCCTTGTTTATGCTTTTGGGCCTGGAACTTGTAACACTTCTCCTTGGTATTGAGCTAGAAAAGGAATTGTTTTGTCTACCTGCTCTGTGAAGAGAGCTCACCAACACTTAATATGAAGCTCAAAACTACCCATGTAGGTAGTGCAGAATCTGAAAAATATGAAAGCTAAAACTTAAGGCATCACAGGGAATGAGGGAGGATGAATGGAGGGTGTGAACCCCTGTGTCCCCAGCGCGTGGAGTGGCCCCGACACCTTTCAGAGCCGGTATTTATGGTGCCTGTGCATCCTGCTCTGCTTCCAAGTGCCTGTGGAATGAAAGGTGAGCAGGAGCCGCTGCCGAGGGCCCTTCAGGACACACGGCGTAGGCTGCGAGCCAAATGACTTGTTTGGGTTGGCTGCCGTGGCTCCTGGCTGCTCTCGTCCCAGGGCCGGAGGGACTTGTCCCGTTGTGGGAGCGGATCTGTGCTAATTGCGGCCCGGGAGGAGCGGCAGGAGCGGGGCTGCTGTCGCCGCTTGGCTCGCAGCCCGGCCGGGCTGGGCAGGGCACCGAGCGCTGCTGCCCCGGGCTCCGCGCAGCATCCCCCGCTTTGCCTGTTGGCTCATCCCGCATCTTTCCGCGGTATTAAATATCATCCTTTGCGCTGTGAATTCGGTCCCTGCTCCGAGACAACCCAGTGTTAGAGGAGCAATTAAAGCAGATTTCTGTAGCTCGTCTGGCCGGGGGTGAAAGGGGATGGCAGGACCACCGCGCGATGGGCTTTGCACCAGCGGCACAGGCGGCTGAAAAGCAACTCGTCCTGTTTGCAGGAAGCCTTACAAGAAGTTGCAGGGTGGTAAGTTGTGATGAGTAGCAGCAGAGCAACCTCCGAGTCCCACTTACTGCCCGTAGGAAGAGCTGCTGCAGCATCCTGAGCCGATGATGGATGTCGGCGTTTCCACCCCGGTGCGAGCAGAGCACAGCCCCGAGCGAGGCGGGATGCGGGGGGTGTGGGATGCTCCGGAGAGGGCTGGAGGAATGTGCCGGCTATTTGTCTGCGCTTAAAAGTGGTTCCTCTGGAGGGGTCTGTCATCCCGGGAGGATGAAAAATGGCTGATCCCGCTCCGGGTGAGGAGGCTGCGCTCCCCGCGCGGTGCTCTGGAAAGCGCGGCCTGGATCGCGAGACGGGATGCGGCCGGCATGAGTCCTGGAAGCCCCGCGCACTCGGAGCCTGGTGGGTTTACAGCTTTGCATCTTGAGAAAAAAACATAAAACACAATTTTTTACTCTTAGACTCCTGTTTTGCAACAGGCCTTTCCTCCCGTCCTCTCTTTTCCTTTCCTTTTTTTTCCTTTGGAAATGGCCTTTTGGGTGTTGGAGAAATGGAAAAATGTGCCATTGTTCTATGGCACTTAGTGAACGAGCATTTAGGAGGAGCTGGGAATTCGTTCTCAGGGGCATTAAATATATTCTTGCTCCAACTTTTCCATGGGCAGGCACACCTTCCACTAGAGCAGGTTGCTTCAAGCCCCTGGTCTTGAATCCTTATCTGTTGAAGATACACATGCAGGTGTATTCCATGGTGAAGAGAGCTAAGAGAAATAACCAGTGTAAATTAGTCACCGTTAAAGACAACACTGGTATCTGGAGAAATCAGCTAAATCAGGAACTCTTTGTGTTAATAGAGTAGCAGTGTGTGTTGTGGGATCGCAGCATCATCAATAAATGGATGTGTGTAGAGGTAGGGACCCAGAGCACCCCTTATTCCTGGTGTGGCACTGCTCCTGCAGGTGTATCCACCCAGCTGGTGCCAGGAGTGTCTCCAGGCCCTGGCACGGCTGCCTGGGGCAGTGGTGGAGCCCCCATCCCTGGAGGGATTTAAACCATCTGTAGATGTGGCGCTTAAGGACATGGTTCCATGGTGGAAATGGCACTGCTTTCCTTCCTTGTCACACTGGCTTTTTTATTGCTTTTGATCCTCACTGTCATTGGTAAGGGATGTTTTGATTGTAGACGTGGGAGGGCACGTCTACAGCAAGGCAGCTGAAGGTGGTTTTTCAAGCCTGACTTTTTATGGGATGCTAGGCATGGAACCTAGAAACCTTATTCCTAATGTTGCTTAACTTCTTTATTTCTGCCATCCTGGTTTGTGAGTGACTAAGAGCAGGCATTTGTTGGTCCTAAATTACTTCAGCATCCCTGCAAAGGTACTGGCAAGCTGGATGTGAAAGGGGGTGTGTGTGTCACACCCTCCTCCAGCTGTGTGAGAGCCAGGTTCTGATGAAACTGCTGCTTGGGAAGGGTTTTTGCATGACTAACCAATCTAGTAATGGGGCTTGTTAATTGGGCAGAGTGTTGCAGTGAACAAACATTTATTAAGGAGGGTCACAGATAAAAAAAACAACTCGGTTCTGGGTAATTTTGGCTGTTTTTAATGAGGAAGTGTTGCCTTGGATGCAGAATGAACGAAGATCTGAGTGCAGGTTGTGGTCCAAGCTGATGGGCACCACACATCTTGTCTTTCCATGGGCCTGGATAAATCCCAGATCCCATTAATACATATAATTGTCCCGGAAGGCAGGTGCCAAGAGGATGATGCCAGACTTTTCAGTGGTGTCCAGTGCCAGGATAAGGAGCAGTGGTCATAAGCTAAACCACAAGAAGTTTCACGTCAACACGAGAAAGAACAGGTGGACGTTGAGGATGAGAACGAGCTCCTCAGGGGAGGCTGGGGAGTCTCCCTCTCTGGAGCCATTCCAACCTCACCTGGATGTGTTCCCGTGTCACTTGCTCTAGGTAACCCTGCCTGGGCAGGGGCTTGGGCTGGATGACCTCCAGAGGCCAATCCGGTGCTTCTGACACGGCTCGCTGACACTGCTGGCAGGGAGGCGTGAGGTGTATCCCTTTGCCGAGAGGAGGTGGCGGAGGCGATCGAGAGCGCTGTGCTGCCGCTCCGGGCCGGGCGCTGCTCCACTCCGGCTCTTGTTAGCTGCCGGCCGGCGCGGCCGGGCCCCGCCGCTCCGCTGCGCGCTGCCCGCCCCGGGGCGTGCGCCGGGCGCTCCGGCACCGCCGGCACCGCTCCCGCGCGGACCTTCCCGCGCCTCCCGAGCCGCCACAGCCGCCGCGGGTGCTCATCGGATTTACCCGGCGGAGAACGCAGGAGAAAACCCGGCCGGATCCGCGGCCGCGCGGCCGAGCTGTAAACAATGAGCTCGGAAGCGGCGGCTGCAGCTCCCATGCCGTGAAGACCGGAGCCGGGCTCCGCGGGAGGAGGATGCGTGCGTGGATGTGAGCCGTCCCCCGGCGCCTCTGGGATGCCGCTGCCATGGACGCCGGCCGCCGGCGGGGAGCGCAGCCGGAGCCCAGCCTGACCCCGCCGCAGAGCGGGGTGTGATACCGGAGCATTTTATTTTTTTTAATTACTATTTATTTATTTCATTATTTTTTAACCGGGTTGCAGTGGTTTGTGGCTCTGCGTTTCCAGCCACCCGCGTCTCTCCATTCATCCATCCCTTCCATCCATCTATCTCGGCGCCGGTGCCCGCGGTGGCCGCCGCTGCCTGAAGGGCAGAGCCATCATGTACCTCCTGGACAGCAGCGAGCCGCCGGCCGCCGCCTCCTCCCCCGAGAGGATGCAGCGGGGCACCCCGCAGAGGAAGACCGTGTACCGCATCTCCGTGACCATGGTGAAGAAGGAGCTGCTGGGGCCGGAGAGCGGCCGCGCCGGCCCCGAGCTGCCCCGGCGCGGGCGGAGCCGCCCGCCGGGCTCCTCCAGCCTCACCAGGGCCGGGCTGCTGCTGCTGGAGGAGGAGGAGGGCGAGGATGAAGGCGAGGAGCGGGACAGGGTCCCCAGCCCCTGCGGCTTCCGCACCTTCAGGACGCTGAGCACGGGGCAGCTGGAGCTGGGCCGCCTCAAGGTGCCGCGGAGAGCGGGGCCGCCCGTGCCCGGGGCGCCGCGGGGCAGCGCCGCACCCGGAGAAGCAGCGGCGGCCGCCGCCGCATCCCCGCCCGGGGAGGAGGGCGACAAGGACGGGGGACCCGGGGAGCCGGCCCCGGGGGAGCGGGGCCACAGCCCGCGGCGGCAGCCGGGGCTGCTGCGGCGGAGCTTCAGCTTCAGGCACTGGAGCGGCGGCGGAGCGGAGCCGGCCCGGGTGCGGCGGCACAGCAGCTCCGGCTGCCTGCCCGGGCCGCCGCCGCCCTCGCCGCCCGCCGCGCTGCCCGCAGAGACCCCCGAGAAGCGCAACACGCTGGACGTGGGCGAGGTGCTGAGCCAGGCGGACCCGCTGTCCAGGCTGGAGCGCTGGGAGCGCAGCAAGAGCAAGAACCGGACCCTGGATAACAGCGACCTGCAGCGGCTTTCGGAGCGGCTGGGCCGGGAGGGCCCGGCCGCCGGCACCGAGCACCGGCTCTTGCGCTTCTTCAGCGGCATCTTCGCCCGCAGAGACGGACCCGCCGCCCTCTTCGGCAGCCCCCACGGGCGCTCTCCCCGCAGCAGCTTCTCCAGGTCCAGGGCTTATTTTAGCAGCCTCAGGAGAGCCGCAATGGACATGCAATCCAGCTCTGAGAGCATCAACGGGTCCCCCCATAAAGGTGCTCGTCCTTGTCTCATCTGGGTGGTTCAGCATCAGTGGTGGGGGATGGATGGTTAGATGGGAGGAGAGGGAGGTGCTGCACTGGGGTACATCAGGATGGAGAAGCCCTGGCAACAGGGTGCCCAGAGAAGATGTGGCTGCCTCTGGATCCCTGGAAGTGTCCAAAGCCAGGCTGGAAGGAACTTGGAGCAACCTGGGGTAGTGGAAGATGTCCTGCCCATGGCAGTGGGTGGAACGAGATAGTGTTTAAGGTCCCTCCCAATCCAAACCATTCCATGATTTTATTGATACAGCATGTTTTGAAGCACACAGGAGCGCAGCTCTGGGGCGTGCAGGTCAGGCTGTGTGTCCTCCTGAACCAAAAATCCCTCTCTGGGGTGATTTCTTGTGCATTCTAGGACAACTGAGTGAGGCGAGTGTCGCTTGTTTAATTATGGAATAGAAGCTGGAGTGCTGCTGTATATAGGTCACTGGGTGGCCCAGTGCTGCACATCACTGGGACTTTCTCCTTTTGGAAAGACTTCTGTAATCTGAAAGATGGGCTTTGTTGGTTAGAAATGGGCACTACTGGAGAAGTGAGTGAATACTGGTGTGTCTCATGAATCTTAAACGTTCATTGTAGTAAAAGAGCTTGAACCAAGTTAGATGTTTTTGAGGAACACAGTACAGACTCAGAAACCACACTCTTTGAATTATTTCATTATTTGAGTCATTTTATATAGACATGTACAAATTAGTCAGAGCATTTCTAGTCTAGGTGGAAACCAGATAGGGAGTTCTGGGGGTTTGTGAACCCTCAGATACAAGAAAAACTTGAAGAGGAACCTCAGTGTGGGATGGAGGTACCTTACTGTGGGGCGGCAGGGAAGAGCTGACGAGCTGCTTTCTGTGAGGATCTGGAAGGATCCCGGTATCGTTGGCTGGGACGTGTCAAACCAGAAATGCTGGTTGTGGAGCTTCAGTGCTGTGAGATGGTGCTTTCTTCTAGCTGTGCTTTCAGATCTGTAATAAGTATCTGTGATGAAACATTTAACCAGCAATTACAGTCGCCTTTGAGCACTAAGTGCTTATCTGGTGGCACATGATCTCTGAGTTGCTGCTGTTCTGAAAATACAATTCACAATTAGGTTAAGCTTTCATAAAGGCCCAGGTACAGCAGAGGATGGTGTGGAGGTGGGCCCAGGTGGTTTATTGGGGAAAGCAATAAGCAGCTGCCAGCCCCTTACAGATCCAGAGCTCCTGCTGCGAGGGGAGCGTGCCCAGAGTTTGAGGCACAAGGAGCAGAGCCAAATATTTAGACCTAGTGACTGAGGACTGTAAGGTTTTATTGATGTAGAGGCATTCATGTGGGCTTATAATAATCTTGACGGAAATTGTGGTCTGACCTTGGTTAAAGTTTAAGGTAACCACAACAGAGAATTACTTCATTTGGCTCTTTATGCCTGTCCTGTGCCAACACACTCCAACTCTTGCTCTCTTCCAACTGCACACAGTCATATACTGGGAGCACAGTCCTCCCAGCCTGGGAGACAACTTCAGTTAATCAATAACTCTTGGTACACTGCACTGAGATGTTCCAGAGAGGTTCTTCCTGTGCATACCACTACCAAATTTGCCTGGTGCTATGAAGCCTTGAGGCTTGTTCTCCAGAAAACATGTTCCTGTGTCCCAGTGATGCAGCTGCAGTAGGCAGTGCTGTGACAGGCTTGTGTTATGGGTTAGCAGACCTGGTGTGCTCTGTTTCCTTCCTTTTTGCCATAAAATTGCAGCTTGGGAAAAAAGCTTATGCACACCTCTGGTTTTTGCTCATTGGTGACCATTAGAAAGCTGAACTTGAATTAATTTGTCTTTAATTTTTCCTACTATATGTTAAGAAAAATGTTTAGTTAGATATTACGATTAGCATGCCAAATATATTTTAATAGTTTAAGGTTGGAACAAGCTGCTGTTCAGCCAGAACTTGTCTTTGCTTCTTTCAGTTGCTGTAAAGCTGGTATGCTCTTGACAGTCCTGTGCACAGATTCTGGAGTAATTGCAGATACAAAGGTGGAACCTTAATTTCAGTGTGAGTTTTATTCCCTGGAAAACTGATAAATTCTTGTCTGTGAGAGTGCTGAGGCCCTGGTACAGGTTGCTCAGAGCAGCTGGGGCTGCCCCTGGGTCCCTGGAAAAGGCCAGGTTGGACATTGGGGCTTGGAGCAATCTGGGATAGTGGAAGCTCTCCCTGCCCATGGCAGGGGGTGGAATGAGATGTGCTTTAAATTCCATCCCAACCCAAAGCAGGCTGTAATGTTATGATTCTACACTTCTTTCCCTCGTGGCCTTGGTATTCTCTGTGTTTGGTGCTGTGTATGAGTTACTTGATTTTGGAGTTGCAACAAAAAGACTGCCCAGGGTCTTAAGAGAAAGTAGAAGTTTTAAAATACGTAGCTTAGGTTCAAATATCCACCTGAGTACTGTGATACCTGCTTGGATGGTATTTCCTGAAAAGAAATACCTTACTTTACCTACCACAGTCAGGTATAACATAGTTTTGAGCAAGTTTTTAAGCAGAAGAGTCAAGAATTTCATAATCTACATGTTTTTGATGTTACTGAGTCTGGCTGTAGGTAATAAAGTGGGGAAAGGTTGGTTTTTGGCTGCAGTCAGACTCTGAACTCTCAGTAGTTATTCATGCTGTCACTAAACTGCCCTTGAGCATCAAGCCTTTACCTTTTCTACCTGCAAACCCCATTTGCTGTGGTGTTGCTTGCCTCAAATCCTATGCAAGTAACAATTCTCAAAACTTTTGCAAGGGGAAGCAGGGGATCCTTTTATTTGAAGGAAGCAAGGTTTTCTATATGCATGACCACTATCCCCAAAGGCAGAAAGAGAAACTTCCATAAACTTCAAGCCAGAGAAGTTATTTTTGCCTTAAACCATTTAGAAGAAGTCATTAAAGGGAATGTCATTCCTCATCTAAACTTTCTTCTCCTTGAAGTTTTCATTATTCTTTCCTGAAGAGAGGAATTCTTGCTGCTCTGGAGGAAGAGGAGGAGGATGGCTCTGAAGCTGAGGGCATGGGGGTGGTGTTAAAGTAGTTTCTTTTTCGGTAGTTTTCACTTGTTGCATTTCTTTTGAGATATGTTTGTTTGAGTAACCTCTCCTTAGGATATACTAAGCAGATTTGGGTATCAAAATTGTTGACTATCAAAAAGAGTATCATTATAATATGATAAACTGCCCTTTTGAGGTTTTTTCCCCTGAGGTTTTAGAGGAGTTAGTTTTAAGCTCTTATCTCAAATTCTCTGCAGCTTAGAGTCGTGGGAAGCAGGGGAAAGCTGCTGAGTGATCTTTGTTGGAGGCCTCCAGCCTTTTACTTGCAAAGCTTCACTTGAGGTAATTCTTGTTAGTTCTGTGTCATCTCCTTGCTCCCCTGGTCACTGCTCTGCTGTGCTGCTGGCATTCCCTGATGTGCACTTGTATGGATGAGTGGGCAGAGATCTGGAGCACATGGGATTTGAGCAGGGAGATGCAAATGCACTGGAACTGGTCCTGTGTGGCTCCCTGGGTCATAGCTTCAGGTTTTTGGCGCTGTGCTGGCATAAGCATGATCTTTTTCAGTGTTGGAGAGTCCCTGATTTCATGAACTAAAAAGCCTTCTAGGACTCCTTCATCTGTTTCAGTTCTTGTGAGTGTTGTCTAGAGGTTGTTACGAAATAAAACTCAGCAGATAAACAGATTGCAGTTGGGGTCAAGCATTTTCAAGCATTGTCTAAGTGGGGTTTTTATTATTATTTATTGGGTAGGTCTTGTGTCAAGCAAAATGAATGCCAGCTGCACTGATAGAGCCAGGTGATTAAGAACTGAACTGGTATTAAGGTCACTGGCTGAATTAGAGAATGAGATGGATTAATGTTTGCACAATATTGAAGTATGTGCCAGCTGCTAGCAGCTGTGGTCTTTGTTTTTCTTCTTAAAACTGAAAAGAAATGTAGAATTTTAATGCCTCTCTGCTATAATCTTGACAGTTAAATGCCTTATGTCAGTAATGGGTGACTTTGTTGGGACAGATCATGGAATTGACTTCAGTCAAGTGTTGTGCAGGCATTCATCTCCATTCCCTCCCAAACCGAGCTCTGTAAATTGAATTGGCGTTCTGTTGTTTTGCCAGAGATCTGCCTGTTCCTTGGTTTACCAGTCCAGGTAACAGTTTGTTTATCTAATGAAGCTCATGCAGATGACCAAAGCACAGTCTGCACAAGGAAAAGACACATTCAGAACATGATATTCCTTTTCTTTTCCTCCAAATTCCCTGCCTTGAATCTGAGGTTGCTCGGTGTGACACGAAGCCGAGTGCCCCATCCTGCCCTTGAGTCACAACCCCTGCAGCACCTCAGGCTGAGGGAAGAGCAGATGGAAAGGATCCAGAAGGAAAGGACCTGGAGGTCTTGGTCAACAGCAGCTAAAAAAGGGTCCAGGTGGGCAAGAGGCCAGTGGCCCGTGGGCTGTGCCAGCTGTGGGGTGACACAGCCCCCGGGCCCTGGGCTGGCCCTGCTGAGGCCCTGCTGGAGCTGTGTCCAGTTCTGGGCCCTCTGGCCAGAGGGACACCGAGGGGCTGGAGCATGTCCAGGGCAGGGAATGGAGCTGGGGAAGGGAACAGAGCCTCAGGAGAGGCTGAGGGAGCTGGGAAAGGGGCTCAGCCTGGAGAAAAGGAGGCTCAGGGGGCCCTTCTGGCTCTGCACAAGTCCCTGCCAGGAGGGGACAGGCAGGGGGGTCGGGCTCTGCTGCCAGGGAACAGGGACAGGAGGAGAGGGAATGGGTTGGGTCAGGGGAGGCTCAGGTTGGACATCAGGAGGAATTTCTCCGTGGAAAGGGTGGTCAGGCCTTGGAAAGGACTCCCCAGGGAGGTGTTGGAGTCTCCATCCCTGGAGGAGTCCAAGGAAGGCCTGGATGTGGCACTCAGTGCTCTGGGCTGGTGACAAGGTGGGGATCGGGCACAGGTTCAACTCAGTGGCCTTGGAGAGCTTTTCCAACCTAAACAATTCTGTGATTCTTATTATCATAAGCATAATAATAAGGTTCATATCTTATTCATATTATCATAAGCATAATAAGAGCATAGGGTTCCTCTGGAGCTCTTTGCTCATCCTGGTGAGTCTGCAGTTACTGTTTTTTTCAGAGGTGGAGCCTGTATGTGAGGTGGCAGATGAGCTTTTCCCTGAGACCAGAGGAGGGTTTTAAGTTGCTCATATTTGCTGCATGACTTGACTGCAGTTCTTTACTGGATGTAATGGTCATTTTGCCCTGCAAAATGAAATCACTGGTACCAGGTGCTGAACTCATACTCTCTCTAGTGAAGCAGCCAGAACCTGCCACCACTCTCATTTCACAAAATAGAATTTCAAAGCAGTGTGAATTCATTAGCAGGGCTGCATCCAGGTCTTGGATTCCTACATCACCACTGAAGAACCACTTGGGTGTATTTGAACGAGCGGTTTGGCTCTCTGTTGCAGAGCAGAGCTAATTTTGATCCTACAGAGCTGATGATCAGTAGTAGTTGAACACTGATTGTCCAAGTACAACTCTCCAGTTACCAAATGAGTTTAAAACGATTGCGTGTACTGGGGTTTTCTTTGGCATGGCCATAACCTCAGGAATCGGTGTTTGGAAAGCAGGGACAAATGTTTTAAATGCCTGAATATTCCTTTTCACTTTGGGCTGCATAGGATTTAACAAGAAATCATTAATGCAGACTGTTAATATGCTGGTGTTACTTTTGATAAGTGGTGTTGGGATTTCCCCATGGCAACTGCAATAAACACACAGCGAGAGGCACTTTCTGCCAAAAACCACAGAATGGCTTTTTTCATGTGCGAGGAGAAAGAAATGTCAGTATATTGAACCCGTGAAACTATCATCTATTTTGTTCATGAAAAGCATCCAGCATAAAGCTATTATCTTGATGGGAGTTGAAAACGGGGCGTTTGATGATTTTGATGGTTCAGGCTGGTACATAATGACAGTGTGTGACAACTACTTGTGCTTTATTGACAAAATAATACCAAATGTTTCCTTAAAGCAAAGCAGGCGGCGAATGCCAGCGAGAGAATAAGCAAACAGTGCGCTGTAGCTTTCTACAATCTTCTTTTGATCATCACAGATGACATTAATGGTCAGCCTTGTTATTTATTGAGGTTCCCTTCGGGAATAAGAAGGGAAGTAAGGCAGAGAGACCTGCAGTGCAGCTGTTGGGCTGCAGGAACAGCTGTAAGGGGTGTTTGGAACAGGCAGGGACTCAGGGCAGCATGTTTGTCATGAGGGTCACTTGGTCAATAGGTGTCATTTGGAGGGATGTTTGTGGAGTGGGTTCACTTAAGCCATCATTTAACCTCATGCTTGGTACTTGTTCTCGTGTTCTGGGTTCCATTGAGGCTGCCCAGATGAAGATGTAAAGGTCACTCGTCTGAAGTGATAACCCAGAGTAAATCTCTCCATGTATTGAGATGTTACAGCAAGGGCTTTGTGAGGAGCCCTGTAGGATCTGGCTGTAATGTCAGTAGAGTCCCTGGGATTTACCAGGTAGGTACATCTGTATTTCCTGGCTGTAAATGTTCCATGTGGGTGGTACTCAGAGCCTGTCTCCTTGCTTTGAGAAGTGTTCTCTCTATATTGCCTGACACGTGTTATTTGTACCTTTATTTTCACTAGTTTATAGATAGAGAGAGCTATTGAATTAAAGATTCAGAAATGTCAGTTCTGGTTACATCAAGCAACTTTGACTTTTAAATGAATTGATGATGTGTCTCAACTCCTGAGCTTGAGGAAGTTCATTTCAGCCTTGAAGGTACTTAATAAGAAATAAATTCAAAGTTTCTTGGGAAAATCCCAGTGTTAGTAAAGGGTTCTTGTTCTTCCCAGTTCCCATTTTGTGAATGAAGCCTCCCAGCAGATCTTTCCTACTTGGAAGGATTAGATGCTGATGTTTTGCTACTTAGATATGAAGGGGAGCTCAAATACTGTGCTGAGTGCTGCCAGCTCCTGGTGCTTCCAAGTGATTTATAATCCCTCTTTGTTTGCATGTATTTGTCAGTCAGCTTGTCTGGCTCCTTTGACAGAGAATCTGGATTCCTGAAAGTGCTGGTTTAGGACTTGTTGTGTATGTACATATACATGTGTGGGGTTTGAGGAGAGGGTTCTGCATCACTGATGTAAATTTTTTCCCTCTGATTCCCATGCAAACAGTTGCTTAACAGCAGTGCCAATGGATTAAACATAAGGGAAAACTCTTGAAAAAGTGGGTGATGAACCACTCAGTGCAGCTGTATTTGATTTGATTTGTGGGGATGTGAAGGCATTTATGGAGCTGACTCCCTCCTTCATTTCTCTGCTGCTTTTGTGGGTGCAGATGTTATTTGGGTGTTAAAAGCACAGTATTTCACCTTAATGAGTTACTGTTTGTTCTCACTACTAAGTGGCACTTCTTTTCTTAGTGAAAAGAACTGAAAAATCAGTAGTAGCCCTTAATCCCGCTAGAGTTGCTCTTATGAGCATTCCTGCAGAGGTGATGCTCTCCATCCTCCCAAAACCGAGGTCTCCCAAACCCCAAAGCCTTCTTTGGGATGAGTGTCAGAATGACAGAGTGCCTGAGACATCTCCTGCTCTTCCAGGGCTCATGTTGCGTTTGTATCCGGGGTAAACTGCCTGGGAAACTGGGATGTTGACCCAACTGTTCCTTATGCAACATTCTAATTCAGAAGCTCCTCTGTTCAGAGATACAGAAATATTTATGTTGGCAAGGCAACAGCTTTTATGCCTTGACCTCTGTGTCTGCAGGGAAAAATCTGATTTTGTGCTCGTGGAGGATACAAGATTTAACTTTTCTCCAGTTTTAATTACAAAAGCTGTTAAAATTAACCCTGCATTGTTCTTCACCACTTTCAGGGGGTTGTGTTCAGGCCTTGGAGAAAAATTAAAATTTGTCTTCTGTAACCAGACTTGAATTGAAAAATCACCATTTTTGCCTCATCCTCAGCTACAGATTGCTGGTTTCCTTGCTCAGGCTGCTCTTCCTCAGGATGAAGGAAGATGTCCAGGATGGCAGATCCTCACTGGCTGTCACTGGTACCCCTCTCTTGCCCCTTCCTCATGAGGAGCTCATCTCACTCCCCCCCTGCCATGGGCAGGGACACCTTCTGCTCTCCCAGGTTACTCCAAGCCCTGTCCAACCTGGCCTTGGACATTTCCAGGGATCCAGGGGCAGCCACAGCTGCTCTGGGCAACCTCTGCAGGGCCTGCCCACCCTCTGAATAAAGAATTTCTTCCTAATATCTAATCTAAATCTTTCTTCTTTTACTTTAGTACACTTCCCCCTTGTGCTGTCACTATCTGACCTTGTAAAAAGCCCTTTAGGTACTCAAAGTCCAGAGTGAGGTCTCCCCAGAGCCCTCTTACATCCTGACTTGTTAAATTTGTCAATGAAGGGTTTGTTTTAATAAAAAGAGGCTAATCTCTGCCCTCATGAGAAGGTGGTAACTTTGATTTTGTGCTGTTGGCCAGGAATTTCCTCACATTTCCAGCATGGCAGCCTTGTGCTATTCAAGAGTTAACTAGAGATATTTTTAATTCCATGCAGAGTTGTGCGTGGCAGGGTTGTTTCCCAAGGGTCAGAGGAAGAAGAGGGCAACACTAAAGGACTCTTTCTGAAAAAAATATGTTTTAAAAGCAACGTTCAGAAGTCCCTGGGAGTGAAGGGCCTCTTTCAGCTCCTGTTTGCAGTGCAGTGTCTCTGTGGGGTTACCTGGGTGTTAGTGAAATGCCTTTGAATGCAAGCAGTTCTGGCCAAAGTATGTTATTTTTGTATCTGATTCTAATCTCTCAAAAATATTTTAGCGTGTCTTAAGTCTTCAAAATTCCCGGCTATTTCTGAGTTAGCTGGGAAGTCACTGCTTAGGGCAGATGATGGAATTTATATTCAGCTTCTGGGTAAGGTGGGGATGGGGCCTTCGAGGAGGGGAACTGAAGTTCTCAGAAAAAAATTCTTTATTTTCAGTTTAGATATCTGCAGAGCTTCCCAGGTGACTCAGGGTGAGGTTATTTGAGAATGACAGGCTCTGAAAAGAGCAGGTTGGGATCAGATAAGAGAGATGTATGTTTGGATGTGTATAAAGATGTGTAAACAGCTGTATGTTATTTCTGTATGTATGCACCAGAGGCATGGAAATGCTGGGAGTCTGTTTGGCTGCCTTGAAAACTTGTAGGAATCCTTCCCTTTTGCCCCTTCTTATCTCTTGGTCTTGTGAACATAAAGGGTGGGGAGCGAAAAGCGAAATCCTGCAGTTGGTTTGCTTTATGTTGGGATTTAAACATTCCTGAGATTATTGGCACATTTTAGTACTGCCACCTGCTTTACCTCCTCACTGCAGAGCCTCAGGTGTGTCTTCTGCCTGCTGTCTGCCAGTGAATCACCTGCTAATGCAGTTGACCTCCGGCCCTTCGAACTGACTCTATTTTTAACCTAAAGCAGGGAGGAGAATTCATGCTAAGTAGAGGCTGATTAGACAGCACTGCAGTCATCTAAAGACTTGTTGTTGCTCTAACTTCCCTCTTCCTTCAGGAAACAGGGCTGATGGCATGGAAGAACTTGTTCTGAAAAACATTTTGAGAGATTAAAATTAAAAAAATTAAATATATATATATGTAATTTGTATATAATATATATGTTTAATCGTGGAATCTGGGAGTTTTTCCGTTCAGTTGTGCCTGTAAAATAGAGATATGATGGCTGCTGTTTTATATGAATGCTGTAAAACTTTCTTTTCTGCTTTGGCAGATGGTTTCATTCAGTTTAACTCTGATTAAGATATCACAGTCCTGGGCAGATGTGCTGTTCCTGTCCTGAGGTGGATGTGCAGTGTTGCCTTTCCCTGCTCCTGTGTATTTCTGCCACAATGGCCAAGTTACACTTCAGTGGTGAAGCTAAAAATCAAGAGGAGACCTTTCCATGAGCTCTCCCAGTCGGTGTAAGAGCAGTTCATAACCCCAGATGCCCTTCCCAGTCTCACAGCTTAGTGGCAGAAACAAATAATCTTCCCCTGAGGGATGGTGGGGATTAAAGTGCAGGTCAGTGTTTGTCCTTTGGCTGTAGCATCTCTCAGCACTCGTCATTCAGCTGCTTCTTGCACCTGGAGCATTCCTGATCCAGCTCCTCCTGTAGATGAGCAGCATGTACCACTCACCTCCTTTTCCCAGATTCTCCCACCTAAATCTCAGCCAGAGTAGCAGCAGGATTTGAGTTTTCCTTTGTTTAAGGAGGTTTCCTTTGTTTAAAGGCCACCCAACCTTTCTGTTGGGTGGCCTTTATTGGTTTTCATCTGATCTGTTTGGAACCCATCCTGATTTGGGGTGTTGAAATAGCCATGCTTGATTATTTTGAGGGACCTTTGTGTCCCTTCTGAATGAAGTCTGAGGGTCTGCTAGGAAGCATCTCAAAAGCAGGGCTTTCCTGGGAGTGCCTTGGTAGGGGGAACAGAAAAGTGCATTTAAAATAAAGGATTCCAGAACATAGTGGGATTTATTTGCTGTGTTAATTACAGTTTTGTTCTAGGTAACTGTTGAATGATGCTATATTAACTTCTTCCTATTATAAGATGCCTTTTGCCATGAAAATGGAAGTTCTGATTTCCTTGTGGATTATGGATTGCAGTCCCAGATGTTGTATTTCACACTGTACCACTGAAACTTCAGTATGAAATCCCTGCAGGCCCTCAGTGTGCGTGTGGGCACCTTGTGGGCTTTCACCTGGGAATCCTTTCAGGTGGCTTGGAAAAGAAATGAGCACACTGAAGGAAATTGTTCTTGGAGTCCCTCCTGGAGTTTCTTTGGCAAGAGCACAGGCCAAGTCTGTTGAGGCTGGCTGCAGTAAACCAGGCAGAGGTGTTAAGGTGAAGCTCCTCTTTATACTTACAGGGTATGTTCCTGTCACAGCTTGCTTTAACCTCTACCCTTGCAAGGTATGTCAGGAATTGACTGATAACAAATCCCTTTCCATCCCCAAATAAAGAAGAAATGGAGTGTCATCTGAGTGTGCATGTTCTGGTTTGTATTTTTAGGGCCCCCAGGTTGAGAATCTGCTGTATCAGTGTGATGTTACCCATAAATAGTGTGGATAAAGTATGGAGACAGGTGGCTGTTGTGTGGAAGAAATGATGGAAAACCAGTTTGGTGTTGGGGGCTTGACAGCATTTAGTGGGTGATGGAGCTGGTTATGATTTATGAAATGTGTGTGACCCTGTTTCCACAAGCTCAGGACTTCACACAGCTTTCCTTCAGCTGTAGCTGGCTGCCAGGTCAGTGCCCTGTCCCCAAATACCCCACTGCTGCTGGCTCTGAGTGTCTCGTGTCCAGCCTCCTTCCCCAGCCCACTCACAGCTGCCACTGCTGCCCTTGGGGAATAAAACCAGAGGAATTTAACTGTTCCTTCCCTCCTGCAGGAGGGGGCTGAGTTACCCAGCCAAGCTCCAGTGAGCTCTGCAGATTTGGGACGGAGAATTCCCGCTCCCAGTCTTTCTGTGCATTTCACTCTTACAGCTGGGTTACGTGGTTCACACTCAAAATGATTTCTTTCTGGACCTGATCTGAGTTCCTTTCCTGCACAATAATCCTAGGAATGTGTCACTGCAGTCATCACAAACACTGCTGGCCTTCACTGTTTACATGTGCTGTCCCCTGTCCCCCAGCGCTGGCAGCACCAGCAGTCCTCAGGGGAGGAGGAAGGAAGGGTTTTGTGCAGTAAAAACGGAACAAAAATCACAGCAAAAACATAAAACATGGGTTTTTTTCCTGCTGAGATTAATAAAAATGGATCTATGTGCATTTTTTCAGTCATTCAGATGATGAGCTTTGAGAAATACTTGACCAACAAGCAGTGGATGCTGGATGAGAGCTCAAGCAACCTCATGTAACCTCCACAAAGGGCTTCCCAGATAAACCAAGGCTAAATTTGGGTTCATACCACTGTAGTTTAGCTTATCTTGTCAGCTCTTCTACCCTTTTCAGCTAGTCTCAGAGGAATTTTTTTTTTCTTAATTCCCTTTCTTCAGTGGCATGGCATTTTTTTGGGATTACATATGATTAATTTACATATATAAAGATATATATGTAATATATATGTATAAATATGTATGTGTAATTTTAATATATAAATCCATGTGAAATGAAGTCTGCTTGCAAAGCCTTTATTTCAGGCACATTCCTATGCATATTTAATAATTTTATGGCTGTGGCTAAGCTGGTGAGCTGTGTGATAGGAGTTTGGACTCTTTGTGTCCTTGTGCTCTGGGCTGGGAATTTTTGAGTAATAAAGGCAGGCAGTTGTGTTTAACTCCAACTCGTGAAATCACTTAAAGTGAATTTTACCACCTTTATTTCTTCATGTTTGTTTAGTGGAATATGCACCCAGCAGGCCAAACCTAGGAAAAAGTGATTGCAGAACCAGTAAAATCAGCTGGGTGTTGAAATAAGTGGTTTTGCAGCATTCTCACTTGTATTTTTTTCCCTTCATTTCAGTGTCATGTTTTTTCCAGTGGATGACTTGTGCTTAAAACCTTGGGCCTCAAAGTGGTTGTGAGGATTTTTGTTGGGAGTTTTAAGGACATTTTTAATGATTCTGTCACAGATTTTGGTAGCATTTTTGAGGAGCATTTCCAGGACACTATAATTGGTACATGAAGTGGGAGCCAGTTTGTGTAAATGCAGCTTGAATTACAGCACAGCTTTTGAAGTCTTGAGTCTTTGAGGTTCTGGTCACCTGAATTTTCAGGAAGGAGTGTGGCATTTTAATTCCTAGAGCAGATTTTTGAGCTGGAAACTCTATGGCTGTTTATATTAAAGTGAGATTTAAGTATGGGATTTTCTTGGAAAATACCAATAAAGGCTGAGGGATCACTGCAAAACCCCAAAGGTCAAGTTTTCAGTAGACTCTTGTGCTGTTTGTACCTTTTGTCCCTAGGCATGTTATAAATCACTTCTGGAAATAATTTTGGGAATTACTGAGAAGAACTTCACCAGCCTTGAAATTGCTGTGAGGAGGAAACATCCTGTGCTGAGCAGCCTTGAAAGAATGGCATCACATTTCTCCTTTCTTGTTGATGCTGTTGTGTTTGGGGACAGGCAGGGGATGGGTGTGGGTTGGGGTTCTTCAGCTCAGATTTAGGTGTTGCTCTCTTGTTAAAGGATCTGCTTTTAGCTCCAGGGACTCTCCTTCCCCAGCACTTTTTGGCCTGGGTAGTGAGATTTATTTACTGGAGTGTTTAAGGTGGATCTTTGTCCATAATGCCAGTGGATGTTGTGTTTTGGGATAAATGACTGACTTTCTAAGGATCTGATTAACAAATGCTTCATTATAGCTTCAAAATGCTTAATGCTCACTGTATGTCTGTGTTGGGGAGGACACTGAGGTACAGGCTGTCAAATACAGTGTCTGCATCAAAGTATTGGAAACTTCTGTTGCTATTCTTTATGCAGAAAATCTCATAATTCCTCCTCTGATTCATCTTGGACATTTTATTCCCCAGATACCAGTTGGGTAATGTCAGTTTTCCATTTCTTGCACTGGGATTTCCAACAGTTCCTTTTTGAAATTCAGCATATCTCCTTTTTTTTTTTTTTTTTTTTTAACTATAAGGATTGTGGTGACATCTCTATTTAATTTAAAAGATAAATGCCTGACTCTGGGGAGTTCAGCTGTCTGAAAACACCTTGAAAGTTCTGTGAGGTTTCTTTTCCTCCAGGTGAAAATGCTCCCTTCCTTTGTTGAAAGTGGGAATGAGCATGGCAGGTTGTGAATTCTTGGGAAGGATTGAGGGACAGTGATCCAGGGTATCTGCAGGGGTGGTCACACCTGGGGTCACTCAAGTGGCACAGCCAAACCTTGTGAACAGGCAGGTCATGGATATTTCAAGGTGCAGTGGTGCAGCACTTGAGAGCAGCCAGAGGTTTTCAGTTCTCAGTATCAGATGCAATCCTGAACAAGGATTTAATTCACAAGCACAATTTGCAGCCTGAAATCCATAGTGGGTTTTTTACTGCATTTATCTCAGGCTTTTCCTTCATATGGTGACTGGTCTGTACAGAGATTTCTTCATCCAGTAATTCTTTGGGAGCCCTCTGTGACTGCCTGCCTGCTTTTTTTTAATGGGGAAAAACTCATGTAATGCTTCCCTAGATAATTTTGTTAATTTTTCTTGTGCCTAAAACAATTAAATAGGTAACATGGTTTTGGGGGTTTTTTTCTGCTGTAGCCTTGGTATAATTCACCATGATAATTGCTTTATTGCAATGACAGATGACATCTTTGTGGTTCTAAGTACACACCTGGCTTAGCTACTTAGAATAAGGTTGGACTTGATCTTGGAGGTCTTTTCCAGCCTGAATTTCCTGTGATTTTCACAGGGATACAGGCACTTTCTGATGTGTATCCATGGTGCTTGGGATAGAGCAGGGCATGTTGATGATGCTCAGCTGTAATGCTGGGCAGGATTAATGAAAATCACTTCACAAGAAGCATTTCCTCCAAAGCAGGCAGCATTTAAGGAGCCTGGAGGCAGCTCTGGAAGCAGGGATGCAAGGTAATGTTTTCAGTTTGCATTGTCTGCTGTCCAGCTTTTTCATCAAAACACTTGTTTTCTTCTATAAAAACAGTAGGCTTGTGTGCAGCCTTTAATTTTGTCATGCAGCCTGGTAAGGTGATCCTGCTTAAAACTGCTGGGAGCCTTTTCTTAGCCTCCTGTAGATCCTACCAGAGGGAACAGCAATAGGATGTGATCCACCTACTCTTTTAGGCTCCCTGATAAAGTGTGCTCCCAGTGAAATGGCCAGTCCTAAAATGATATGGAAATATTCTCTTGCTGTAGAGGCTGGCACCGAGGCAGATAAGGGGAGCAAATTGTTCTGAGATATTCATCTTATGATGTGAACAAGAGGAGAATGAGTTGGAGCAGAGGGTTTATCTGAAATCTGTATTCTGTGCCTTTTTCTTTCAATGCATGGGATAAGTGGAGCTCAGAGCAACCTGATCTGGTGGAAAGCGTCCCTGCCCATGGCAGTAGGTGGTTTTTTAAGGTCCTTTCCAACCCAAACTATTACATGATTTTTAATAATTGGAAGTCATGTTTTTACATCAATAAATGGGCGCTGCCAGAACTGTTTACCCTGCTTTTGTTTAGTGGTGAATATTCTGTTACATCCCCAGGTGTGTCTTGTCAGATCTCTAACTGTGGTCTCCTCATCTCCCTGAGCTGGCTGTAATTGGCATAATTTGGTGGTGGAGCACCACCTTTTAAAGGCTGATCAATATTGGTGTGAGTCAGCAGGGACACAAATGGTGGGTGGCTCTCAGCCCACCAGGAAATGCTTCCACAGCTTGTAAAGGTGAGGTGTTAATTGGAGCCAGCTGCTATGGATGGCATTACCTTTGCCTCATATTAAAATGCTCTGGAGACTTGGATTTCAGGTGTTTGGGGTCACCCAAACCACTGTTATAAAATGATTTAGATTTTCTTGTCTGCCTCTTGTTGGTGTTTAGGATAAAAGCTGTTTTGTTTATCTATGAATGTGGAAGAACCTTAGGCTTTTGTGGAATGGAGAGATTGCATTGCTGGCATTACTTTACCAGTGTATGTAAAGGTTTGTCCCCTCATTTCCTTGCATAATATGGATAATAAGTAAATCTGCTTAATCTGAAGATTTCTCTATTAAAGCAGCTTTGGGTTTCCCAAAACAAACCACTCAGAGCAGGAGACACCTCACTTTTCCAGCTCTGCTTCCATCAGGTACAACTTGGTGCCATTTTTCTAATCCTGGGGTTAGATGTCTTGAGCATTCAAGGGAAAAAAATCTGGAATGCAGTTGGAACAACCTTCCAGCCATCATTTGGGACCAAGTTACAAGTGGAAACTTGTTGGCTTGTTAGAAAAGCAGTGAACTTGTGCTGGGAAAGTGAGATTTTCATACTCCATGCCTTTGGGAACAGTTTCCTAGAGCTAGATGAAGACAGTAAATTTGGAAATGCTTGTTTTTCTTTTGGTTTTAAACTCATGCCTTTCACTGTTAAGTCCAGGTTTTTATCTTATGTAGTATTATTTGTTGGCAGTGTGCCCTGCAGTATGATAAAGCCCCGTCACTTCTGTGAATTAAGTGGAAAGGTCAGCAAAGGCAATTAAAAATGTGCCAGAATTATTAAATAAGACATCTGTTGAAATTGCCACATCCCTTGAAGTATTCCAGGCCAGGCTGGACGAGGCTTGGGGCAGCCTGGTTTAGTGGTAGGTGTCCCTGCCCATGGCAAGGGGTGAAATGAGAAGGTTTTGTGGGTTCCTTTCATCCCAAACCATTCTGGGCTCTGTAGTGGCTGTCAAAATTCACTGGCTTCTCAAATGGAATGGGAGTGAAAGCCTGGATGCTGGAGAAGAAATTCCAGTATTGTTGGGATTTAGCTTATGCAAATGTCTTGTGGCATTTCAAATAAATATTGAGGGGGGAGGGGGAACCCTTCCTAGACAGAGCTTTTGATGATGGTACAGGAGTAGTCAGGCTCTGGTTTCCTTGCACAGCCTCCATAAAAATGCTGGAAGGACTGAGTGCTAAAAATACATCCTTAACCCCACAGCAGTGGTTTGTGTTGGCCTTCCTGGAGGAATGAATCTCTTTAATTAGTAAGACAGTGAAGTTTATTTTGGGGTTTGCCTTGTTTTCGTTCTGGGATGTGAATGAACTCTTATGCACTGCAGCTTAAAAAAATACAGAATGCTGTAGCTGTGCTGGGGTCTGCTCCAGCTGCTGGCAGCAGCTGCAGCCTGCACTGCCCTCCTCATCCCCCTGCCCGCCTTTGCCTGGGAAAAAATAAACCCATTTAAACGGGGAGGAGGAGCCAGGAATTGTTTTGATCTGCCCCAGTAGCTGCCTTGATGTGCTAACCACATGTTTGTCTGTGTGATCCTAAGGACAGAGCTCCCCTGGCTTCGTGCAGGAGCAGCTTTTGGGACTCTGTGGAAAGGGCAGAGCTGGTCCCTCTGGATTCTGGAAGTGTGCATTCATTGTCATGTGTTCTGCTGCTGCTTTTGGGGTGGTTTCTTGAGATTTGGGGACTGTGACTGTTTGCATTCTCTTTCCCTGCTCTACTGCTTCCAAGTGACTGTGTTTTATTAAGGCTTTAAGGCTGCACTTGATTGTGTTAATTGTTTTCTTAAGAGTGTGTGCTGGTGGTGTTGCTGGAGTAGAGGCTGACACCCTTCATGCTGGCTTTGAACTACGTTTTAGATCTTTGTGTGGGTTTTTGGCATTCTTTATTTTTATTTTTTTTCTAGACATGAGAAGAATTTTTCATCATGAATATCAGTGGCTGATGGGGTTGAGTTTACCTGAGGAAGTGGCACAGAGGTGACAAAGAATATAAACTGGTCCCCAGCTTTCCTTTCTTAGCTCACATAAAGGAAATAGGAGGTTACATGATTAGTAGGGAACAGGATTTGAAGGGAGAATAATTCTTCAAGTGTTTGGGTGCAGGGGTTTAGCAAGGACTCAGTTTACAGCATGGTTTGCTAGAGCACATTATAGGTCAAGATGCAGCAAGAGGGCTTGTGCAAAAATAGCTCATATTTTCTAAATTATCTTTTAATAGGCCTCATTTGCATGTTGTAAAATAGCAAACGTGAAAAGCATCAGAGCCAGGACTTAAAGGACAGAGGTGTTTGGTCTCTTAGGTGAACAAAATTGGTTTCTGATTACTGAGCTCTGCATGGGCTCTTTTAAAGATATAATTTCTAGTGCAGGGCTTTGAGTTTAAAGTATGTGCCTGAGGTGATGGGAACCTGCTGAAGCTTGGAAAACACACTTGAGTTTTTTGGCTTCACCCAGGAAACACAAATAAGAGTGTAGCCAGAGGGCAGGATTTTTGCAAAGACCCACAACAGTCTGATTCCTTGATGAGTGGTGGTTTTTTTTAAAAAAAATAATAAAAAGTCATATTACCAGTTCTGGCAAAGTAAAGATTGAGCTATATAAGCCTCAAATGGAGAAGGATTAACAAATGGATATTTGCAATGGTTCAGTGTTGATTTAGATCTCGGGCATTGCAATAATTCTCCAGGTGCTGTGGGTGCTGGATGGATGATGGGAGGGGAGGAGAAGCTGAAGGAATGATAGGGAATGGACTTTGGCATCCTGGTGGTTTTTCCTGACTTCTGGCTTCCTCCAAACCTGCAGCTTTATCTGCAGGGGAGAGCTGAAAGAAGCTTTGTGTTTGCAGCCACCGAGTCCAAGGTTCATGTGAGCAGTGTTTTGGATTTCCAAAATAAATACTTTGTACTTGCATGGGTCCTGTATTTTCTGAAATGTCTGGTGGTAGCAGGTGCTTTTTAAATAGGAAGCTGTGGAAGGAAACTTTTCCTAATGGAGCATTTAGTCACATTATCTTCTCTAGCTGTTATTAACTGTTTTTAAGCAGTTCTCAGGCAAAAGGTGCTGGCAGACCTGAGCCCTCCCCTGCTTGCTTGGCTTTCTGTTGGCTTCAGGATGCATCCCTGGCTCAGCTGTGCTAGGTCCCAGGTTTTTAGTGCTGGTTTGATGTTTTGGTGGCTTTACAGGCTCTTGGGCAGCAGGGTAATGAAATGGAGTAAGTGGGTATTAGCTTTGTTGCAGGAAGATTAAAAACTAACTGGGAAGCTGAAGCATCTGAGGTGAGTCTGCATTGCTCAGGTGTGCTGCCAGAGCAGAGTTCCTGGACAGGGAGAGCATCCAGGGTACCTGCCTGTGCTGAGCAGCTTCATGGGGCCATCTCCTCACCCCATGAGACCAGACACTGACCATGTGTTCCCTGCCCCACTTTCTGCTTTAGGTTCTCCATGTCAGCTCTGAGGAAATCAGCCCTTTTCTCATAGTGGATCTCTGCAGAACTGACAGAAAATGGGCCCCCTCTGCACCATTTCCTTGTTGCTCTAAGCAAGGCTTTTGCACTGGTTCCAGCTCAGCATTAATTCCCTTTGAGACCATGCCTTGGATTGCACTGACTTTTTTTTTTTTATTTTTTTAACATTTGACAAAAGCTTTGTTTAAACAAGTTAGATGTGCATCAGGCTAATAAATATAAACCCCATCAGATTATTCCTGCTGGGCTGTTCTCTGGAGAACAGAGTCCCATTTGTGTATTTTCCACTAATCATCTCCAAATCTTGCATGGGTGATATCAAGTTAAGGAAAGTGGATTTAGGATTACATATGGCACAGTCAGGGAAAAAGAGGCTCTGTTTTGACAACCAGCATAGCAATCTGGGAGACATGACTCCAGTTCTAAAAAATGTTTTCAGAAATGTGTTGCATAAACAAGTCATCATTTCCCTGGTGGAGAGGGGAAATGTTTTTCTAGATGTACTTCTGTACAAACCTTCTGGACCTGTTTTCCGTAGCCTCAGTTAAAAGCACTGAAAAAGGTCAATGTGAGTGGTCAGATGATGTCAGAGCACAGATTTGGGTTCAGAAGCAAGGAGAATGGGCCATGAGGTGATTTGTAAGTGACTGAACTTGTGTTCACTGCAGGTTTTGGCATGTGGGTGCTGTGACTGCAGCAGGAGAAAAAAGAATCCTTGATGGCACCATCACTCCTTTGCAGGAGTGGGGTAGGGACAGAGGGTAGGGGCATTTTGGGGATGGGGAGAGTTGTAGGTTCAGCTGAGTTTTAGGATCCCACCCATTAAACCATGTTGACTTCATCCTGGCTGCCTGGGTGTGATGAGGGGTAGAGTTTGCCTCTGCCTGCATTAATCACACTGTGCAAGCAGCAAGATGGAATTGAGTGAGGTCTATAGCTGGCTGGGTAAATGAGGTGCTGGGGAAAGGCAGACTTGTCTTCATGGGGAGAATCATAGCTCACATTTACTGGAGTTTGTAGGAGAGGACAAAGGAAATCTGTTCATTTTGATTGCTCTTGCTAAAGACTTGAGCTGAGCTGCCATCTGATAAGAAGGAGGGTCTGTCCTCTTGTGCATAAAACTTTTGAAAAAGTAGGAAATCATGTCTAGGAATAAATAATTGATTTTCTTTTTTGTGTTGAAAAGACCCAGCAGCAAATCCTGGAGGAATCTGCTGTAGCCTCTTCAGGTTAAGATACTGATGAATGCCCAGGGAAAGCAAAAACCAGGAGCTGGTTGTGCACAGCTACAGAACAACCTGGTGATGGTTAGTGATGGACATCCTGGTGGTTTGAACTTGCTGTAGGTCAGTGTGGGGACAGTAAAAGGTGGGGAATTTGGTCCAGCCAAGAGCAACCCCCCCTGAGGAGTGGGGCAGCCAAGATGGATCAGCATGAGGGAGGAGGGGGATGTAAAGATGGAGTCACTCATGTTCATCCCTTCTTACTTAAAGATTAAGATGCACGTTGTGAAACTGGTAAGAGGCAGATTAAAACCCAGCCCAGTAGTTTTCCCTTTTGTTATAATCCCAAAGACAATAGAGCTGTGAGTCCCTGTAGGACCTTGGCAGTGTCCTTAGCAGAGATGCACAGCTGTGAGAACAACACTTCAAGGTCTGTGTTTATGGGAAGAGACTGCCTCTCTCTGAACTGCTTGTTCACAGAATCCCAGGATGGTTTGGGGCAGAAGGGACCTTCAAGCTCACCCCATCCCACCCCCTGCCATGGCAGGGATGTTTTCCACTATCCTGGTTGCTCCAAGCCCTGTCCAGCCTGGCCTTGGGCACTTCCAGGAATCCAGGAGCAGACACAGCTTCTCTGGGCACCCTGTGCCAGGGCCTGCCCACCCTCACAGGGAACAATTCCTTCCCAATATCCCATCTAACCCTGCCCTGTGGCAGTGGGGAGCCATTGCCCCTTGTCCTGTCACTCTAGGCCGTCAATTTTTAGTCTGGAATTTGGTGTCTGCCACTCTCATGTGTTTGTACTTTTGTCACCATTTTGTTGAGCATGACTTGTTATTCCTTTTCTCTCCTTCCTCCTATGCCTTTTTGTCCCCAAAGTTGCTGTGGTTTTGCTCATTTGCTGCCATCTGCTTCATGTTCTGCTGCTTAAGTTTTGGTGATGCTCAGGTGTTGCCCCAGGACAATCTCCAGTGGAATCCCAGGGGTGGGAATCCTGTGCAGGCTGGCTTAATGTGTGCTTGGGTTTTATTTAGTATTGCTTCTGGAGCTGTGTGAGGGCAGGCTCAGGCTGGAGATCAGGGAAAGGTTCTTATCCCACAGGGAGCTGGGCATGCCTGAGGCTGCCAGAGTCCAGGGAGCATTAAGGGATGCCCAGGGTGGGATTGTTGGGGTGTCTGTGCGGGGCCAGGGGTTGGACTGATCCTGGTGGGTCCCTTCCTGCTTAGGAGACTCCATGATTCCATTTTCTTCTCTACCAAGTAGTCACCAAGTTCCCCTTGCTAATTTTTTGCCTTTTTTTTTGAGTTGCAGTCATTCTTACCTATTGGAAAAGCTAAAAGTCTTTTCAGCCTGCCCAGCAAAGCCTCTCTTTATTTTTTATTTTTTTTTTGCATCTCTATTGTGACTTTCTTCTTGCCAGATAAATCTGTTTCTATATTCTTTCAAAATGTTCTTTTTTTCCCCCCACTTCATCTTTTTTAATTTATCCTTTGACGCCGATTCTTCTTGTGCCAACTGCAGAAGCTGTCCCTTTTCATCTTTGATGCTTCTCAGGGAGGTTCCTCATTAATATTTGGATTTGAATAAGAAAGGCTAATTCCTTGTTTGTGTCTATAGTCAGGACAGGCAGCCCAGGCTATGGTTTTTGACGGGTCTCATTTTGGGTACTTTGGACATCCTTGCTGGGACACAGATTTAGTCGTGGATTTTTCCTCCTGTGTGACTTGAACAGCTTGAAACTTTATCATCAGATTTTCACTGAGTTCCGTGTGGGATTGTCTTTCCTGTGCCCTTCCCCTGAGGCAGGAGATGGGAGACAACAGACCTCACCTCTGACACTGCCCTGCCTTTGGGCAGACCCAACAAAATAAGGCATTTACCAAACATTCCATCCCCAGTGCCTTCTTTTTCTTCCTGGATTCCATTTCTGCTGTGCTTCTGTGTTTAGCTGAATTTCTGTGGGGATTTGGCCCTTAGGAAATATTGTTTATTGCCTGTAAAAAAAGATATTACTTCACTGCAGAGATGATCTTTTCCTTTCCCAATTTTATTGGAGCAGGGAGCAGTTGTACTACAGGGATGCTTTCATTTTCTCTTTGTCTGCTTTTTATATTCCTTCAGCCTCTTGGTGGGGTTGTCATTGCCTGTTGGAAAAGGGGCTGGCCCAGACTCCCAGTGCCACATTTTTCTGGGGGATGTGTTAGGAAATGTGCATTTGATTGGGACTGAGCTGTATTCCTGACAGTCCTCACTCTGAACATCCCTTGCTGACGTGCTCTGGGTTTCTCCCACGGCAGAGTTGTCTCAGGAGAAAGCTGTGGTTTCATCTGTGGGATTTTAATTTCTCTTACACTGACTGTGTGTGTCAGCTCCTGAACCCAACCCACTGGGAAAATACAGGGAATGGGAAGTTTTACTTGTTAAGTATGTAATTTATTTTTCCTTATAAAAATCCTACAGCCAAAATATCTGCTCTGTTTGGTTTTAGGATTTTGTTTTGTGGGGTGGGCGGGGTTAGGATGAGTAGTCAGGGTTAGAGCTACATTATATTTAAGGTCAAAACAAATAATTTGGTGGTGTTACTTGTAAAACTTAGTGCATGAGATTGGGTTTGGGAATATACTTGGATCCACTGTCCATCCTTCCTTTTGTAGGAATGGGGTTATCCCTAAGGAGGTAACATCTCTGCACACACCTGAAAGCTGTGTAGAGTGGCTGTAGATGTGAGAGAGAGGGGGGGAATATTAGCAGCAAACTGTTGAAATATTTTGATTTCAACAATTTGAAAATTGAAGACAAAACCCAAATGCCATGGCTAGAGCCAAGTGCTCTCCAATTCCCAAGGCCAGAAGCATATTTTGGGAAAGGCTGGCTGGGGAGCTTGTGCAGCTCTTTGCATCCCTGGTCCTCCTTTTGTTTCCATGGCAGCACAAAGGATAACGCTGCTGCAGCTGCCAGACGCTGCTGGAAGAGAGATTACAGCTTTGACCTAAATATCTCTTTAATACAGTTCTCAGTTACAGGGAAAGGTTTTTCAGATGTTGGAGATATGGGAGGCTCTGGTGAGCACGGGCTCAGATTCCTGATGCTTTAACTGCTCTAAGCTCAGCCTCGTTTTCCTGTTTATAATTAGGAATCGGGTACGGCCAGTGATAAATCTGTCCAATATCAAACATTTACACTGGAGCTGGAAGAGCTGCTGGGGTTTTATCCATCCTGACAGCACTGGCAGGGGATGGGAGGAGTCTTAAACTGACAGCTCGTGAAATCCCTCCGGTTTTAGGGCTGTAATTGAATTGCTCTGTGGCAGTTTGGTGACTTGTTCTGCAGTGTGTGTATTAATGCTGTTAGTGAAGTGTAAATACAGCATTGTGCAGGGGTGGGATGTGATTCCCAGAGCCTGGCTGGAGTTCCCACCCAGAGGAGGGCAGGGAGCTGCAATGCTGCTTTTTGCCTAAAGTGCCTGAGAATTATAAATTACACATCTGCAGTTCAGGAAGGAAAAAAGGGGCTGTTTGGAGCTGGGTGGCTGCAGCAGTAATTCCTAACTGGCATACAGTGGAAAGCCATAGAATCCATGATTCTGTCACACTGAGTAGGGAGGAAATAAAACCTTAAATCATCCTGGGACTGCTGTGGGTGGGTTTCTAAAGGTTTTATTTGTTACTGCTTTGTAGTTATTGTTTGGTGTAATGGAACAGAGTGAATAAGCAGAGAGGACCCATATAAAAAAACTGATTTTAGAAATCCAAACACATCAGGGTAAAGATTCATAGAATTCCACGGGGATTTGTGTTGGAAGGGACCTTAAAGCCTGACCAGTTCCACCTCCTGCCATGGGCAGGGACACTTCCCCCTAGACCAGGTTGCTGAGAGCCCCATAAAATATAGAAAAAGAGCCTTTTGAAACATGACACGATCTTCCAAACATTATTTTATGCAAAGCTTAGAAATCAACATGTCAGGATGGTTTTCTGCTGTTTTCTGTTGGAACTGACTCAGTGCTTTGACTTAAGGTGCTTGGGGCTGGGTTGGAGAGGATGTGCTGTGAGATTACCCCTCCTGAAAAATGCATGTTTTAGGAGGATCACAAGTCTCAACCCAAAATCTGCACATTTCCCTCTTTGCTAAGAAAATCAGCACACGAGCCTTGGGAAATACGTCCTGAAAGTGCTGCTTTGATACAGCTCCAAGACAGAGATGTGTGGCCTTATTTGCATCCTTGTGGACAAGTGGAAGCTTGTAGGAATATTTTCTGTACCTGTTCATTCTCAGGTTTTTATTTCAAAGGAGAAGAAACTCTAAATATTGCTTGTAATGCAGAAATTATTGAAGGGGAGAGCATTGTGTGACATAGCTGTTGGTACTTTTAATTTAATTCCCATGTTTCTGAGGGTTCCTGTTCTTAGCAAAAAGGATCTTTAGCTGTGAGTTTGCAAAGAAATCCCTTGGCTTTTCTATATTCTATTTATTTATAGCTTTTCCTCATTTAGAAGGACAGCAAAGTAACGTTGGGATTGCCTGAGGGAAGCTCTTGCAGAGAAGCTTTCCAAGAATTGTGAAAGATTTGAAATCCTTTCATGTCATCCTGCAGAGAGATCTGCCCATCCTTCCCTCACCACTCTTTTTGGTCAGGTTGCCATTGAATTTCCATGTGGATCAGAGGAAGAGAAAGCTCTGAGCTTCTCAGCTTTTTGCTAATCAAGGGTGAGAGATTAAGGTGAAAAAAAGGGCAAAACAAGGTTGGTGGCTCAAGGGGTGCTGATGGGCACTGCCCAGTGCTGTGTTAATATTGGGGCTGCCCAGGCTCTCCCAAAATAGTAAACAGACAAACTGCACTGGCTGGGGAGGATGTTTTCCTCAGGATGGAGGGGGTGGTGTAAATCTGATTGGCCCCAGTTAGAACCATTTTCTCAGAGGTCCCATGAGCTGCCTTGCTGCTGTTGCCCGTGGCAGTAAATGGAGTTAATTTAGGAGAGGGTCTCCAGTGTGAAAACCCAAGGATGGAATGAGCCAGACTGCTGGACTCTGACCAGCCAGGCCCTTGCTGTGGTTATTGCTGCAATGGCTGGGAAGCATTTCTGGTTTTCATGACTTCCCTCCCCTCTGGAATCGTGGATGCTGGGATTCATTGGTGCTTCACCCTGCGTTCTCTCATTAACATTCTTTTGCTAATATTTATTTAGACTTTAGTGGTCATTCCTGGATTTGAAGAAGTAGATTTTTCTGTTGGAAAATTCTGAGCAGGGTTTTTTAAATAGGGAGTGTTGGAACAGTCAGACCTTGGAATCAGCTGCTGTCCAGTGCCATGGAGTGCATGGATCTGGGCAAGAGTGGCCATCAGACCCCAGGATTTCACCTCAGCAGGTGTTGCCCCATCCCTGGAAGTGTCCAGGGCTAGTTTGGACAGGGCTTGGAGCAGCCTGGGATAGTGGAAGGTGTCCCTGCCTGTGGTGGAATGGATGAGCTTCAAGGTTGCTTCCAACCCAAACCATTCTGGGATTCGTGTGGTGGAACCAAAGTCTACATCTCATTCTTAATACTGGAATTAATAAGGTTCCTCTGGGTGGGGCTGAGTTACTAAACTGAGGTTTTAAATCAGCCAAGGATCCTCTTGGAGTTCGTGCTTTAGTGTAGTGGTAGAAATAAAACCAGAAGAATTGAGGAAAAGGAAAATGAAGACTTCTGTTGTGGCAAAGAAATCTCTGTGAAGGAGATGCAGCTGTGCATCTTCTTGGTGCATGTTTTAAAAAGACACAAGTGACACCATGAATATTTGAATCTTTTGATCAGTGATGCAGAAATGAAAGGAGCAGCACATGCAACTGTGATTAATTATTGACAAAAGTAATTCCTTGCATGTGTGGAGCCTGGAGTGGGACATGAAGGTTGAGTTCACTGGAATTCCAGAGCTGGGCAGTAATACAAACAAGACCCTAGTTGATCAACTTCATACATATGGTTCTATTTATTATGCAAATCTCTTCCAATATGTTTAAATCAACATGTGGTGGTGGGGGGTTGTAGCTTCAGCAGAGGATTTTTGTGGGCTGCACAATTTGGGCTCTGCACGTTCCAGTTTGATGGATCCAGTGTTTCATGCTGTATCTGTAATTTAGTTTTCTCTATTTAGGAAATTAAGGCAAATCCCCAGACCTGTTTGTGATGTTCTATCTGCAAGTATTTGACCTTTTCACCTTAACTTCTGTGGATCTTGGGATTAACTTGGAATGAGTCAGTCTGTCCTGAGGCATTCCTAGAAAGTGAATTGGGTAGAGGATGCTTCCACATCCATCCCAATGATGGCACACAAACCTCACACTGCTGGAGAGACCAGGTGCTGTTTCATGCTGTGTTCTGTGTTTTACTCTGGTAATTCCTTGTAAACATGCCAGTGTAAAGGAATCTCATAGATCTCCTAATAGAAATGAGCTGGCTTTATTTTTTTAAAGGGCACTGGAAAACCTTATGTAAATTAATTGCAAATTGAGGTAATAGAAGTGGGAGATTTTAGTTTAAATTAGCTGGGTTGAGGTCAGGGTGGTTTTTGTTTGGGTTTTGTTTTGAAGAGGTGTACTTTAGCAATAAAATGGAATTTCAACCTTTATCAAGTATTTTAGACACTCAAAACCTGTGTGGGGGCAGGAACCAAGGGCAGGTTGGGCAGCAGAAAAGGGGAAGGTAGCTTTGTAAAGAAGTCTAGCACCTTGACTAGTGAATTTAATTTTATTTCTTATGTTGCCAATCAGGATTAAAATATAGTGCCCATGTGGAGGGTCCTTGAGACCTGATACAGTTTTGGAAGCTCTTGATGTGGGGTTTTGGTGTATTTTGATGAAGGAAGGACCAAGTAGGAGGAATAAATCCACACCCTTGGGCTTCCTTTCTGCAGCTGCCCACCTTCTGTTTTGTCTTTTGGCCTCTGTGCTTTTTGGAATTTTAGCTTTCATTGCCTCCCTGATTTGTCCTTTTGGAAAGCACAGGTCTTCCAAAATAATATTTTAAGGTTTTTATTATAGAGAAAAACCAGATTTGTGATGTTCTTGTTACCCTTGTGCAGTTTACCCTTTGGCTTGGCAGATTTTTTTGCAGTTCTCCAAGTCAGCAGCAGTGATTTGCTCACTCATCTTTTTCTTACCTTCCATGGTGATAAAATCCAGTGGTTCTTTTTTATGGAAGCTTGTTGACATTAATAGGGAGCTCTTCCAGTTTGTTTCACACACCTAAACCTCCACGAGTCAGGGATAATACCTGCCTGAGACTGATGGTTTTGTTTGACTCCTGAGAGTCTGGAGATGAGCTGAAACCTCCTCATCTCACTCAGCCTTGGCTGTTCCTTCCCAATCCACAGCAGCTCAAAGCAAACCATGAGAGTTGATAATTTCCTGTTAGGGCAGTGAAATTTTTCCCAATACCCAATCTAAAGCTCCCCATTCCATTGCTCCCTGTCTGGGAAAACATTCCTTACCACAGGAAGGCAGGAGAACATCCCTAAACCAAGCTGTGGTCCCTTTGGAATGCTTTCATCATGAGCAGGTCTTGCATGCAGTGTTCCCAAATGAAAATTGCTGCTTGTTTTGTGTCTATCTCAAGTTATTGTCAGCTGGGTGTAGCACAGAAAGCTCTTCCTGGGGTTTTGATCCAGAGGGACTTCAGGTGATGGAACAGGAGCTGCATGACCAGTGTCTTCTCTTGCACATGGAATGCCAAAGGTGGAAGCCTTTGGTTTTCCTTCTCCTTCAAGTGAGTGTGTGGGTGGAGCTCATCCCTGTACCAAGATACTGATCATTTTCCACGTGTTTTCATATAGGTACACACAGGATTTAATACAGAAAGATGTTACATACATCTGGAGCTTTCCTAACTCCTGGCTAATAGGTCTTTTTGGGATATTGAGGCAAGAGCAAGATATTTAATAGAGATACACTGGAAAATGCAAGTGTTTGTTTTTAGGTGGGTGCTGGGAAAGCTTGGGTGGTTTCTGAAGTTAGTGAGAGTCACATCTAGAGTAGGAAATTGCCTTCAATTTCACAAAATTACTCTCCAGATCAAAAAATGAAATGAAACTGTCTTCTCCTCCTGCTGATGGGTTTATTGGAGGGGAAGCAGTGGCTTGCAGGACCTTAAGTGGCTTCTTTAAAAATGTGGTCAGGTGTAACTTTCCATCTGTTATTTTCCTGTGGCTTCAGGAATTGATTGGAACACTGGAAATCTCGGTGCTGCTTCATTTCTGTGGAGCTGGAGCTGATCTCCTCAATAAGAGCATCCTGTGCAGAACAGGCATTCAGCTGGTTTGCATGGTTCTGGAGGGGTTAAATCAGGATCCATGCTGGGTTTGTAACAGAAATATCACTGTCTGTTTGCTTACAGCTGACCAGACCTTTAGGGAAGGAACAAAATTGTGAAAGTTTCTAATTACAGAAAAACAGAGCCTTATTTCTCTTCTTTGGTGTGGAATTGTCAGTGAGGCAGGAGCCAAGTGCAGCCCAAAGAACATAATTTCTGTGAGAAACTTGCCTTTCTTCAACAAATCAATCCCTCCCCCAAGTAGTTTTTAATTAATTTTGTAGTAAATGGATCTGTGGTTTATTTCTGCTTAGATTATGCTATTGAAAAAATAGTGTGTTTGAGGAAAAAAGAGAGATTTCCCCCTTCCTAAGCAGGGATGTTCCCACTGACTGGTTGCTGCAGTTGCTGACATTGTGATGTGCAGTAGAAAATAACATGCTTTAGAACCAGCAAATTTTCTTATTTACCTGGGTGGAGAAGTTACAGGAGCTGGTGGCAGCTGCAGTCAGTGACTTGTAACGTGACAAACCCAAGGCTTCTCCTGTAGGGATGTGATGCTGTGCATGGGAAATGGTTTAACCACTGGAAGAGCCTTTGCACAGCTCCAAGGGCCTGGGGTCACTTTGAGCTTGCTGATGATGTGGGAGCACTTGCTGCTGAGAGCAAATCCATGCAGAATGGCAATTTCTGGATTTTTTTGATATAATTTCCCTGGTTTTTGTCATGTTGGACTGTCAGCCTCCCAAGAATCAGGCGTGGCCTTTGGTCTCGCATTCCCAAAACCGTGGCATGAAATTGTGTGCAGCAGAGCATTAAATGTCATTATCCTGATGTTGGGAATGTTTTCCTCTTCCACAGATGCCTTTGTAAATAGCCAGGAATGGACACTGAGCCGATCTGTACCAGAGCTGAAAGTGGTGAGTTCATGTTTGCTCCTGTCTTGGAAAACATCCTGGAAATGTCCCCCACAAGTGGGGATCTTCCATGCTTAATTCAAACTGCTCTTGGGAAAAAATGGAGAAAGCAATTTTAATAAATACAGATAATTTAATAAATTTTCCCTCTATGTATCTGTTATAGACCCACTGAAGGGTTTAGATTGGGAGGGACCTCAAAGCTCACCCCTTCCACCCCCTGCCATGGGCAGGAACACTTTCCACTATTCCAGGTTGCTCCAAGCCCCCCTCCAACCTGACCCTGAACAATTCTAGGGCTGAGGCTATCTTTATGAAGGTGATGTATATTCAATATTTATTTTAATCATACTTCAAAGATCTCTCAGTATTTTATTGCTGTTTGAGTTTGTTCTGCTCCAAGAAGCAGCTTCCAAGGGGGATCTTCTCAGCAGGGAAGTCTTATGAGGGCAGTGGAAGTTAGCAGCTGACATGTAAAGCTCATTTTATCTCCCCATATTAAGCTTTCATGATTTCTTAAAGGACCAGATGTCTGTTCTCCCTCTCTTTAAAGAATTTAACCCTTTCCCAAGTCTGAATTGATAATAATGTTTTATAGAGGTGAGAGTATCTGCAAGGGCACATTTAACAGGATAAATTCACTGAGAGAGGCATTTTAATGGGGGCAGCATCCTCACAACTACAGTTGTGTGGCCATTTTGACTTTAGCAGTGCTCAAGGTGAGTACAAGAAGAATCTGCCAGTCAGTGGATGTAACTCCCTGATACAGGAAAGGTGCCTCAGCTTTGTTAAACAGATGCTGTCATTTGGAAGACCACAAATACCTCACACAGTGAAAAAACAGGAATTCAGGACTGGGAGGTATTGGTTGGATAGGAGTCCAGCACTGGTAGCTGGCTTATCCTGGGTTTCCTTGCACATCCCTTCCCCTTCTCTGAGCCCTGTTCATTCACAGCACCCACCAAGAAAACAGGGAATTGCAGGTGAGACCAGAGCTGCAGGTACTCCACGTTGTAGTTGAGAACACAGACGATTACCAGGCACCAGGTGATGGTGTCAGGGTACATTTTTCTCTTGTGGCAGCCTGGCTGCATCATGTGAGTGCTTACCTTGGGTGTCCTGCCTGTGTTGTCTGAAGCAGGGTGGTAGGAAAGCAGATTTCAGCTGTGTGGCTGCTGCAGAGAATTGATTTGCAGTGGTCAGCGTGCCACCAGATGCCTGTCCAAGGGTAAAAGCAGAACTTCTGCTGTTACAAAAAGAATAATTTTATTATAGCACTGCAAATGATGGAAGCCAGCAGCAGCAGTTGTTCCTGTGAACTTGTGCTCCAACAGGAAGGGTAAATTAGGAAGCCCAGCTGAAATCAGCTCTACCTTTCCTTCACATCTGCCCTTGGGGAGGGGCTGGGGCCATGGGTCACCTCTGTCATTCCCAAAGTTCAGCTTCATCCTGGGTGCTCCTTGTGGCTGAGGAACATGAGGGCCATGTTAAAGGGAGAGGGTGTCCTCCTCTACAGCCTGGCAGCCAAATACTTATTTATTATTTATTTCTACAGTGGCTGTTGTTGCACCCTTTGGGCTCTGCATAATTTTCAAGGGAACAGAAACTGGCCCTGGGAGAGCAGAGAAAGCCCCCAGGGCTGCAATAAAGGAAGGAGGTATTTTTCAGTGTGCCTTGGAGGAAAAAAACACCAGTCTTTGCCTCCTTTTTTCAGCAACATGAGGGTTGGTTTCTTTCCAGTGCTCAGAAGGATATTCAAGGCCACCTTGGAGGGGGTTTGGAGCAACCTGGGATAGGGGAAGGTGTCCCTGCCCATGGCAGGGGGTGTAAATGCATGAGCTTTAAGGTCCCTTCCAACCCAAACCAGTCTGGGATTCTATAATGGGTTCCTGCTGATCCAGTACTTGAGTTTATCTTAAGGCTTTTCATGCTTTTATTGTGGTCAGGAACATGGTGATACCAGTGCCTTTGGGGTTTCTGGGTCCTGTTTATTCCGATATTAAATAAGGATATGTTAGGCAGAATAAACATGACATATTTCTGGATAAAATCACCAAATTTCTTGCAAAAAAGTATGCAAAGTGCAGTCAGGCTCCTCTCAGGGGCAGCTTTAAAATGCTGAGTGCCATCAATACAGTTTATTATTTTTCCCAACAGGCTTTAGGAGGAGTGGGCAAAGTGGCTTGGGTTTGTTTTACAGCATGTCTGGCACATGGAAATAAATGATTCAGTGTTGTACAAGTCATAACTGAAAAGAGCAGTGAGTTGTAGCTGAATTTTCTCCTCCCTGAACTGGGTTAGGGTGGTAATTTTGTTCCCTAACATGCTTGTCATAACTTGGTGCATTTCAGACATATCCATAAATAAATGGAGATGACTCGGATTGTTTGTGTATGAAACAGGGGAGAGAGGAATATGACTGCTGTGAAAACAGGCTGGCATTTTTGTCATACTGTGGGGGATCAGCCTTAAAGCAAATATTAATGCTGATTAAGAGAGAAACTGTATCAGAACTCAGATTTTTATTTTTTTTCACCAGTGTAGAATTTATTTCTCCTGCTTTGTAAGAATGTGTCAGAGAACCTGAAGTGCTGTCAAATGGTGTAACCTGGTATGACCTTTGGGATATTTAAATAAATTAAAATATGTGTTCTTGAATCATTTGATGTCTTTCAAATATTGGGGGTCTCTGGATAGAAAAAGCCATCCAAGCCATGGGATGTTGCCTCTGATTGGACCCCCAGGTTGATGCTTTTCTCTTGTCCCTGGAAATTACAGTTTTGGCATGAGTGTAATAGAAAAAAACATTAATTTCCATCCACACAAGGCTAATCACTTGTAAGTGAAGGTTTCACTGGAAAACTGTGTCTTGGCCAAATGTCCAGACCATTAAAAATACAGTTCAGCTTTCACACTCTTTTTTGATGGTGGTGAATGCTGAACAGGGGGGATTTTGTACGTTGTTGTAGGCAAAAAAAATAGTGGGAAGGAACTTCCCTGGGAAGCTTTGTAAGGAAGGGGAGGTGGTGGTGGTTTGGTGATGAGAAGAGGTGCCAAGGCTGAAATGTTTACTCACAGGGTTCCCTCAGGTCTCAATGGTTTTGTGCTGTGAGTGAGAGTAGGCAAACATATTGCAGTACATGGGCATATAATGGAGAGAAAATTCATTAACTTGAGAGGTTGCTTCATGTTCTGGGGGTAAGGGACATGTTAGAGATGTCATTTTCTTCCTGTGACTCATCCCAGCATCCCTCCCTCCCCTGCTGCCCACGCTGTGGGATCAGTCCAAGGGAGGGGGGAATTTGGGGTGCCAGCACACGTGGCTGGCTCCTGTCTGATAAGGAGGGCAGTTCCTTGCCAATTAGGATGAAGAAGATGGGGTAGAGAATGTGCAGTGATGTGCAGCTCGTTGCTGCTGCCTCGGTCCATTTGGCAATCTTGAGCAGATCAGCAGAGTTCATCTTCTCTCCAGGGACCTTCTGTTCTGAACCTCTGGTGAGGGTCAAGTAAACAGGAGAGAACAGAGCAGGCTGGGCTTGTTTCAAAGGGGGAAAGAATTTTCCATCACCTCCCACCCCCAAGAAGGGAGCACAGTGTCCTCAGCTCTGTGTTCCCCATTACAACCACAAACCCCAAATACACTCAAGTCTTTTGGCGTTTGAGCACCTCCAGGAAGAAAAACCCCTGTGGGGTTGGGCTGAAATACTTCCCTGTGAGTGTGGGGAGGCCCTGGGACAGGGTGTCCCATCCCTGGAAGTGTCCAAGGCCAGGTTGAATGAGGCTTGGAGCACCCTGGGATGGTGGAAGGTGGTGGAACAAGATGATCTTGAAGGTCCTTTCCACCCCAAACTGCTCAGCCATTTATTTTATCTCTTGGCACGTTTTGCACCATGTCTGCTGTTTGGGATGTTACTTCTGTGTGAAGATTTTGCTTGAATGCATTTCTTTTTACAGGGATTAATTGCAGTTGAATTTTTTGTTCCTCCTCTATTTATTTTTATTTCCAGGGGATTGTGGGTAACCTGGCAAGTGGGAAGTCAGCGCTGGTGCACCGGTACCTGACCGGCACCTATGTCCAGGAGGAGTCACCCGAAGGTATGTGCATACACAAATCCATCTCTTCTTTTCCCCTCCCAAAACTACATCCTTATTCATTTTTGATCATGCAGAAATGAATTAACAAAAAAAAAAAATAAAATCCATGCACTACTTCAAAATTCATGGAGATTTTTGCCTGAACATTCTCCAGACCGAATATGTAGGATGAGTATAATTGTAGATTTTCCATAATTGCTTAGCATCCTTCAACTACTTTGGCCAGTGTGTGTCCATATGGGAATTAGTCCTGATGCAGAGGAGTTGACTGCTCTCAGTAGTGCTGCTTTGGGCTGTTGAAAGCCACAATTACTGTCTGTAGTGGTAGATTTCTGTACAATCAGGATGTTGAGAGAATAAAAATCTTCACCAGCCTGAACGTAAAGGTGTAACTTTGCTTATTGTTTAATGTATTAAATATTTGGTCTTTTTTAAAAAAAATGTTTATATGGCATAGAAAAATAGTTTTTATGCTGTAGTGTTTAACAGTAATCCAAGTTTATAGCTTGAAATCAAAAATATCACAGTACCTTATCAAGGTTTAACTTAGAGTAAATACTTTTGTGATTATTTTTCTTTATCTGTTCTCCTTATGAACTTTTAAATCCAACTCTGAGACACTGAATTTCTGGTTCCTTCTTTTCCTTACTGGCTGTTCCCTTCTTTGCAGATATGGATGCAGGTAACTATACATTGTCTTCATGGCAGCTCTCGTTTTGAAGAGACAGATGGTGGTTTCTGTACTAGAGCGTTTTTCCCCTTGTTTTGTGTATCATTTTGAGTTGTTTCCTTTTTATTTCAAGTCTTTAGTACATCTCACTGTTTTTGTCTCTTGCTGTAGTTGTCTCTTCAGCAGTAGTTTGTAGTTTCATGCATCTCTGATAACATTTGTTTCTAATTAACTCTTACCACAGGAAGCTGGTTTAGCTTGGTAGTTGACATTTTAACAGCCTGGAATTGTAGTTAAAATGGGAGGAGAGGGAAAGGGAGGGATGGACAAGGCTTTTCCTGTGCAATTGCACTAACACTGAGGTCTTGCAGTTTGTAAGTTTGCCCTAAATATTTTTGCTGGTTTGTAGGTAGAACTGACAATAATAATTGGTGGTAGCAGTTGAGCCTCTGCACAGGGGTGTGTGTGGATCCATGCCTCTGGATGCTGATAGTGAGAAATGCTGATGGAGGGTGTCGTGTCACTGAGTGCAGCAAATCTTCTGCAAAAATCACTATCCTGACAGATCTTCATGGACATCCTCACTTCATGAACAGAGGATATTTGGCTGTTGTTTTTTCCCCTTGGAAGATTCAAATCTACTGACTGTTGACAGGGCTAACCCTCCTCTCCTCCTACAGGATGAATATTTTAGGTGATACTCCTTGGGAGTGTTGCCATCTGTCCCCTTTGTCTTGAAGGATTTTTATTTACAGTGCTTGAGTGACGTTGTGACTGTTTTTCCTGAAAGGATTAGATGACAAAAGCAGTGTCAAATCATTTCTCTGCACATAAGTGTGGCTGACAAGCCTCACTAATGACACTGTTGCATTTCATTAACAAGAGGAAAACTGGAATAATTAAGAGCTCTGATTTGCCTTGTGAGAGATAAGGTCAAGGTTTCCAATCAAGTCAGCATTAAAGGAAATTCAAACCATATAAATTATCCTCAGTAAACATGCAGTGGTGATTTGGTAGTGTTTTACTTCTGTCAGAGAATCACAGAACCAGAGAGTGGTTTGGGTTAAAGGGCCTTTAAAGCTCACCCAATTCCATCCTCTGCCACGGGCAGGGACATTTTCCACCATCCCAGGTCACTCCAAGCCTGGTCCAACCTGGTCTTGAGCACTTTTAGGTCCTTCAAACAAGCCTCTAGAAAAGAAAGTGTAATCCTTCACGTTGGAGACCCTTGTGGATCCTCCCCTCTTCCTTTTCTGAGGGGCTGTAAATGTTCCAGGCTGGTAAATTGGATAAAGAAGAGGATGTGTGTCGGATGTTAAGGTGTCAGCTGCTTGATCAGTTTAGAAAAACCTGAGTTTACTGGTTTGGAATGGCTTCCTAACATCTAAATTTATCAGGCATCATAAAATCAGTGCTTAATGGGTGAAGTGATGGATATTTGCCTCACGTGAAAGTGGTGATTTAGGGCCAGGGACTGCTATTTCTGCTCGCCTTTCCCTTCTAAATTGCTACAATTACCACGATACCTGCCCTGCATCAGACAAGTGCCACATCTCCTGTAGGCCTTGAAGGCTTCAGCATTCCAGTAAATGAATTTTAACTATGTAAAAATGGTTTCAAATTTCCTTCAGCTCTCTAAGTGACCGATTTCTCTTGCTGCCCATCACCACCTCCCCACCACGAGGAGGAATCCTAGGCTTCACAGTGGAGTTTTCTCTCACTGCCTGCCCCAGTTTTTATTTCTGTTCAGAACTTTTCAGTCCCTCATGTGTTTGTAACTTGCAAACCTTTGTTTTCTCAAAGAACAAGTTTTTATTAGGAAGAAAAACGGCCTTGAGACTCTTCCTCTGCGTATTTGACATACACTTAGCTGTGCTGCTGAGTGACACATTTTAAATCAGATGTAAGAAAAGCAGCAATGTGTTACCCTGTTGTAAAAGGGGAATTTCAGTAGTCTGGGACTGTCAGGTTTTTTCTGTGATGATACAAGGAGGAATTGATGGGAAATAAGGAATCCCAGGGGTTTGTGATCTTCTAAGGACCATCTAAGTTTAGTGGAAGAAAAACCTACAACTTCTGGGTGCTGGGAACAACAATTAAGGTGTGGGAAATGTTGTGGCTTTCTTTTTCCTACCCCATTTAAAATTTAATTCTGCCTGTAGGAGCAAACAGAAATGTGTGGTGTATGTGGAATTTGAGACTGAATTCTTTGCAGACGGAGGTGAACTGAAGTCTACAGGAGTAGTGGGTGTCAGGAGGATTCTGTTACTTGTTTGGGTTTTGTTTCCAAAAAGCCACAGAGGTGTGAAACATGACTTAAAGGCTTTTCCACATCTCTGGCATGTCTGTCAATATTTTAAGTCATGTTATGATTATTTCAGTACTTTGTTTTCTGGTGAGTCAAATGAAAAAAAAAAGGACAAATTATGGTCCAGGGTGTCTCCACTGGGGGGACAAAAAAGTTGGGTTTTTTTCTCTGTGTACTTTGGGATATATTTAAGAGTGCTTTATTCATTTCATGTGGAATAATTATTTTTAGTGTTTTAAAAAGCATAAAAGCCATCCACCATCCTGACTTGAGACAGCAAGTAGCTGTTGCAGTCACTGGAGGTTCCACCTCTCTTAGTGGAGAAACTTACAATAAAAATGAGACTTTCCCCCAGTAAAAGGTACAGAATAAAGCCTTTAATGTGTTTTTTCAGAAAGCTGTGATCATTTACTCTCTTTCCAAATTTGACCTAAAAATATTTTTATACTAGTGCAGCCTTCAGCACCTTACTTTGTTCAGTACCTCAGTGAGCAGTGTATCACTTGAATGTCAGGAATGGTCATAAAACAGCAGGAATGGTCATGTTTAATGTTAAAATATTGAATGAAGTGTCACACTCAGCCTGCCATTTGAGGCATATCATGAAAGTATCATAAAAATAAGTTGCCAGCCTGTAAGAAAAACATGCACTGATGAACTTGAAGCCTTTTCCAACCTGAAGGGTTCTGATTCTGTGTAGAAATTACATCTTGAGGGGTGAGTGTCCATGTTTTTCCATTTATCTCTAACTATTTCTGTCTGATGCTTTCTCAGCAAAGGGTAATTATGCAAGGAGGATTGAGGAAGAGTGCTTTAAAATTTCAGCTGCTTTTGTTCACATCCTCTTAAGAGATTTTCTCCTGGTCACAGGCCCTTACACAATATGTATGCAGAAAGTTCAGGAATAATCTGTTAACTGGGCTGAACTTCCAGGTGTCTTCATTCAGGTCTGATCCTGGGCTGAATCCAAGAGTGTGGAGCTGGGATATGATGGAAGATGTCCCTGCCCATGGCAGGGGGTGGAATGGGATGGGCTTTAAAGGCCCTTCCAACCCAAGGCACTCTGGGATCCTTCTCTGCTTGCATCTGGTTGTGCTGAGAGATTGAACGTTGGGGAGGGGTCACAGGTTGTGTTTTGGGTTGAGCAGGACATGGGAGCTGCAGCACAACTGGACAATTGTTCCCCCCTGGAGCACTGAGGTTCTTGTCCCCTTCTCCACATGATTCATGCAGTTCTGCCTGCTGTGAACAATTAGGTTCCTGAGGCTGCCAATCTCTTCACAGAAGCCACTTGCTATTTTTATCTAGTTAATACATTTTCAGATATGTAGGAAGGCCATATTTACTAAACACCCAAATTTGATCTTTGATGAAGAAAAGGAGGATGTGGCCCAGACTAATGTGTGTGCTCTGTTCTTGGTGAGCAGCTGGCTGAAATGTAAATGAAGAGCAGATCAGTGTGTCCTGTGAGGATGTACTTGGGTGCTTTCCTCGGAAGCATTCTTGACTTTTTGTTCAGGATTTTTTGGAATTCCAAAAAAATCACCTTCATACATGTAAAAATTTACACAGGGCTTACACAGGGAGGTTTTTAAAGAATCCCAACATGAGTTCAAAAAAGCCACATTTACCTTAAAAGCTGTATTTTGTGGTTCTTGGGCTGCAAAACCCCAGGAAGCTGAAATTTTCTGTGTTGGTTTCAAATCCTTGGTGCAGTTTTCACAAGCCCTCTCAGCTTTGGGGCAGGTGAAGGTTTTTTTGGCCTGTAAACCCACAGGCAGATGCTGTCCCATGTTCAGAAGATAGTGATGACTTGGGACATGTGTTTCAAAATTACCTCTTTTCACTTCTTTGTCTTTTTGCTCTAATAGTACTGGCTGATTATTTTTATTTGGCATTTCACGCTGACACCCAGATATAAAACAACACTTGTCTCTTTTTTGATCCTTTTAAAGCACTGCTTTAAAAGTGGGTTCTCTTGGGCTTTTGGAACCTTTCAGGCTCAACATAAAAGAAGGTGTTTATGTATTCTGCCCTCTCCCCTCTGGAGCCCTTCCCTCTCCCTGCCCTCCTGGGACTGCCTGTGTGGGTTAGAGAGTCCTTTGAAAACCTCTCTGTTCCAGCTGTCGGGCTGGGGGCTGTTCAAAGTGTCACACAAATAAGGAGCTCTGTTAATTAAAGGAAAAACCTCAAGTATTTGCTCTTTAGGAGGTGCTGAGGAAGCAGATTGCCAGAAAACACTTCCCTTTTAGGTTGTGTGCCTTGAGGGTCCTTAAGGTGTTCTCTTTAACAGTTTGCACCTTGAATGCCCAGAGATATTTGGGAAATAATGTCTCTAGCATTTGTGTCCTTCTCATAATGGGCTCCTCTGAAGGTTCTGTCTCAGGGAAAAACTGTAAAGCAGATTTAAAACTTCTGTTACAATTTTAGGCCCTGAACAGGAATAAAAGTGACTTCTCCCAAGTAGCAAGTGATGCTACAAGAGGAAATGGCCTCAAGTTGTGCCCAGGGGAGGCACATATTTTAGATATTAAGGGAAAGTTTTTCACCAGAAGGCTTGTTGAGCATTGGAGCTGGCAGTTCAGGGCAGGGGGATCACTGTCAGAAAATCATGTGGATGTGGAGCCTTGGTGGCCTTGGCAGTGCTGGGTATGGGGTCAGACTTGGTGATGTGAGAGGGCTTTTCCAGCCAGAATTCTGGGATTCCACAGCTTCAAGTCTCCAGTACTCCCTGCTTTCTGCTGCTGTTGCTTTTGAAGCCAGTTTGGAGTGGCTCCTGCTGGCTCTGCCTTTTGCTTTATTTCTGAAAAACTACTTCTGGATGTATTTCTAAATCACAGCCCCCTGTTTTACTCTTGATCTCAAAGCCAGATTTTAATATTTTTCTTTGAATTTGTTCCTTGTTCAGCTTAGATTTGATTTTCTTATTGTGATCTTTTTTTTTTTCCCCTTCCACTGAATCTGTTGTTTTGGGAAGTTGTATCAGAAAGCATTTTATTCACAGTATTTTGAATTCTCAACAGACCCCTTGATTTGCTGCCACAGCAGGCTGTCACCAGGAGTTTGTACCCATTTTAGGGAGGGCAAATTATGGTGTAAGCACTGCAAAATCCAGTTTTAACTTCAGGGTTGCTATTTGTGATGTAAAACTGTAATGAAAGGACAGGTATTAGAGAAGCTGGCTAGGTATAAAAAGCAAAGGGATGTTTGAAAAGGCAAGAGGGGTAAGAAAAGGCCTGAGATCTGTGCATCAGTGCTTATAGGAGGTAATTTTTGGGCTCATCTTTGTGGGCTGTTTAGGATTTGTTAGTGCACCTTAAGATTTTGCAATTATGTTGGAAGCTTGTGAGGTCAAGCAGAAATTTTGAGCAGATGAATTTTGTGTTAGATTGAAAGCTGGGTTGTCTGGAAGATGGAATGCCTGAGAAGCCAACTTAGAAGTTTTATTTTAAATCATGGGGCTGACTTTGTAAGGTTCTTTGTTTTGGAAAGTGATGTCTTGGGCTGTAAATGTTTAAAACTGGAAAAGACTGGTGGTGGAAAAAGGTAGGAGTGTGCTAAAGTGGTATCACATCCTGCCTGAAGGAGCTGACGTGCTGAGGTTTTTCTGTCTCTGCTTTGATAAAAATAAGCTTTTAAAATTAGACTTGTGTGTATACAATTAGTGGGTGTGAGGTGTAAGCAACCCTCTGCACCTGCTGTCAGTAAAATAAACCAAGAAAAGGGAAAAAAAAAGCTGCAAAGTGAGCTGTTAGTAGAAATGGGAGCAGTGATTGAACTGTAGGTCCTGGTCAGCTTGTGGCTGCAAGAGGCTCCTGATATTGGGGAGGTTGGGTGGGTGTGAGGGCTCTGTGTGAGTCACAGGAGGAAGGTTCCCTACAGCTTCATGGGGTTTTTTTTTCCTCCCCTTCAATCCATCAGAAATGCTTCTGAACTAGGAGAACATACAACATATTCAGCTTTTACTTACACAATTTTTGTGTATTGATGTGCAGTGGGTGTCTGATAAAGACAGGTTCTACTTCATGTTGGACTAAGGGGTGTCTGAACCCAAGGTTTATCCCTGGAATTGGGGTGTAGAGCTTTGTATGTCTGCTCCCACTTGATATTCTTCCTTATTTCCCTGGAACCATAATTAATAACTGGAAAGATGGAAAAAATATTTCCATTTTATTTTGTTTCTTAGTAAGACTTCACCTCTCTTCTTCCTTCCTAGTGTGTTGTCCTAAATAACCAGGGTTCACATGCTATTTTTTTTGACTGGGTACTTTCTAGGCAGATTTCAGTCCTTATTTGCCTTGGGATTCCCTATCCAGATCAGCCTAGGCTGAGGCTGGCATGGTGACATGGGCTGGATGAGCTGTCCCCCTCTCTGTACTCTGCAGGAATTCCCAGCTGCTTTTCTCTCTTGTGCCAGAGGTTTTTGCCATTGTCTCCCATCTTTCCACAGCTGGTTTGTCCCTACTTTTGTCCCTGTGATGCTGCTTTTATTTTTCCCCTCTATTTCTTGAACTCATTACGCTCATGTTGAAGTACAATCCAATTTTCTACCATAATTACAGTCCCTCCTGCTTCATTATCTAGAAACTAAATAGCCTGTTACTTCCATCTTCTGGGTTATTAATAAACTGGGTGCAGGAGAGTTGAAACTGCTGCAGAAACTTGGATTAGTATTGTGCTGCTTCTTTCAGATGAGTCATTTGCTGGGGACAGAGTGTGCTTTACATTTATATCTGCACTCACATTACAGTGATTTTTTAAAGACTGGCCCTCTCTAACTGGCTTAGCAAAGCCTACCCTGGCTGTCAGGAGCTTTGCAGTGAGAGAAGAATCTGCACTGCTCTGCTCCTGAGTCCTGTCTCTGGGTAATGAGGGAAACTTAATTGCTCAGAGGCCGTCTCTGGTTTGTTCCCATTTATCTTGGTGGTTTAATCAATCACCTTCCCCTCCTTCTGTTTGAGATAAAACATTAGATCTAGCTCAGCCTGTTTATCATGGAATCCCAGCATGGCTGGACTTGGGAGGGACCTTAAAACTCATTTCATCCCACCCCCTGCCATGGTCAGGGACAGCTTCCACTATCCCAGGCTACCCCAAGTCCTGTCCAGCCTGGCCTTGGACACTTCCAGGGATCCAGGGGCAGCCCCAGCTGCTCTGGGCACCCTGTGCCAGGGCCTGCCCACCCTCACATATTTCTTCCCACTATCCCATCCAACACTGGAGATTCTGTGCAGCTCGAGGTAATTTTTAAATATTTTTGAAGTGCACAATTTGTTTCCTGAATGCTTAAAACCTGAAAATTTCATTCATACATTCCCTTCAAATCACTTCCAGGTTTAGAGAACCCATTACATCTGCCCTTCTGGAGAGGCACTGCAAATACATCAGTGAATGCATCTCAGAAATAAGTTGTTGAATGCTACTAAAATTCCAGCAGTGAATCCTCTTTCCATGGAGTTTCAAGATCATATATTAGTGCTTCCTTGCTAGTTTTTAGGTAGAGATCAGATTATGGGGTGCAGTATTGCATTTATAGGTGGTACCTGTTGGGGGTATCTTCCTTTAATTGGGTATGGCTTGATACTTCTGGGAGACCTCTGCACGTATTTCCTGAACTGTATCTCAAATCTGTTGAGAGAAGCAGATGGTGGGGGTTGAAAAGCTCAGTCTAGACTGCCTTTGTTGGCTTTTGGGGTTTGTTTCACCCAGGTGGTCTGTTGGGAAGGTGGGCCAGGGCTCCTTTTGCAGCTTTAGTCTCCTGTGGCAACGATGGTTCCTTGGTCCTTGACCCAGCTCAGCCATTCGTGGTTTCTGAATTGTTGTTTAGCAGCGTGATTGCATTCAGGAAATACCCAAAATCACACAATCATGGAATATCCTGAGCTGTGGAAAGTCACTGATCCAACAAAGACACACCTGTAACTTTTTTCAGTGTTTCGTGCTGCACTTCTTGAAATGGATTTCTTGGTCTCTTTCTGGGCCGAGCTCCTTTGAGATATTTCCTCACAGGGAGTCCCTCTTGTCTCAGTCCTCCAGGTCAGGAAGAAAACTCCAGAGCTCATTAGGATCTTGTTTCTTGTGTTTATTAGGATGTTATCAAAGATTGGCAGGTCTCTCCAGACTTTCTGCACAAGTTCAAATCATTATAACCTGGCTCATTTTGGTTTTGATGGCACAAAATGGCCTCCAACCACGTGGCTGTTTCATCTTTATGTTCATTTTTACCCAATTATAGACACAGATATTGTTTTTATATATTAGCAAATTAGTTTTCTGTATCTACTTACATAACTAAAACTGCAACTAACTTTCAACCAATCACTCTTTGTGCTCCTAAAAACTGCAGAATCATGGAGAAGAAGGAAGAAGGAGAGTTAAGAACTACACCTTTTTTCTTATATCTTTACTCCATGTATAAAACACTTTAAAAATCTGTATTTTTCACTTCAGTGACATACTAAACATTCTACTACTTTCTACTTATTTTTTTATAAATCCTGGTTTACCCAGGGATATTTGGCAGTTTTTCTGTCAGTGACAGACAAGATGAACACCTTTTTGGAGAATAGGACAGAGAAATATTTCTCCATTTCTGGATTCCTACAACACCAACAATCCCAGCCTGTGCATCTCTGAGAGCATTGTCCAAATGCTCCTGGAGCTTTGGCAGGATTTGAGCCCATGACTATTCCCTGAGGAAGCCTGGGTGGTGCCCCAGCACCTTCTGGGGGGAAAGAATCTTTTCCTTTTTTGTTTTGTTTTGTGGAAATGCTGTGGAATGTGAAAAACATTTTAAAATTAGTTTATTTAACTAAAAAATGAGAGTAGCAAACCAGAAGACCACTATTGGGCCATCTGTTTGACCGGAGAATTTTTGAACGTGTTTCCCTGAAGAGGAGCCAGGTTCTTGGCACTATTTTCTATCTTCTGAGGGGGAAAAAAAGGGAGAGAATGTGCATGTGTGAGACAACTGGCTGCTGTTGTCAAAATGCACATGTCACTGGGAATATAAAATACAGGCTTTTAGAGCTGCCTCAGTCCTACCTTCTGTCTTGCCGTGCCACAGAAGACGTTCAGCTGCTGCCTGCGCTTGTCGTGTGGCCAGCCCCCCGAATTTATCCTTCTCATATGGCTAAATAACTTCATCCCCGTGGCAATTTGCTTGAATAAAGAGCCTGGTGAGCACAGTGGAGCCTGGGGATAGAGCAAGAAAATCAGCGGCTGCTCCGGTGAGCAATTACGCGGTGGAACAGCTCTTGGCGAGAGGAGGGGGTGGCCAGGCTGTCAGAGCCTGGATTAAAGCCTTCATCCCTGGAATTCCCCATGTAATATCCAGCTTTTGTAACAGAGAGCACCACTGATTACAAATGTGTGCAGTGTTTAAAATTAATACCGATTTTTGCTGGTTAATTTCTGCGCTGCCGCTGATTCTGCGCGTTCGCCTACAGAGCGTTGTGCATGAAAATGAGATCAGGAAGCTGTTGTTGATCCTCCCAATTCCAATTTGGGCCGGGTCTTCAGTCAGAGCTGTAAATGTATTTAGCACAGAATTTATTTAGCTTTATGTTGCTCAAAGCTGTGTGTTTGTGTGGGGCATTTTACAGCAGGAGTGTGGCCAGATGCACCTGAGAGAGCGGGGTGGTTTGTGGGCTGCTTCACGAGTCCCTCCCACCCTGTGCAGGGTGGGTTTGGGCACAGGAGCAGCATTTGTCACTGTAAAAATGGTGTGCTCATCTGAAAATGAGCCTGTGTGAATGGATACTGTTCTGGCCTTGGAAAACTGGGAATAACTGCCTTGGAGTGCCTGTGGTGCCCCATCCTTTGGCCTCCAGTCGTCCCCTCCCCATGGCCTCCCCTGGCAGGTACAGCTGGGAGCTGAGAAGCTCCCTCATTAAAAAGCTGCGTGTGTCATAATCCTGATGGGACCAGAGCAAAGCCAGCCACCTCCCCTGGGAGAGGGGATGTGGGTTTTGAGCTCGTTCTTTACGTTAAAAAGGTCATTTCTTTGTTCTCAGTACCGTTGGTTTAGACAGTAATTCCTGGCTCCATCACATACGCAGATATTTAGGAAAATCGAGGGGGTGTTTTGTAGCCCTGGGACAGTGTTTGGTTTACTCATGGGTTGCTGTAGTCCAATATTTGAACTGGCTGATCTCTCTGATTCCTCTTTGCCTGTGGTGCTTTACAAACTCCTAGATGTAATTTTAAAAAATAATGAACGTGGTGCTGTCCAGGCTGAACTGTCCCAAAATCGCTGTCCTTGCCCAAGCTGCTCATGGGTCTCATCAAGGCTCACCAAATCAAAGGCAGAAGCAATTTATTGTTTCCTTTCATCCTACAACCACAGATACTTGCAGGGCCTTTATATTATTCACTGTTAATGCTTTTGTTTGTGTAAATTCTTGATACTGAGGTAGGTTTTCTTAATCTCTCTCCTGTGCAGCACCTAATTTTGTGGTGTGCTCATGGTAAGGGCTCCTTAATGGTGTAGAAACACAAATTATTAAGGATGAATCCTGCTGTGAGCTGAGATTTGCATAAAATAATTTTTACTCGAGGGATGAACGTGAGTTTGCTGTTCCATTTCTGAGCCTTCAGATTTGTTTTGAAATATTTAGTGCAGCTTGGAAATGCAGGGCATTCTTTGAAACAGTTTGGTTGGAGGGGTGTTAAAATTCAAACTATTTGTCATGAAATACTTAAATCCTAACAAAAATCAAGGATTGTGAGGATGTGCCTATTCCAGCTAATGAGCACATCCTGCTTTTAAGGATGAAGAAGCCACTTGAGCAGATTTGAGCTGACTGTGCCTGTTGGCTGCAGCAGGGTGATAGCCCTCGGTGAAGTGGGACAGCCCATCCGGATCTGAATTTAATACTGGAATTAACAATAATTGCACTCAGCTCCACGCCCAGTGTTTTTTGGGGAGGCAAGGAGCAGGTCCCCAAGGTGATAATTTAGTGTGGATTCATGAAGGAAAAGAGTTGCTGGCTGACTTATGCTGTATTTATTAAATTTAGTGCCCTTTTCCAAGCTGCTCTCAACAGTCAAATCCTGAAGAGTAAATCTCTTAGGGCTCACGTTTGTGAGCTGGGTATGTACACTCAAACACTTTTTATTTTTCAATTCTCAACTTATTATTTTTATTCCACCCTGTCTGTACCTTCTTTGTGCCTCTGAGGAGTGTTTTGAAGGTACAGTGAGACTGGCAGGGCATCCTGTTGACCATGGGAATAATGAGTTGGCTCCTAAACACGTTCGGTGTGTGGTATTTTATAATTAGCTGGGGAACTTGCAGTGTTCAAAAAAAAAAAAAGAAATAGGAAATGGCAATTAGGCAGAACTTTCCCTCTCTGATCACTCATATACTGCATTTCCACTGTTGCTTACAGCTTTAAAACCCCTCTCTGGAGGGCTCTATATGAAGTAATTCATCTTAGTTAACACTTCATTGGGAAGCGCGTGCAATTAATCGACAATGTATGGAAATAATGGCCTGATTAATAGAAATCCAGTTCCTGAGAGCTGAAACTGGTTTCCTTTACAAGTCTTACACTTGTTTGGGATTGTTCTTTTCAGGTTCAGTAATGATATATATTTATCTGCCACTTGATCTGCGGAGGCAGGATTGAAATCCACTTTGTGAGCGAGATAATGAAAATCCATACGTAGCTCTTCTGCTCCTTCTGTGCCATTAAACAACCAGAAATGTGATAGTCTTAATTGTTGCATGTTTAATATTGCTAATAGGATATGTTTATAAAGAAAATATTAAAAAAAACCCCAACAAAAAACCCCAGTGCAAACCCACAAAACCTCCCATTCTTACATCTTTTATTAAACACAGAATGTGTTTAAACATGTTTAAATGTTGCACAGAGCTGAGCTGGGGAGTAATCCTGGTTTTAAAGCTGCTGTTGTGGCTGGGCTGGGGGGGAATGCTGGGTCTAAGCCAGTGTGGGGTTCCCCTAAGGCAGCAATTTTTGTGTGGATTGTTGCATTTTGAGGATCGACATTAGCCTGACTTGTTTGCTTGGGGAGCTCGTTTGGAGAGCAGGTCGGAGCTTTGGCTCTCAGCCCATGTTTCAATACATTGGTTTTGGTAGAATGACAAGTTTGGAAGCTGAGAAATAGGGTTCAAATCAGAACTAATCCCAGTTTAAGAAATAGGGGTGAAGAGCGAAGTTTAGGGTGTGTTAAGGGATGTGTTTTATCTCAGTGTGGGAAGCTCAGCTGTGAGGGTGGGTGATGCTAAGCTGGAGGCCTTGGGGGCTTTGAGGCTTAGGTGGGGAGATGAGAGTGGGTTTGCTCCAGCAGAGGAGCCTAAATGCCTCCCTAGTGCTTAGGCCAAGCTCGCTAATCCTGGCTTAGGCTCCGTCACACCAGAAGCCCTAAATGGGATTTGTCATTTGAGAAAGGCAGCAGAGTGCCTGAAATACACAGTTAGCCCCAAAAGAAGCAATCCCAACCTTGCCCTGGGGTGGTGGCTGAGTCCCTGTGAGCCAGGGGACAGGAGGTGACAGAGCAGCTGCTCCAGCTGCTGGGGTTGGAGCCTCTTTGGTGGTCACAGGCACCCCTGGTCTGCATTCCCTGCAAATACAGGGTCAGGAATAGGGTGTGGTTGGAGGCTACGGCTCCAGTCTCTTTATCCAGGTGTCCAGAGCAGGTCTGGGATTCATCCCCAGGCAGCAGCACAGGGCTCTCTGTTAGTTTAGCACATCTCTCCAGAGGCAGCACCATTGTAGCTTTTTTGTCTAACATGTGTCTGGTATCTTCCCCTAACTGTGGTGTGTGAGTGTAGAACTCTCATTCCCATAACATCCCACGTGTGCTCTGAGAACTGGGCTTCCCTTGAGGAAATGCTGATTGATACAAGAAGCTGATTTTGGTGATGAGACACGATGTTGTTTGTGTGCAACTTTGCCTTTCTTAGAAACACTTCTCTCTCTCACAGTTATTTAAATGAGGTGATACATACAGGGTTTTAACTGTATGTATCAACCCAAGGACACCTAAAGTGGGTTGTAGTGCAATTGCTGGCTTTTTCCCACATTATCCTTATTCTTTATACATATATATATATGTCTATATATATATATATGTGGCAAGTACATGCCTTAACTTGAAGTACAAAATAATAACTTTAAGTAATTCCCATGTGTGCACATATCAGTTACATTCCAGTCCCTGGTTAATTTGCAAAAGATTTTTTTTTTCCACAAGCGAAGCCTTTTTCTGTTGGGTGTTTTGCACCTTTGCTGTCTGTAATGAGCTGCTTTGTGTGGCAGGTGGGAGATTCAAGAAGGAGATAGTGGTTGATGGACAGAGCTACCTGCTGCTGATCAGAGATGAAGGAGGCCCTCCAGAGGCACAGGTGAGCCCAAAGCTTCGCTTTCCTGGTTTTTCAAAAGTTCCTTTGAAAGAACTGCTCCTGCTTTGTTCTGTCCTGGGTCCTTCTCATCCTCCAGCTCATTCCAGCATCACCCTCAGGTGAAAAAAGATTTTGTCCAGAAAATGGTTGGGGTTTCAGTTATGATGGATGGATGAGTGTGGGTAGCAAATATTTGGGATTCTGACTGAGACCGTGCAAGTAAGAATATCTGGTTCATTTATACATTCATATATATATTTATTCCTGAATCCCAAGCAATGTGCTTCTCCTGGTGACACATCAGGATTTCATAGAATCCCAGGATGATTTTGGTGGGGAGGGACCTTAAAGCTTGTCTCACTCCCACCCCCTGCCATGGGCAGGGACAGCTCCCACCATCCCAGGCTGCCCCAAGCCCTGTCCAGCCTGGCCTTGGACACTTCCAGGGATCCAGGGGCAGCCCCAGCTGCTCTGGGCACCCTGTGCCAGGGCCTGCCCACTCTCCCAGGGAGGAATTCCTTCCCACTATCGCATGTAACCCTGCCCTGTGGCAGTGGGAAGCCATTCCCTGTGCCCTGTCCTGCTCCAGGCCATTGTCCCAAGTCCCTCTCCAGCCCTCTTGAAGCCCCTCTGGACAAGGCTCTAAGGCCTTCCTGGAGCCTTCTCTTCTCCAGGTTGGAACACCCCAGCTCTCCCAGCCTGTCCAAGCCATTGGCTGTGAAGACACTTGAAGGTTTGTGTGCTTGACCCTTACTCTGTTTTGAGTAAGATTTTGCCCATGTGCTGCTTGAATCACCTCAGACCCAGCCACCCTTTCTGCAGGCACCATCCTTGTCTTGGGCATCCTCCTCCTTCTCCTCTGCCTCTCCTCACCTGGGCACTGGCAGGATTTCCTGAGGGTTGGCTGCTGCTGTCCATGCTTTGTTCAGGTCTTGCAGGAGGGATCAGCTTCCAAACAAGCAATAATTTAGCATCAGGAACTGCACTGTTGCCAAACAGCTGAGGGGGAGCGGTGCCAGCAGCAGCAGCTCGGGTCTCAATGCACCACTATAGCTCCAGGAGGGTGAGAGCGTGGGGGAAGGTGCCAGGACAAAGGGGAAGAGAAAGGACATGGAGGAAATGGAGGCTGAGAGAGACATCCTGGAAGGAAGTCACAGGACAAAATAAAACATTGGCACATCTGCAGCCGTGTCAGCAGGAGCAACAAGGAAAGCTCTGTCTGGGGCTGGGAGGGATTTGGCTGAAGCATTCCCCTGCTTTCCAGCCTCTGATGCTTAGAGAACATTCACTCATCTGAAAATGTCAGCAGTGGAGGTGTAAAGGTGCATGCAGCAATCTGAGATGGTTTTGTGCTGAAGAGCTGGGTTTGCAGAGCTCACAGGATGAACAGCACAGGGTGTGCTCCTGGTATGTGCCAGGTAAATCTGGGGCTTTGATTGCTGCTGCCCAGTGGGAGGTGTCCCTGCCCATGGCAGGGGATTGGAATGAGATGAGCTTTAAGGTTCCTTCCAAGCCAAACTATTCTGGGATTCTGTGGTGGCTGAGATGTGTTCTCCATCCTTAGGATTTGCCAAAGAGGTTTGAGGTGTCAATGTTATCTCACCTTTCCCATAAATTCCCTTTGGATTTTTGGGTGTAATTTCAAGTTATATGTCTATTAAAAAATCTTTAATCAGTTGATTAATTCCTGCAATGCTTGTGGGTTCATGAATAATTGGGATTGAATTCCAACTGCAGTAATAAGGAGCTGACACCTGGAGTTCCTGGCACTGGGTCATGGCTATTCCCCAGGTTACTGTCCCATTATTTTGCACAGAATTGGAGAAAAAGGAAACTTCCCTGAAGACTTTTTGTGGGTCTGTGGTCTCTCCTTTCTTTGCCTAAGATAAAATGGTTCAAAGATGAAAACAATTCAATTTCCTATTGTAAAACCAAATTAACCTAGTGACTGACTGACCTAGGGTGACTTTATGATGCTTGTATCCCCAGTCCTCCCAAAGTTGCCCTAAACCAAGACACTGACCTACAATGAGCTGCTGCATGCAACTTTTTTAATTTAAAACTTTTTTTTATAATTTGGTTTTGGGCTTGCCTTGAACTGACAGCTCTGCTCACTCACATTAATAAATAAGTCTGAGAATGGATTTTTATACCAGCACCTGATATATTCTTGTATCAAGCTATTCCCTGCACGTTACTCTGGATGAGACATTCAGGGGTTCCAGACCTTGTGTTTTCTGAAATTCCTTTGGTTTTCTATACCACAGGTCTGATATCCACAAAGATTAAGCTGTATTTCAATGTGAAAAGAGAAATAAGGAATTGCTGGAAATGTTCTGTCTGCAGGAACTGCACTGTGTAAATCTGTGGAGTGTTTTAAAATGATCTTTATTAGAAGGCTGCTCTACACACTGCTCAAACATTCAGCAGGTTTAGAGAGACTGTTGGCTTCCAAATGGATGCCTTAAGGACATTGCAGTTGGTGGGAAGAGTCCTTGGCATGATCCTGTTGAGTCCAGTCAACAAAAACCATTTTATAATGAGATGCAAGCCCACAACTCCCAAATAATGCTGCTGTCTCCAGTTCCTCTGCTTGCATCTTGTGGTTTGAACAGTTTAACAGTGTGGTGGTTGACCTTATTCTGGCAGTGACTGTGCTATGTGTTAACCAGTCCTGTCCTTCCCCTCTAAAGTTTGTCCTCCTGATTCAAAACCTCAAAACAATTTTTTGTCTATTTTTGCACCATAACAGCCCAGGCAGTGCTTGGTTTCAATACAATTGTCATGAATATGCAGAGCCTTTCCCCAGTGAACCTCCCTGTTCAGTGTGTCCCCTGGCACATAGTAGTAATAATATAACACAGAGCATGCAAATCCCCTGGCTGAAGCTTGTTTCCATTGCTCTAAATTTGGGTAGGAATGGAGTCACTTAGGGAAAAATAAAGGCAGTGAGGTAAGCTGGAGTTTTTCCTTGACGTCCTGTTGATGTTCACTGTTGAGTTAAATGTCTTTAAATAATCTTAATTCACTTGTGAGCTCAAAGCTTCTCACTTTGCATGGTCACTGAGGAGCACCTTGGCTTGTCCTGTGCACCTGCATGTCTCTCAGCAGGTTCCTGATGCCAAGAGAGAGCAGTTTGCTCTTCCACTGAAAGCAGAATGAGGCACTTGGTGCTGTTGGCTCAGCTGAGAGTGTCTGTATGGTGAAGAACTGGAAGTCTCAAATTAATGCTTTTGGGCGTGGATTAAGATGTGAGAATTCCTATCAATGCCTGTCATGGCATTGCCAGCAACATCAGCATGTGTGCATGCAAATCACAGCATGGGGACTCAGTCAGCACTGCAGATGAGTGCTGCTCATTCCAAATGCACAGATCCAGCAATCTTGGCCTGCTGTGTTTTCTGGGAGTCAAACCCAGGGTGCACTGACTGGGCTGGTGCTCACACACCCCAGTCAAGAAGAGATGCTCTTGTGGGGAAATGCCTTGTGTATCCCAGAGCCCCGTGGCTTGCAGGGTGATGAGATTCATCATCTTAGCAGCTTATCCATCCCCCTATTGAGGCCTGGATTGTTTGTGAGTTTTTCTGGTGTGTGTTTCCCTTGCAGGAAGGTAAGAATGTTTCTCCCTTGGTTTTCCTTCCTTCCCTTTGCTGCTCTTCTCACAGTTGGCCTTTTCCATTTTTATCCTGCAGTTTGCCATGTGGGTGGATGCTGTTATCTTTGTGTTCAGCTTGGAGGATGAAGTCAGCTTCCAGACTGTTTACCACTACTACAGCCGTATGGCCAACTATCGCAACACTAGTGAAATCCCCATGGTCCTGGTGGGCACCCAGGGTAAGTGCAGCCCTCATTTCCAGCTGGCCTTCTCAGACCATATTGACACTTCCAAGCTGGCCAAGCCATGCCTTGTCTTTTCCCCTTTGCTACAGGGCTGTGGCATTGCAAGGAGGAGATTTGGGGTGAGAGAAAAATGTCCTGGCAGCTCTCTTGGAGAGGGAGTGTAGGACTTCCAGCACTGAAGAAAAAGGGGAAGTTTAGGTTAGATATGTAGAAGAAATTCTTCCCTGTGAGGGTGGTGAGGCCCTGCAGAGGTTGCCCAGAGAAGCTGAGTCTGCCTCTGGATCTCTGGATGTGTCCAAGGCCAGGCTGGATGGGACTTGGAGCAACCTGGAGTAGTGGAAGGTGCAGGGAGTGCAATACAATGAGCTTTAAGGCTCCTCCCAACTCAGACCATTCCAGGATTCTATGACTTGCAAGGAAATTTTAAATAATACTTTGACTGGGTGCTGGTTGTGGTGGTTTTCTTGCTCAGCATGGAGATGCCCTCATTGAATTTGGGCAGGTAAATCAGTTGTGTAGGGAAATTCTGCAGCCAGTTTCCATGTGCATGGCAGTGTGGAAGGGTTCAACACCCTGGCATTGCTGAGAGGCAGAAGGATGAGGGGTGGAAAACCTCCAGCAGCACGGTAGGAAGCAGAAATGAACCCTGGCCTCAGGCTGTGCCTCTGGGAACCTCTGTAAATCGAGTAGAAAGGTAGCTTTTTGTCACCTGAGCCAACCTCTCTCCCCCCAGTTTTTCCTTCTGAAATAGCAGCTGTCCTGAAGGGAAATATGGCAAGGGAAAGGTACCCAAAATATTTCAGTTTCTTTGGCATTTGAGTGGTCTTTTGAATATTCTCTTCCTTGTGCCAGCATATCCCAGTAACATTTCACCAGTTTCCCATACTGTGATTGGTTTTCTGCACTTGTAGAGTTGAGGCTGTTCTGTTCCTGACATACAGAACATGGAATCATTAAGGTTGGAAAAAACCCTTTAAAATCATCAAATCCAACTGCTCCCTCAGCACTGCCAATGCCAGCACTAAACCATGTCCAGAGGTACCACATCCACAAAACTTTTACATCCTTCCAGGGATGGTGGCTCCAGCACTGTCCCAGGCAGCTCTGCCAGGGCTGGACAACCCTTTGGGCACAATTTGAGGTCATTTCTCCTCATCCTGTCCCTCGTTCCTTGGGTACAGAGCCCACCTGGCTGCATCCTCCTGCCAGGGAGTTGTGCAGAAGCAGAAGGTGCCCCCTGAGCCTCCTTTTCTCCAGGCTGAGCCCCTCCCAGCTTATCCTCACTCCTTTTAACATCTAAGAGTATCACCAGGTTGCTGTTCTGTGTTAGAAGCAGAACCCAGGTGTTTTGAATTTCTTGGTTCAGTTTTGGGCATCCTCCTTTTTAGTGTGTCTCAGTGGTTTTGGTCAGGGAGCAGTTGGCCTTCCCCTGGCTCCTGCCCAGGGATGACAGCACAGAGGGGATGTGTGGGCAGCAGGGAAGGAGGAATCACTGCCCAGCTGCAGGGAGGAAACAGATGATGAGAAGGAAAAGGGGAAGTAGGAACAGAAAAAGTCTTAGGACAGCAGAAACTCCACCAAAAGGCAGAAAGGAGCTTATTTGAAGAGCCACGTTTTGGGCTTGAAGCTGGAGTTAAAAAGATGAAGGGGAAACATTTCTTCAACATTTTATTTTCTTTGTGTCCTTCTGACCCTGGGGTATGGTTTTCTATCTCCTTCCTGTTACTTCCAGAAAAAGAAAAGTTCATTTTCTGTTGCAGCACTGATGCAAAGCTGATCTTTTGAAAAGATGGAAATAATGCTAATTCTAGGAATAAACATCAGGAAAAAACACAGCTTTTTGTGTGTTTGATAGTGAAATAAAATATATGAAATATGTAAATACAGTTTAAATGTTAAATGAATACACTTTATATGTTAAAATCCGTATTTGAAATATGGATTTTATATCTTTTATATCACAGAATCCCAGAATGGCTTGGGATGGAGGGCACCTTAAAGCACATCTAATTCCAGCTGTGTCATGGGCACAGAAACCTTCCAGGAGCCCAGGATGCTCCAAGCCCTGTCCAACCTGGACTTGGTTTTGTCAGGTGTTCGTGAAATGAGATGTGAAATGAAATCTTTCCCAAAATATTAACACTGGCTCAGTGCTTCCAGTTGTTCTCCTGTGACTTCCAAAGCCAACTCGGTGCCCCAGCCTGAGCCACTTTGGAACAAGGAGGTGAACTTTGGGAAGCTGTGGTGTTCTGGAGCTGAACCCTATCAGTTCCTCTCTGGTCAAATGTTACCAGCGCCCTCTGCTGATAAAAAAATAGGCTCCTCCTTTTCCTGATTTCTGCTTTATTTTTGTTAATTGGATCTGATGAGAAGATAATGACAACATCAGCTGAGGTCTGGTCTTGTCATGTCCGGGGCACAGCCTCAAATACAGCGTTGCAAGAGGCTTGGATTCCATGTTTAGGTTCAGGTGATGTATTTTTTTCCCAAAGAACAAATCTGTGTTGCTGCTGTGGGTGGTTGCATATTTTAAGGAAGATTTTCTGGGAAGCTTTAAATGCTGAAATTAGCATCCCAATTCTGGGATGTTGTAGGATCCCAGAATTGTTTGGGCTGAAATGGACCTTGAAGATCATCCAGTGCCACCCCCTGCCATGGCCAGGGACACTTTCCACTCACTATCCCAGTTTGCTCTCAGGCCCATCCAACCTGGCCTGGAACACTTGCAGGCACAGGGTGGAAGAGTAACACAGTACTTCTGGGGGAAAAAAAGTTCCATTTCAAGATCTATTAATAAGATTATCACTTCAAATAGCATCACCTTTGTATACAGAATCCATCACTATGATGGAGTATGATGGAGTAGCAAGAAAGAAGCTTCTCCTTTGTCTGTTCTGCTGTAAGGTTTTTTTCAGCTCCTCTGGATAAGCACTAGAAACTGAAATTTCTGATTTTCAGCTTTCATGAAAAGAAGCTGTTGGAGAGAATTCCCAGGTTTGAAAAATATTTTTGGAAAAATTTGGAAAATTTTTGGAAAAATACAATTTTGATCAGCTTTGCAGTATGTTCCCACAACATCTCCAGGTGCCCTCCATGGCAGAGTTTGAGAAAGTAATTTACAATTAAGTTCAATTTCTTGAAAATACATAATGTTTAATATTTCACATAAAATAACCCTAAAAAATATTTGTCATGTTTGTACTAAGCACCCACTTGTTTCCCTAAATATATTTTACATCAGAGCTCATGTGATGGTGTTTTTTGGGTTTTTTTTGGTGCAACAACTGGGCTCAATATATGTGTGTAAGGAAAGCAAAAAGTGTTGGAGGTTTTCCCCCTGCCTTTTAGAATCAGTGTACTGGTAATTTTAAAATGTAAATTAGAGTGATGTCCACCCTGTTTCATGGTTTGTATTTAAACTCACTGCTTGGGTATTGGTCAATATGAGAGGAGCTGGCCTGAAGCTGCATCAGTGGGGAGGCTCATGTCGGATATTAGGGAAAATTTCCTCACAGAAAGGACTGTCAAGCATTGGAACCATCCCTGGAAGTGCTCAAAAACCACTGGATGTGGCACTTGAGGGTTAGGGGTGACTGTGGGTTGATGTTAACACTCGGTGATCTCAGAGGTGTGTTCCAACTTCCAGGACCCTCCTGTGCCTGTGTGACTCCCAATCTGGTGTTTCCAAGTGACCTTTAATGGGTATTTTCCCCCTGTGGTTATGCAGATGCCATCACCTCCACCAACCCCCGCGTTATCGACGATGCCAGAGCCAGGAAGTTGTCCAATGACCTCAAGAGATGCACTTACTACGAGACCTGTGCCACCTACGGGCTCAACGTGGAGAGAGTCTTCCATGACGGTACAGCTGCCTTTTTCATCCAGCACATCACTCCATCCTCTAGCTGTTCTTTCTAAGCAGTGACCCATCTGGGATAGCTCAGCTATTTGCCTGCTCAGTTAAAGAAAATGCTGATTTTTTTAGGCATTTTTATTGTGTTTTCTAAGACAACTCTTTATCTCGAACACATCACACGTGCATTGATGTGTTCTCCACCAGCACCTTTAGTCTTAAGCATCTTAAGCTATTTTTAGTCCTTATTTAATTTTCAGTTTTCTTTGGTGCTTGCTTTATTTTAGCAGAGTTTTCTTTGGTTTGGTTTTAGTGCTCGTGGAGAGGCTGAGGGGCTGTTTGTGCAGAGTAGCTGAAAATGCTGAGTTTGAGTAGTGTAGTGTTCCGTGTTCTCTCAAAACTGAGAGACAGGGGTTGGATCTTGGGAAGGAATTGTTCCCTGGGAGGGTGGGCAGGCCCTGGCACAGGGTGCCCAGAGAAGCTGGGGCTGCTTCAGCATCCCTGAAGTGTCCAAGGCCAGCTTGGATGGGGCTTGGAGCAACCTGGGATACAGGAAGGTAACCAGGGTGGGCAAGGTAAGCTTGAAGCTCCTTTCCAACCCAAACCATTCTGTGACTCTTTGAGAGTCTTATTTAGGGGTTTTGATCCTTGTGGGTTCCTCCCAGATCAGGATATTCTAATTCCATGATCCTGGAGTTGAATGAGATGGGATCTGTGCCCCCTCTAGTGGAATTTCAACCAAGTGTCCTGGGGCTTGCCTGGCTTCTCCTCTCACCAGGCTCCTCTTGTGGCTGAATGTGTCAGCCCCCCATCACTTCAGTTTTCTCTGTCTAAAAACCTTCTTAATTAAGTTTTAATGCTTCTCAGAGCTCCTTAGTTCTGAGGGTTTTTTGTTGCCAGCTTCTCCTTACAAAGTCCTGCTCTGCCTGTGCTTATGTGAGGCAGTGTCACATCAGCACCTTACAACAGGGTGTGAAATGACACTTCAAATTGAAAAAAAAAAAAGCAAACAATTCAAATTTTTACATGGAACGAAAAGGTGATCGATTCTAATGTTTACACTGGAGAAAAAAATAAAAGTATTGTAATTTTAACATGGGGAGAAAAGAGGCAAAACATAAAATGTTTTACATGGAAAATACTGATGTGCATGTGTTTTTTACCTATGCTGTTGGTCAGATTTCAGAGAAGAGCTTTTGAAGCTGCATCTTCTTGCTTTGCTCTCTGTTTTCACTCAAACTAGTTGCAAAAATTACTGTTTTGGCTGCCTAGATTTTCTATATTGATTAGGAGTTTCAAAGAGCCATTAGGGGGTTTTGTTAGCACATTTATTTTTGAGTGCTGGCTATAGTTAGATTGTTAATTATATATTCCCAGTCCTAGTATTTGTGGCTCTGTCTACAGTCTTCTTCTTAGTTTTTTTTTCCCTTTCTCAGAGATTTTGAGAGAAGTCTCTTGGCACAAAGCTAGTGTGATAAACTTGTAAGCTTTCAGAAGGCTCATTTGTCTCTCTTTGGTCGTAAGAAAGAATTGACAGGGATCATGTGTTTTAAGAAATATCAGGGTGTTGTTTTACCCCCATGGCAGCCAACCAGCTCTTTAATATTTGCCAGCTAATAGGATTAGAAATGCTTCTGTATGGATGGGTTACACTTGCCAGACATGTCTGGGACCGAATCCAATTCCTGATAATTTTTGCTGTTTATTTCAGCAGGAAACAAAGCAACTTCTTAACCCCATTAAATGAGGGGGTGTGAATGAGTAGTGCAAGCTGTTAATAGGGAGCACTTGATTAAATATCTCTTGGTTTGTGCTGCTCTGGGGCATTCAGGTTCAGTGTAGCTTTAATGATTTTTAGTGGCTTCTTCAGAGGGTCCACATTAGTTGGGCAACCTGGGATAGTGGAAGGTGTCCCTGCCCTGGCAGGGGGGTGGAACAAGATGAGCTTTAAGGTTCTTTCCAATCTAAACCATTCTGGGATTCTCTGATGTTGGAAAAAAAGAAAAACAAACCAAAAAACTTCCCACCTGAGGATGTTCCAGCCCACAGGCTTTTTTTGCAAGCTTTTTTTAAAACCTGTTTTCTTGTTTCTGTGTTGTGCCTTGCTGTGATCTAGACCTGCCTTTTGGAGGAAGAAAATTGGAAATGGCATTGAAGAGCTTTTTAGTCTTCCATTGCACACACTTTAGAAATTAAATTTCTAATTTATCCCCTGCAAACAGCTACTGAACTTAGTGGTCATCTGTTACAATTCTTCTGTGATAACTCATTTCCCATTTTCTCCACAGCTGAGTGGTAAAATAATTTAACTTGAATGATTATTGTTATTATGAAAATGCTACTTTATTCTCGAGTTAAATCCAAATATCTCATTTCCAGCACTTCATTACAGCTGATAAGCTCACTATTGATTGTAACAGAGATGGAATTATAGAATCACTTGGGTTGGAAAAGACCCTTAAGATCAAGTCCATTGGTTTCTATTTTGTAAGAGGAATGCTGAGTAAAGGGCAAGCCAAAATCCTGCCTCACATTTGGCTATTTTAGAGGCTGTTTTTTAACCTTCAGCCATGTCCCACTGAGGTTTAATCCTGTTGGGAATTAAAACCTGAATTTTGGGCTGAAATAAAAAAAAGTTGTTCCATGTTGCAAGGGTTTAGCTTAGAAATGTACCCAATGGTGGAGGATAATAAATACTTTCTTATTTTTTGGTATTTTGAATAGTTGAACAAGGGAATTGCATTTTAAAAATTAGATAAATGCTAATAAGATCCATTTTGCTTCATGTTCCCAATTAAGAATTAGAGATCTTTATTCCCCCCTGCTTATCAGAACAGATTCTATCAATGACATTGGAAATGATTATTTTAATACTTCTTGTCAGCACAGTATTGTAATGACTGTGTACTGCCCCAGGATGCCTTCTTAATGGTTTTAGCCTTCTTGAATTAGCTTGATGTACCATTAATGCATGAGAATTGCTTTTATTTCTGTTCACGGTGGATTCGTAACTACACATCTTGCCCTGCTTTATGTTCAGATTTTCCCTGACCCATTTAACTGTGGGCCATGTGAGTCTCTGACACCACAAAGGAGCAAATGTTCAAATACTTAGAGGATAAAATTTTACTATCACAGGGCGTGAAACAAAAGGGTTGGAGTCAAACTTGGTTTCAGAGTTGACTCTGTCTCTGTAGCTTAGCAGTTCAACCAAGGGGGTTTTACCTCATCTGGATGGCTGTAACACCCAGATTTTGATCTAATAGTGCCCAGAATAAAAATAAACCTGTGTGTGTTGAGACAGGAGTTGCAGGTATGTGATGGCAGAGGCCACTGCTGCCTCACAATTTGCACTTTGCTCTGATGCTGTGCTGCTGCCAATATTTTTGGATGTTTTATTTGCAAAATCACTAGTATTTTATTAAGGAATGTGTCTGCTCTGTGTAAAAAATCTACCAGAGGTATTTTATTTCCAGATCCAAATAGTATTTCCCGTGTGGTGTTGAACAAAGGTGTCTAAAAGGAGAACTTCAAAGCACCATTTCTCTGTTAAGGGATGGGAGATGACAAATTAATCCTGGTGCAGCCGGATTGAGGGGAAGGGCTGTCACTTGCCATCAGCATTATCAAGTCAGCTTTTATGGATGTGTTTTCATTAGGAAATGTTAATCAGCCCAATGGGAAGTAAATAAAAGGGAAGTAAATCGGCCCCATCCCGACAGCTGTTTTGGGAAGATGCGACGTTCGCTCTGGCACTGGATGTGGCCTGAGGGATTCTCTGCTTGGGGAGCTGGGCTGGCCTGGTGGGGACCCCAGTGCCGGGCAGAATGAGGCAGAGGTTCCTTTGGCTCCGGGAATTCCTTGGAATTCCTTGGATTTCAGCTGAGGCCTCTGGGAATGTGGCATTTGCAGTGCTGAGCTTCTCTGTGTGCTCAGGCTGCTCACACACGGCCCAGATCAGCCTGCTGACCCTTTGGCAGGCCCCATGCTTCAAACCCGCGGGGAAATCAATATTTCGGCTGGTTAGATGTTTGCATTTTCCTGGTTTGTTTATTTGTTTAATTTTTTTTTTAATGAGAAAGTGACGTGAGGGAGTCAATTTCTTTTCCTCGATGTTATGGCTTAGCCTGGAGCGACAAACGCTCAAGCTGCGTTCATTTTAAGCCCCCGTTCATTTCAGTTTGAAGTTCATTTTAAGACGTTGATTTTTAATATAAAATTAACGTTTTGATCTTAACGCACATTGCGTTTCCCTGGGAATAACGGAGCGCGGCGGGAGCGGCCGCCAGGGGGCGCCGGAGCCGCGGCGTGAGGGGCCCGTGAGGGGCCTGTGATGGCGGCGGCCCCGCCGAGCCCCCCGGGGCTTTGTGTCACCGCACCGGGACATTGAAACGCCCCGGCCGCCAAAGTCGGCTGGAAAGAAAAAGATATAAACACACAAATCTGGTGAGCCTCATCTTGTGAAGTGTTTGTGTTTTATTCTGAACTTCATCTTCGCCCTTACTCATGCTTTACCTTTACACTTCCTTTACCCTTCCTTCCTGCCTGGAACTCTTATGGGCCATAAATAAATGAGAAGATTTAGTTTGGAAACAAGAATTTCACGCCACCATTTTTTAATTTTATTTTATATTTATTTTATTTTATTTTATTTTTTGGCTGGTTTTGTTTGCACAGCCATTTTTTCTGGTTTGCAGGTAATCTCTCAGCCCCATTCCCATAGAGGACAAGTTCTGGTGTCATAAATCAGACAAATTGTTGTAGGATGGCCTAGTGTTACCTAGCAGGAGGAAATGAACCAATATCTGAAATTTATATCATTTTATATATAGGTTTGAAATGAGCTGTGTGAATTGAGCAGTGCCTGGTGAAACAGGTCTGAAGAAGCCTTCACTGGGCTTTGGGTTGGGCTGGAAAATGGATCCAAATCCTTGGATTTCTATTTTCTGACTGATTGCCAAATTTCACACTTGGTACATTACAGTTGAAGAGGTTTTTTTCTGTGTTGTCCCCAAGAAGTTCTGAGGTCTTTGTGCAGTTCCCCTTGTGCTCAGTGCTGTCCATTGTCACTGCCGTGCTGTTTGGTGGGCACAGATTTCACCTTTTTGCCAATTTTTGGTGAAAATTGCAGCAATTTTGCAGGCTTTGGGGACTTTGAGATTGGTGCTGCTCTATCAGGTTTTTCAACAGCACACCTGGATCCACAAATGTGTGAAGGAAAGAAAAGAGATCTTCCAGTGACTCGTCTGCATCCATTTTCTCATACTTGGAATCAAATAATGGGATGAGGAGTTGTAGTATTTCCATACATTTCAGGGTATGGAATTTAAGAAGTGCTACAATGAGCAAAGAGGAATTGAATGATGTAATGCCAGTGAAAGTTCTAGGGGAGGTTTTGATTTTAGCTCTGGTGTGTCATTCAGTAGGTGACTTGTAGAAAATCATAATCTCTTGTGGAACTTTTTGTGTGACTTTTAATTTTATAGCAGTTATTTTATGGCACTTCTTTTAAGTCTTAATATGAATTTTATGCAGTAAGACAGGTTATTTAAAACCTAGAGCAGAGCTGCTGGTTTTATGCAATAGTTGACAGCTGTTATTTTTTTTTTCTGCGAGTACAATAAATGCACGACCTACTTCAACATAGACAAATTCTTCATTAAATGGCAACAAGAGCATGATAAAATGCAAAAGAATTCGGATTTTCAGTAGTGATGATTCAGAATTAGTCCAGTAAAGTCATATTGTGTAATGCAAACTCTAATTGAAATCCTGGGGCAGGTAACAAGGTGCTTGTTTGGGGGTAAATTGCCTTTTTTAAAGTTTTACAGTAGACAAGAGAGTAAGAGGCAGAATCAGTCTGTGTTGTGCTTGGGAGATAAAGTGTTATAAACATATTTGTGGAGTGTCTGGCAAGTAAGTAGGAATTGTTTTCCCTTAGAAGTGAAAAATTCTGGAAGAAGGAGGAACTTTGAAAATTCCTTACTTTGCAATTCTCTGCTTTTCTCAGTAAAGACACCAGGAAAAGCATAATAGAATAAGCTATAAATAAGTGTTGTCATGCTGCAGTTCCTGGTGGAGCTGGAGGCAGAAGCTGAAAAGAGCAGTGACAATTTCTGGGATTCTTTTTGAGCCAAGTGACCTGAACAGCAAACTGATGGCACAGCATGGCTGCTAGCAGGGTTCAGTCATGGGCTGTGCCCAAAGGGTAGGGTTTAAAAACAAATAAAATTAAATGCTGCTTGGTGGTACCTGTTAGAGCAACAATCCTTTTAAGCTGCAAAATGATGCTGCAGAGGAACTGACCACAAGGTTAGGTGAGGGCCAGGAAGGGCTTCAGCAGAGCATGACCTCCACAAAGTGCCAGTTTATGTTTGCTTTATTACAGCCAGAACCTTTCTTCCTTATGTCTGCTTTATTTCTAAGTGTTCTGTGTAAACTGTGCCTCGTTTGCTGCATTTTGGGGGATGGTCTGCCTTGCCCTGTATGTCTTTGTCTCTCTTCCTAATGCTGTGCTCTTTGTTACACTGCTGTGATTATGGTTTGATCATTTAATTTGACTTTTTCTTCTTAATTTTTAACTGACAAATCTTAAAGCCAGTTCACCTCATCTGTTGCTTTATGCCATGTTCTGTACAGCTTCTCCAGCAAGCCTTCACATAGAGACCAGCATGAAATGTCTAAAGCTTGATTTTTTTATTAGGTGTCCTCAGTACATCTTCCCTTGGCCATTGGTTTTAACTGTCCTTTGTGGATTTCTTTGTGGATTAAATTTGCTCACAAAATAATGGCTTTGCTGGCTTAATATTGATGAATGGAAGATTAAGAGCTAACCCACGAGATGTGTTGTCTGAAGACAGAAAGGGAAGTGAAAATGGCTTTTCTGTAACTTCATTCTGTTCTGTGTGTGTTTAGGAACATTTTTTTAAGAGGAGATCCCACTTTGCCCCGTATAATGAGGAGATGCTTTTGTCTGAGCTATCAAACGTTTAAAACTGGTGTAATAAACATAATCCTTTTGTAACCTTCTCTGTTGTGTAACAAACACATTTTCAACATCAAAGTTGATTATTAGCATAGCTGGTTCCTCAAAAGCCATTTCCGAAACGCAATGCAAATCGTTGCCTTTCAGCTAATCCGTATGCATATGCAAATCCCATTGAGCTGTTTGCTTGGCCAGGATTAGCATCGTGTATTCAGCCTTTAAAAGCCTCCCTGGATTCCTGGGGGTGGTGCATGGTGGAGCAAGGCACAGTGGTGGCATTCGCCTCGGAATTCCTGTGCCAGCAGACTTCCAGCGCTGCTGCTGAGTTTGAGACGTGATTTTTACTTCCTCCTTCTCTATAAAGTAGAGAATTTTTAATTGTGTATAATGAATTTGGAAATGGAGGTTGGGTCTGATGAGGGTTGGTGCTGCACAAGGAAACATGTGCCTGCCAAAGCTGGAACTTCTGCTTCTTCCTCTAGAAGAAAAGCATTTGCACCCATAGTGTTGTGTGATTTTTGTCAAATGTCAGTGCAGAGTGAATTTTATCTATAAGCACCTCCTTTCATTTAAGTGTGTGTTACTGGCCAGTCTTAAACATCAAGGCTGTTGTTCTCTGCATCAAACTCTTCCTTAGTTGCTGGAGTGTTGTGTGAGCCAGAAGCAGCAAGGTCAGGTCCTGCCTGCTGCGGGATCTGGTCAATATTTTGTGGAAAAGAGAGAATCCAGCACAACACAGTATTGTACAACTCAGAACATGAGTATGGAGAGCACTGAACTACTTTTTGAACAGCCTCTCTTTGTATGTTTTGGTTCTTTGTTTAGTTTGGTCTTTCCAGGGGCACCAGTCTGGGATCCATGTGGACTTGTTTCCACAATGCGTGCTGGGTTTTGGTTAGGAAGTCAGCTAAAATCAGGAATGAAAATTAGTTGGCAGGTGGATGGGACTACATGGGCTGCCTCAGGTCTGAAAATTATCCCAAATATTAAATGTGAGACAGGGGCTCAACAGGTTTTATTCAGGGATTGGGAAAACTGGGAGACTCTTTCACTTCTAGATGTGGCACTTGGGGATGTGGTTAATGGTGGCCTGGGCAGTGCTGGGGTGAGTTTAGAGGGCTTTTCCAGCCTAAATGGTCTTGTGATTCCTGATAGTCTCCACATGTGACTTCACTTCATTATCTGCTGAGAATTGGTCACAGTTTGCTGTTGTTTGGTTTTCTTTGATTTTTTTTTTTTTTTTGGCTGCTTGTAGCTCTGGACTGAAAGTTTTCTGCAGCTTTCAAAACTAAATTTTGGAATAAATTCTAACTCTGATAGAAGACATTTTTTGGAACATATTTGTCATGTGTGACAAGTGCATTCCCTCAGCAACCTCTGTGGAGTGCTGGCTTATCACCTTTACTTGAAAAATTATTATAAAGCTGGTACATGACTAAAAATGGAGTAGTTTTGTTTAATAAATGTGTGGATGTGTGTTCCTTTTAGTTTCAGTGAAAGATCCTGCTGTGTCAGATACCTTCTGCACTATCACCTTTGAAAAGGCTGAAGGTGGCTTTCAGAGCCACAGAACCAACTTTAAATTAAGGCAGAGGTTTGTTTTTCTTCAAGCTCTAACTGCACTTAATGAAGGAACATTATTGGCAGATGCTGAAGAAATATCTTTTTCCATAGAAAATTGGATTTGGAGCATAAAACTTCTTAATGTTAATAAAGACAGGTCATTACTGGTCTCAAGTCAGATATGCAAACTCCAGGAGATGGAGTGCTGCTGGTGGCACTTCTGCTGCTGCTACTTTTGTGTGAAAAAAGCCCTCGTGAGGAGTAAATCAGCGGGAGTTGAGCGCACGCACAGTCACCGCACTCCCATCATTTATGCCCCTCCTGATGCCTGATGCACTCACTTGTGTCTTAGGCCTGGTAATTTACAGTCTCCCAGAAAGGTATGTTTAGATTTAAGCTGTGCAATAGTGTAACTAATGAGAAATAGAGGGGAATTTATAGCACTTGGTGATTGATTGGCCAAGTACCTCGACATTAATTGAAATCTGAGGACTCCCAGCTGTCTTTCAGTTTAAAAAAAAATTAAAAGGAAAAAAAAAGTGCTTTTAGGCAAGTGAAACTATTGCTTTGTAGCATGTATGGAGAACATAGTTGGGGTGAAAAGGTGGGATTCTCTCAAGTATCTAAAGAATGAAAGGGTTATTTCCTAATCACCTGCAGACACTACACTGGCTGATCTGCACCCCTGGCAGTGCCACTCAGCTTCTGCTTTTACAATCCCAGTGTGACTTCAGTTGTCTTTCCATGGGATTTTGGACCCAATTCCATCAGGCAGCTTGGCTGTAGAGCTCTCCCCTGTTTAGTAGAGGCACTCAGGCCTAACTGTTGTGTGACAAATTATCTGGATAAATACTCGCCGTTAGTCTCTCGTTTAATAACGCTGTTTAACCGGTCATTTCCACAGAGAACACACAGCTTTCTCCTCTGCTGTCATCCTCTAAATGCACCATTCTTGCTGGAGCTTAGTCTTGTGAAAATGTCTACATTTTCCCATTAAGTGCTTAAAAAGTAATAAAACTAAAGCCATTAGCCTTCACTCGTCAGATCTGTATCAAGAGAAATATTCTTGGGCACCATAAATCTGATCAAGTGTTCGACATTTATATCATTCGACTTCATTCTCTGGAAACGGACCTTTGAAGGTAAATTGCATTAAGTAGGGCAGTTTAAATTTTTAATACAATCTTATTGTAACTGTTAGCAAATGATTAAAGTGCAAAGGGGGGGCTTATGTGTTTTGGGAGATTTATGTGAAATGCTCTATGATGCTTCTGCTAGGGCAGGGAACTGCTTTTGTGACAGCTGGATGTGCATAAACCCACAAACCCAAAGGATTTTTAGCCTTTAGTGGCAGAGGAGATAGGAAGTTATCTGCTGCTGGATTTGTGGAGGGTGTTTTGGGAGCAGGATTTATTCCACCTGCACTGAAGCAGTGATGTTGGTAACACAAAGCTTAACTCCTTTTTCCAACTGTGTGCCTGAGAGGTGGATTTTGATGGCTCAGTGGGAAATGAGCTCATGGGCTGAGGTGATGTATTTAATCTTATTTAGGACCTTGGTGGTTTGTTTGGAGGGAGGTTTTTCTCTTAAGTGTAAGAACATTCTCTAGGTTGAGTTTGGTGAACAGCATAGATAAGCTGTACTTCAGAAGCAGTGGTGTGTTTATGCACCTTTTTTGGTGCTGCTGTAGTAAACCTGGTTGCTCTTTTCTGAGAATACTCAAGTCTTGAAGAAGAATATCTGTGAATATTTAATGTGAAAAAAGTGGTATCTGTTCAAATATTAGGTGACTATCACTTTTTTCTTGGCTATCCCAGCAGTCGTGGTCCTTGTTTAGAACCAGCTGTGCCCTGTCTGGTTCAGGTGTGTGATCCCACAATGTGGTTCTACCTCTGACTTGAGACTTTGAGTTGTCAGGTAACAATTTTGTGTCATTTTGGCAGTTGAAAAAAGGAAATAATTGATTATTCTGTGTTTTTAGTGAGATTTTCTTTAAGTTGAGTTAATAGAACTGTCTGGATGAGGCACAAGTTAAGTTGAATTTGCTTTAGTAAATGTGATTAGTTTATTTCTTTCTAGAGGGTTGGTTGCATCTGAGATGCACTGACATAACCAGCAAATTTCTATCACTTTGTGTCCTTTTCTGTGCTCTGTTAGTGAGCTCACTGCATGTGCATGGATCTTCAGAAAGCAGAAATGTTCTCTATGAAAGCAGTCACTTGGTAGTGTGTGCCCCAAAATGGGCTTTCCATGAAGCTGCTTCAAAATGGAAAGAGGAAATTATTCACCAAGGTGGTAAAATACTGAAGCATCTTGTATTTTCCTGTTACTTAAATCTATGTTTTGATGTGATTAAAAAGTGATTTTATCTTTTGGGTTAGAATTAAATACATACAACGATGTTATCCATAACAATGTTAAAGGGTAATTAACAACTCAGTTCCTTCCTTTATGGACATTTTACAAAACACATCAATTTGACAACGTTCTCATTGAATCTTTTCAGGTTAACTTTTTTCCTTGTTTCAACACTTTTTAACCTTTTGAAATTTAAAATCATAACTCTGTGTGGGATGTAACAGGATTTCTGACTTAATTTTGCCCTTGTAGAAAGGTCAGCAGAGCTCCATGATGAGTACTGGTGAGGTGAATTCTGGTTACAGAACATTTAAAGCAGTGAAGAAAACACAGGTTGATTTTTTTTGATTGCTTCAGATGCCAGATTGTTTCCAGTGGATTTATTGGCATATTTGCTTACCTAGCCTTGGAAGGCAGTGATTTGCATGGAAGTTGGGAACATGTGATGTGCAGTGTTAATTAGAGTTACCTGTGGAGGGGGGGGGAAAAAAAAAGTTGGCATTGATGAAAGGTATTTAATACCAAACCTGATTTACAGCTCTATTTTCATATCTTGTAAGACAAGGTTTAAGAAGCAAAGATTTGTTAACCAGGCACTTCATCCTCTAAAACTTCCTAATGCTTTTGGTGCCCTGCACTACAGATTTATATCTTTTTGATCAATTTGACTTTTCTTTTTTGGTCATTGAGGTTTCTCCCAGCAAGTTCCACCACAGGCTGTCTGAAAGGGCTTTGTGCTCAGTGCAGAGCAGGAACTCCTCTCCCCTGGTGTGACTTTACACTGGCACTGCTTCTTCAGGGTAAAGTAACTTCAGACATTTCTGGCTGCAAGTGGGCAGGAATTAGCTGGATAAATTGCCAATTCCAAACTCCAGCACTAGAATTGTCCAGCACTCGTTTCTCTATTATACCTGACACGTGGGATGTCATGCTCTCCTTTTAAACAGAGAAATATAAAGGTTGTTTAGCCTAGAAAATGGATTGAATTTAAAATAACAGGCACAATGGCCTTAATAGTGGCTACTTACGTTAATGTTTCCCATTTGGAAGCATTTGTGGTTAGGGCTTGCTCTGGTAGTTATTACTGCCTCTTCTGCAAAATGTAATTGTGGAATAAATTTACTTTTATTGAACCCTTACTTATCCTGTAAACATGGAATATTAAGCTAAAAGGCATCTGCTGTAAAAATGTAAGCTGCTATATATCTCAACAACTTCTACTTGTGTTTTTTAAGGTAAAAGCAAATACTTGCTCACACAAAACTCCCAATTTTGTATTGTTTTTTTCCCCCAAGTAGTTAAAAGAGGTATTTATTTAAACAAATGCTTATCCCAGCTGATGTTTTTCACTCAGCCATCAGCATTCCAACTTCAACTGAAATCCATTTTCTGTCTGTCCATCAGTGAGGGAAAATTTCCTGTATTCCCATCTTTTGCACAAGTGGCAGGTTTTAACTGAACCTGCTGTTTACTCGTTCTTGGACGTGCAGAGGAGATGAATGGTCTTACACAGGTTTTTATGAGAAACCAGTTTTGATTTAAATTAGTGGTAATTGGAGAAGAGTGTTTGCAGCTCCTAAAATATGCAACACCCCTGAACTGTGATCACTGAGAAGAGAAATGGCACCAGATGTTACAGATCTTGTATGCCTGGAGTCATCCCTTTTAATATATCCCAAGCTTTCCTTGGTGGAAGCAAAGAGCAGAGGAATGACTGTATCCCTGCCTTTTGGGAATGAAAAGTGATCTGACTGCTGATACCTTTGTGTGTTTTCCAGGACCCACCTTGGGAGCAGGGAGAGATCAGGTCTCAGCCTAGATGAGGTTTCCCTCAGCTCATCTCTTGGAGCTGCTACAGAGTATTGTCAGTTTTCTGATGTGGAGCTGGATGAGACTCCCACCTTGTGCCTTGAACTTCTCCTGGGGGATATTTTCCCCTCAGGTCTCTGCCTTTCTCATCCTTGTCCTTGGATGGATCTGCACTGATGAGGTTGAGCTGATGTGTGAGCAGTGCTTTGAACCAGGGCAAGACAGCTGTGTCAGCACAGCTCTTGTGGTGCCAGTGTTCCTAACAGGGGTGAGCTCCCAAACGGAGCACCAAGAGGGGTGGGTTTGTTCTGGAGGCACAGCTCTGCTCCTCCCACGAGGGAATTCAGTCCTCTGCTCACCACCCCCGAGAGGCTGAACGTGAGAGCTTTGCTTGGGAGCGATGAGCGCACGCTCCCTTTTTTCAGTCAGAAAACGTGGATTGCACGGAAATCCCGAGAGCTGGGACGTGGAAACATCCATGTGCAGCTCCAAGCTCTCCTGCTCAGGGCTCCCTGAAATCCAGGCCAGGGAGGGAGCGGGAGGTGCTGAGGAATGACTGGGTTTTGACTAACAAAAAGTAGCATTTGAGATGAAAGTGGCAGGGGGTGGGAAGGTTAATTTTGTTGTGGTGCGCTAGGTCAGGCATGGAAGAAGAGGCATTCAAGCCAAGAGCTTTCCCTCCCAACTTGGAGAGGGAATTTCACATGCTTCTAATTATCAATGCCTTCAAGCAGAATACAACTCCCAGTCATTCTGGCTCTTGGAATTAAATTTAAATGTATAAAAAATAAGTGTCAGTTCCCCTAGAAGAGCAAATATTTGCTAAATATCAGTTCTCCTCCTTTACAACTCTTAAGTATCCACGGCATATCCCTGTTTATTTGCAGAAGACTTCTTGACTTTGCACATAAATTTTGTTCAGTTTTTCATACTACTAATTACAATGAAATCTGTCTCAAATTGATGGCTTGAATATTTAAAAGTACAGACAATTAAATTGATTTTTAGAAGTAGTTGAAATGCTTCTCTCTCTGAATTATTTTTGATATCTGCCATAGATTTAAGTTGTATTCATCTGTTTTAGAGATATGTTTTAGAGAGTATTAAATTCAACTATTGTGTTCAGAAGCAGCACTGGAATGAGACAGAACCTGAAGGCTTGGGAAAAAAAAAATCTGCTTTCTCAAATGTTTTGTTCACTTTATAGGACATCATTGTTCTGATGGAGTGAGGAGCTAAGGAATTTGAGGTGAAGAATGGTCTATTTTGACCCCACCTGTGTCCAGTTTGGGGCCCCTGGTATAATGATGTGGAGATGCTCCAAGGGTGGAGCCCCTCTGCTCTGGAGCCAGGCTGGGGGAGCTGGGGGTGCTCACCTGGAGAAGGCTCCAGGGAGAGCTCAGAGCCCCTTCCAGGGCCTGAAGGGGTTCCTGAGAGGGACTTGGGACAAGGGATGGAGGAACAGAGTTTAGGGAATGGCTTCCCACTGCCAGAGGGCAGAGGGATGGGATATTGGGGAGGAATTGTTCCCTGGGAGGGTGGGCAGGCCCTGGCACAGGGTGCCCAGAGCAGCTGGGGCTGCCCCTGGATCCCTGGGAGTGTCCAAGGCTTGGAGCACCCTGGTGCTTTGCTCATGTTCAGGTCATGTGTTTGAGTTGCCATGTTCAGACTGCCTTGGGTTTCTTTCCTTGTTCCTTCCCCTTCCTTGCCCAGACTGTGCTGTGTGTGTCAATGTGATAACAACACCTCACATTGAAGAGGTAAATGTTTTCCTTGGTTAATTATCTCTCCCATGTGAGAGCCTGAGCTTTTGCAGACGAGGTAGTTTTCATTCATGTGTGGTTTTTGTTCAGTTTTGGTCTTAATTTAGGTCTTTACCACATATGATGAAGAGAAATCCATGTGCATGTGTTAAAATCTGACCTTTGGTTTGCTCTCTTCACTCGCTAATGTATTTTAAAATATTTTAATATATGGCTTCCCAGGCTCCAGATCAATAACCCAATGGGTCTGAAATGACAGAGTGCTACGATATTCCCCTTTAATTTAAACATGATTAGCTGATGAAGGTTATGATCAATATGCTAGGGGAAGATAAATTAATTGATATCATCCTTTCAGGATGATAAGAGGCCTATTGGAGGTGGGATGTAACTAATGAAGCTGCTTCTTCATATATATGAGCCATTCTTCATACAATGTATTCTCGCTAAATCATGGTTATGCCATCATTCATTTACATGAAAAACATAAGCCACAGACCAGTTTGTTATTAAAATTGCATTCATTTGAGAAGAAACCATGCTTACACTGTCCCTGCCTGTGCTGTAATGTAGTGAGGGAAAGTAATCTTGGAATTTACATGATTATCTTTTTGTGTTTTCCGAACGAGACACACTGGGTTCTGTTGGCTTAATCCCAGTGAGTTTATGGGGGACTTTTTAAGGAGATGCTAAAAATTGGCACTGGTTTTGGTGGAGGTGTTGCAAGTGACTGCAGACTCCTTGACACAAGTTTCATGAAGTAAACTGCATGCAAATATGCTAAATTTAGTTAGTGGCATTTTTGATTAGCCACTACACAAGTACCTGTTTCCAAAGACTGAAATTTTTATTAGTTTTAAATTTGTGACTCAAAAGGTTGCAAGAAATTTTATTTTTATGTATTTATGGCATAAAAAGAGCTCTTCCCAAAGGCTTTAGCTGAATTACCAGCATGAACTCAAGTTCCAGTGTGTGATGGGATGAATTTCTGAAATAGTTTGACTTGTTTAAATGGAAAAACTGTAGGAGAGATTTGGAAGTTGCTGCATTTCACATCAGTTCTGTTTGATCTTTTTCTTATTATGGGTCTGCCAGGCTGTGTATAGAGATGTTAATGGCTCTTATCCCTGTATCCATTAGATAAATGCTGCTTTTCCTTCCATGCTGAAGAAAATGTCTTAATAAATTGTAAAACAAATGATGCATTGTCCAGCTGTGTTGCTGCTGCTAAGGAATAAAAGCTAAAATTAGAAATAATGATTCTTTCCATAAAGAATTTTCCTGGGATGTGTGGTACCACAGTGCAGGTATTTATTTGATGTCAGGGAGCCTTTATCAGTACTAATCCAGTTATCTTTGGTGTGGGCTCCAAAGTGGATTGCCCTGGTGCAATGGCTGGTAAAAAAGGGAAATCCATCTTAATTCCTTGGCAGCAGAGACCAGGTATCTTCTGTCTGCCAGGAGAATATCCCAATGAAGAACAGAAAATGTTTGCTACTGTGAGCTTTGCTAGTGTGGTGTTACATGCACAGAGGGGTCTTGGTACAGAATTCCTGGTATTGCTTTTTGTAATTTTTTCCCCCAAGTCCTCTGGTGCTCACCTGGTGGAGTGAGACTTCTGGAGTCACATCCTCCATGTGGAGAACCTAGCTGGGGTCTGCCATGGAGCATCATGGAAAAACCAGCACTCTTTGTATTCCCTGTAATTGTAATACACTCAAGTTTTGGAGCAGGTTTGGTGGTGGAACCCCATCTCCCCGTTTGTGTGTTGTTCATTGTGTGTTTTCCTGTCATGCCCTGCTCTCCATGTGTGCTCTGCCTCACCTGCCTGGATGTTTTGTTTCCCTTCAGTTGCCCAGAAGATCGTTTCCACCAAGAAGAAACAGCAGCTCTCAATTGGACCCTGCAAATCTCTACCCAACTCTCCGAGCCACTCCTCCGTGTGTTCTGCCCAGGTTTCTGCCGTACATATCAGCCAGGTACAGATAAAATAAATGCTTGGAAAAGGAATTGATGAGCTGCTTTTCATCTCTGATGCGTTTTGTGCCATTTCAAGTGCTCTTTTTGCTGATCAAGAGGTAGTTGCTGTTTTTTTAATGCTGTCAATGATCTGTAGTTTGAAGTGACATTTGAATTTTTTTTTAGATTGGCTTGAGTTCAAGAAACAAAGTAGCAAAGCAGAATAATTTGTCTTTAGAGCCTGCTTGGGTTGATAAGCCTGCCTTGATCATTCTCATTGATACCCAGCAGCCTGCAGGCCTGAGCAGGCCAATCATTGCAGTCACAGGATTTGCTGTGCTGTGCTTTAACATCCCCTCGCTGTGTTTTTGCTGGTTACTGTCACTCAGCTGTGCTGAGCTGGTGTATTCCCAGCTTGGTTGGAGTGCTGGAATTTTACACTTGATGGTATTTTAAGAAATGTATGGTTAATACCAAAATTTTTTGACTTGTACAACTTTTACCCACAGGTGTTGCACGCTCTTCTGTGTTTCCCTGGCGATGCCCTTCCTCAGTGTCTTTGTTTTCTAGTGTCAACTGATAATCTCTGAGCATGTCCCCATTTGGGACATAAACATAAACATTGGGACGTTTGGGCTATAAACTGAATGATGTCAGACACCCACTGCCATTCTGGTGTGGTTTTCAGTCCAAACACAACAATAAGCAGCTTATTTTGCAGTCCTGAGCCACCCATGTGAGGATTTGTTCTGACTACAGACCTTTATCCCACACAGTTCCTGCTTTTTGGCAGAAGGGAGTTTTTCCCACTGAGTTATAACCCTAAAGATGCAATTGCCAGTTCAGTCCTAAAAGTTCTCTGCTGGGAGTTGCTTTGCTTCCAGCTGAGTCCTGATATGACCTTAGACTGTGACTGTGGGTTTTGCTGATGAACCCAAAGAGAATGCTGGGGTTCAGACCCCGCTTTCTAAAGCAGGTGCTGAGTGAGGTGTGTTGCTCTTCAGAAGAACCCTGGTGCCTTCTGGTGAAGTTACAACTTCTCACATGGGAGAGGTTCTCCCCTCTCCAGGTTTCCTCAGCTGCTCTGCCTGAGCAGTTCATGGCCACAGGCCCTTGGAGCTCGCCCTCTCTGAGGGCATTTAATGAACCTTTTTTTGATGAAGGACATCAAATATCTGGGTGCTCACCGATTTCCTACCCAAGTCTAGTTGGAAGGTCAACAGCAAACACCAAATTCTAAACCAGTACTATCACCTATGCAGCAAACTTCTTGCCAGTGATAAGAACTGTTTGGGAAAATTGAGGCAAGATAGCTTTTGTGGTAAGGCTCCCCCGATTCTGTTTCAATAAAAGTGAAATAATGTTCTCTACTGCCTTTGCCACGTGTCATAATTACCTAAAGGGGCAATTGCATCACCAGTCAAAGATGTCTCTCTTCTGAGACTGATGTCATGCCTAAAAGTAGAGGCCAGAAATCTGTTTCATGTCATATCTCCTTTGTGCTACACTTAAAGGCAGTATGACCTTGTTTAAGGGAAGGAAGCTGAATCCTTATCCCAGACTTAAAAGAACTTTGCAACTGCAATTCCAAGTTTAAGATGATCTGGGGCAAGATTTGCCATCTCTGATCTTGGCTGGAAGACTGGCTGGTGTCTTGCCCTTTGGAACATCTCTCTTGGTGTAATGATGTTTCTCTGAAGATTTCCTCCATGAATCAAACCCGTTATCGGTGCAGTGCCCTGCCACTTGCATTCTCCACAGGAGCAAAGGCCTTCAGAGGCAGTGGTTACATGCAGCACTTCAGATAAAGTCAGATATTGTTCTATCTCTGGTTGGATCATCCTGGGGATTGAACTCCTGCAAACTCTCCAGATGACTCTGCAGTCAAAAGCTTAGGCTTTAGAGAAAGAAAAGAAAGAATCGAGTGTCACCTTAACCAGGCTAGTCCTCATCATACCCCAGGGGGAATTCTAAGGCTCAGCACCATCCAGGGTGTCTGTGGTTTCAGTCTGCCAGGCTGGGCAGGGCTTGGAGCAGTCTGTTCTGGTGGAAGGTGTCCCTGCCCATGGCAGGGTGTTGGAATGGGTGTTGGGATCAGCATTAAGGTCCCTTCCAATCCAAACCATTGTGGGATTCTGTGAAAGACTCATCTGTGTGTTTGGGTGCTTCTCTCTCTATCCACATGTCCAGGAGTCCGAGGTGGTGAATGCCTCAGTAAGATTCCTTTACAGAAAATGCTCTCGGGAATATCTATAGTTACTCATTTCCAGAAGCCTGTTCCACACAGTAAGATACTTCCAGAGACAAAATCCCCTTGTCTTTGTAGTAGATGCAGCTTAATTTTCCTTCTGCCTTAGTTTTTAATGTGTATGCCAATCAAGGGGGATGTTTTCCTTGAAACCCTTGATACCCAGAGCCAACAACCCTTGGAAGTACTTTGGGTACCTCTGTTGGCTTTCAGGGCAGCACAGAATGCATGGAAAGAGTTTTATTCTCAGATCCAAGGATTACCATCCATGATGGACAGAACTGTTGTATACTCTGTCAACAAGAGGGATGGTGCAACATCACTTACATTCTGTCAGTGCATTCAGGTATTCCAGTCACAGCTCACTGTCTGGCTTTTTGGAACACTTCAAGAGGGACTCTGAGCTGTTTAGAGGGGAAGAGGTGTTGTGCAGTGGATTGGAGGCTTCTTATTGGCCACAGGGCATCTTAGAATAGGTTTTAATTTCCTTTTTACAGGTACAGACCAGTTGCTTCTATATCTGTGTGCTCTGCGTGTCTATCCCACTGTTCATTCCCTCATTCCCCAATCCCTTGATGATATTTGTAGGTGTGATATGCTTGTATACCATGCTAAGGCTAATTTCAAAGAAGAATGAGTTCCTTTTTCCCTCACAAAACCCCACAGAGGCATTCCTTTTCCCTAAATTCATCCTGGTGCTAGAGGAATTGTTTGTCCTTTACACCTGACACATCAGGAGGGCAATTTTAAGATATTAACTTAGAAGAATAGTGCCAATAAAAGCAGTTCCAAAGGGCTGTTTCCTCTGCCCAGCGCCTGGAGGTGGAGATCACCTGGTTCCCAAACCCATGAGGCTGCTCAGCTCCACCTTTGGTCCTCAGTGCCTGTGTGTGGGGGCTGGATAACCTGCTGAGGAGTTACCTGCAGCTGGGCCTGAGTTTGAGTTTGCCCTGCTTGTAAAAACAGCTGGAAAATCATTTGGCACAGCAGCTGTCAGTGCTGTTTGTGTCAAAGTCTCCAGGCCCCTCTCCAGACAAATTGATGTGCAGATTCCAGCCAGGAATCCCCAGAAGTGTGAGCTTAATTGTGAACTGTCGTTTTGAAGGTAAAGATGGAAAGATTGTTTTACCAGGGACTATAATTCCTTGAAATCTGCAGTCTGCATATGTTTTTACACTGGCTGGCTTCCCTGAAATTCAGCTGTTACATTCTGCTGCAAGAGGAGGTTGAAAATGGCACCATGTGTCCATGTCTTCATGCATTCCTCTATGGCAGAGGGACCTGACACACCCTTTGGTGAAGAAATTTTCCTTGAAATACAATCTAAATCTCCTCTGGCGCAACTTGAGGCCGTTCCCTCTCCTCCTGCCTCCATTCCCTGGGAGCAGAGCCCGATCCCCCCGGCTGTCCCCTCCTGTCAGGGAGTTGTGCAGAGCCAGAAATTCCCCCTGAGCCTCCTTTTCTCCAGGCTGAGCCCCTTTCCCAGCTCCCTCAGCCTCTCCTGGGGCTCCAACCCCTTCCCAGCTCTGTTCCCTTCCCTGGACACGCTGCAGCCCCTCGGTGTCCATCCATGTGGACTGCAGTGCCAAGAGTTGTGTTTCCTGGTCAGCAATGTCATTCTCCAAAGATATCCAAAGATATTATTCCTGGGAAGGGTGTGGAGTTTAACATCCAGTACAAAGCTGCAGCTCAGGTGTGGCTGCCACACAAGCTCATTCCTTACTACCTGTGGCAAATCTGCAGTGATGCATTATTTACATTTGCACAATGCCTCCAGACAGTTTTTACTGCAGCACAATTGTCCAAAAACATAAACTATGAAAGTGTGCTCAGCTTGGTCATCCATTGTTTCATTGTATGTGTGACCTGATTATGGATAAGCTTTTTGGAAATTTTTTGGAATATCAAAACCAAAAGAAGAGTGGTGATTTATTTAATGCCAGATGTATCACAATCCTTTTGTGTTTGCAGGGTTGTTTCTAAGTAACGTAATACTCATCTAGAAGAAGCATTTTAGATACCTCCCTGTGAGGATGCTGAGGCCCTGCACAGGTGCCCAGAGAAGTTTTGGCTGCCCTTGGATCCCTGGAAGTGTCCAAGGCCAGGCTGGACAGGGCTTGGGGCAGTGTGGAAGATGTCCCTGCCCATGGCAAGGAGTTGGAATTAGATGATCCTTGGGGTCCCTTCCAGCCCCAACCATTCCATGGTTTCCAAGTGTTTGTCTGTTGTGTTTTTCATTGTTCCAGTCAGTGGCTTATTCTGAAATGACCTCAGAGTTTTATTTACAAAGTTGGAAATCCACTGGGCTTGGTGTGTGAGAAGAGAAACATTGCCTGCAGGACTTCTCTTGTAGAAACTCTCTGTGTGTCTTTGGGGAATAGTATATCCAGCAGGGTTGTGTTTTCCCTTAGGAGCTACTCATTCCCAGAAAATAAATCACTTGGAAATTCAGGAGACAGCTGCAAAAAGTGTAAAATGATGAAGGATTTAAAAGGTAAAATTTTAGGGACTCCTTCATGTTCTCCATTTGGGAAGTAGGCTCTTAGGGTATAAATCTATTCATTTCAGTTAAGAAAAAAAAAAAAAAAGGATTTCCTTGCCACCTTTCTCATCTCCAACACATCCAGTGGTTTGGGAACAAGCTGCTACAGAGACAGGAAAAGCAAAAGTGAGGTAATTAATTAAAATTCTTCCCAGCTTGTCCTGCTCATCTGTCCAGTGTTACCATGAACACTAAAAATGTTCATTTCAGTTACGTTATTTCATCTCCTATGTTTTGTACACATCTCCCAGTTCTGCTGCTATTTCCTCTGGCTTTTGAGAAGGTTGTAGGGAATCTCTCTCTGGCCCCACTGTTGCTTTCAGTGCCTTCACCTCTGCTTCCTGCTTTGGAAAAGCTGCAAGAATCAGAAGAGAACTTGGAAGATGGAGAAACTTCAGCTGGGGGTGTAAGGGATTGTCGTCTCCTTTTTCATCCTGACTGGTTGCAGCTTGAGATCTTGATCCCCAAGGAGCATGGGGGAAGTCCCATCAGGCATCTTTCTCCTCAGGAATTCTGGAAACACCCTCTTACCACCTTTCCTCACTTCCTCTAGGAGACTTGGCTGCTTTAAATATGGCCTTTCCCCCTTCCTTCTCCGTGCATCCCAATTGTTCCTTTTCCCCAAAAAATTACATGTGAGTTGTTGCCCAGCCCCTTCATCCACTGCTGTTCCTCTGCTGAGTTTTCCATCCACAGTTGGCAGAATTTTCCCTGTTGTCCTGCCCCAGTCCCCCATCTAACACATAGAGCATCTCCTCCTTTAAAGGTGTTTTTAGTACTTATGTCATGTGCAATAAGTCCTTTTAAAGAAAAAATAAGATGTTTTCTTAATCACCTTTTGGTCCTTTCCATTCTGTCTGGTTTCCTCGCCTCCCTATTTTTAGGAATTTGTTACTTCTGTTCATTTATTGTTTTATAGCCTCAGTGCTTTATTTCTTTCAGGACTAGGATGTAACATCACAGTTCTGGCTGCCTTGAATAAATTAGAATATCTTATTTACAAGTTTTGTATCTTTGCACCAGCAGCTTCAGCAAATCCTGTGCAGGAGTTGGTCTCAATTATCCTTGTGGGTCCCTCGCAGTTCAGGAGATTCTGTGATGCTTGGAATATGTTGGGCTTTATCCAGCCCTGTAGTAGCCTTTTGGCAGCCCTGAATTATTTTCATTTTCTTGATCAGCTCTCAGTGATCTAGTGTCTCCAGAGTAGGTTTTATTTCAGCTGTGCAGGTCCATGCACTGGGTATTTTCTCTTAGAATTTAGTTCAGTAGAAATCCAGCTTTGGAAGGTTTCCCCCAGTGTTTTGCTTACTCATACACTAGAAAACAAATGAAACTATTGATACCCAGTCAAGGTTATACTGTGTAGAATGAAAATGTGCCTGCTGTATATATAAACAGAGCTATCTAAGTATTCAAAAAATAATGGCAGGGGAGATGTTTAAAGGCTTGGAATAGAAATGTGTGGAAAAGTGGCATTAGGGCAGCTCTGCTGAGCCCCTGAGCCCTGGCTGCACTTCTGCATAAATTTGGAGTAAAACAGGAGTAAATAAGATAAGACATAGCTGTGGATTGTCATTTCTTGAAAGCAGTGTACCACTGTTTAAAACTCCCTTTAATCCTTGCAGACCAGTAATGGAGGAGGGAGTTTAAGTGATTATTCCTCCTCTGTCCCATCAACTCCAAGCACCAGCCAGAAGGAGCTGCGGATTGATGTTCCTCCCACTGCCAACACACCAACTCCTGTCCGTAAACAGTCCAAGCGCCGATCCAACCTCTTCACGGTGAGTGAGCCAGGGGCCCTGTGCTGCTGTGCTGGGTGTGCTGTGCTGTGGGGACAGCCTGAGCCTCAGCCCTCTGCAGCTGGGCTGCTCTGATCCACACTGCAGCACTCAGATGGATCTGTGGGCTTCAAACAAAAACATCCTGCAGTTATCATTCCGTGCTTCTGTCTGAGACTTAACAGCAGCACTTTCCCTAGGAAAACAGGCTGAGACTTGAGGTTGATCAGCCTGGAGAAGAGAAGGCTCCAGGGAAACCTCAGAGCCCTTTACAGTGCTCCAGGAGAGCTGGAGAGCGACTTGGGACAAGGGCCTGGAGTGATGGGACCTCCCCTGACAGGGCAGGGTTAGATATTGGGAAGGAATTCCTCAGTGTGAGGGTGGCACAGGGTGCCCAGAGCAGCTGTGGTTGCCCCTGGATCGCTGGAAGTGTCCAAGGCCAGACTGGACAGGGCTTGGAGCAGCCTGGGACAGTGGAAGGTGTCCCTGCCATTGCAGGGCTGGGACTTCATGGGCTTTAAGCTCCTTCCAAAACCAAACTATTCCATAACTACCCCGTGCTACTTTTATTACTGTACAGAATTAGATCACTTTTCTCCAGGGTTAAAAAAGATAATGGAGATTAAAGTAACTTTTTTTCTTTCCAAACCACCTGTTTTTGCTTCACCAAAAAACCCAGAAATCAAACAAAAAAAATCAAATAGAAAGCTGCCTGGTGCAATATGACAGGTCTTTGTTATACAGTAGTAGTTTGGGAGATGCTGGTGAAGCCCTGAGTGAAGGTTTCCTTGGTTTAAGCTCTCTTGCTGAAAGCTTTGGGATCATGTTGCAGGTGTAATTGTGGTTTTAAGTGCTTTTTTGGCAGTTCACACACATTGTAGCAAACACAGAATCCCTCTGGGCTCTCGTGTAACTGCCCTGGGAGCTGCAGCCTCATGTTAGTTGTGTTTAGGAACCCCCACAACTTCCCTGTCAACATGGAGAATTTATATATTTTATTCCAGAGGTGATGTCATGCTCACTTCCTACATACAAACCCAATAAAACCATTTCCTCATAATCTGAGGGAAATCTGAGCTCTCCACCTTCAGCAACTGGAAAGTTTTGTCACCGTTTTGGAGTGACAGCACAGAGCCCCAAGGATCCTGTGTGCATCCCAACAGAGGTATTTTGATTTAAACCCAGATCTCCCACTCCTGTAAAGGAGAGGAGATCACACATTTGTGTTTGGGTGCAGGTGTGTAGGTGGAAAACAATAAAATGAGTGGCCTGGGAAGAATTGCCCCAGCTTTAACGCTGATATTTGATAACATTTGTGCTGATTTCTTCCCATTGGTGGGAATAATCTGGGGTTTGGTGGGAGAATTCCAGAGTTCCCAACCCCACTAGATGTCAGTGTCAGCCCAGAAACCACCAGCAGTCAGAGCTCTGGAAGCAGAGCTGAGCATCCCTGAAAACATCGCTGAGCATCCATGTCCGGGCTGAGGGATGTGTGAGGTGCTGCCAGGGCTCTGGAGGTGGTGCTGGCATTTGGGGAATTGGGGATGTTTCAGTTTGGAGCAGCTGAAAATTTGAGAAAGGGAGGAGAGAAAACAGACCCATCTACAGTCACAGGAAAGGTTTGGGGAGAATGTTAAGTCAGCTGTAAGCAAACAGACTAAAGCTCTGCTTTGGGATAATGAGTGAGAACTGTATTTGCTATATGAGAGGGTGTTGATAGTTGACTTAATATCTGATAACTGGGAAAAATAATAATAATTTGCCTTTGCAGAATTAGTTGTGTCTTTTAAGGTGGGTATAGTGAGATTGTTTAATGAGTTGCCCTGTAATCTATGTTCTGAAGTACTTAACACCTTCTCTGCTGTAACCCAGCTTTTGTGCCAAGTTATAACCTGGAATTGTTTAATTGAATAAATAGATAATCAGTATTTTCTGTGTAGTTATGAACAGAAGGTGTAATTAAAATATTTTATCGTTTAGCTCTGGGTTTATTGCTTTGTTTCTCTTCCCAGTCCCTTATGAATTTATCTCTTACAGAATCAGATATATTCTTTTTAATAATTACAAATTACCCCCTGTTATCTAGCACAGGTAATCTGTTTAGTGATCTTTAGATCTTCTATTTCTGGAAGAGGACTGGACTAAGTAGAAAATATTTGATTCTTTTTCATTACAGTTTTGAGTTGGAATAGGGTTGAGAATTTTAAACATGTTCAGTGCTTTAAATGCAGCATCTCGTCTTTCTGACGTTGAGTATTAATGTTTGTTGTAAAGCTGTTGTTGCAGCAGCTGATTTTCCCCTTAAGTGATAAGATAGATGAAATATTAGAAGAGTTAATATCCTTTGTTTTGGACAGTGTGATAACTGGGATCACCAAATAATTTTGTATAAGCAGGTGAGGATTTCAAATGCACTTACGAGGTTCACTGAGGAAGAAGCTGATTTCTAACCATGTCTGGTCCCACAATGGGTGAGGGAATTTCTGGCGTAGAAAGGTGCATCACCTTTCCCACATTCAGTGTTACCTGTCATAAATATTTACAGGATTCCTAGAGAGTTTTTCAAACTTAAAATGACCTCTCTGTCTCAGTATCTACTGTTAGAGATGAATATTTTACTTTTGGGGTACTCTGCACTGCTGATCTGGGTCTGGTTGTGCCCGAACTCACGTGTGACGTCTTAGGTCAGGTTTTATGTGGGTTAACTCTGTGAGTGACTTCCAGTGCAAAGGGGAAATCACTTCAGTGGTATTCCTGCAGGTGTTTTAATTTTTCCAGACTTCTTCTGGTTTGCTGGCACCAAGTTTTAAATAGAACCATTTATTGTGTAGATGTGTCATCAGAAAAAGTCCTGGGAAATGTTGCTCCAGCATGGTTTGGAATGGATTTTTTTTTTTGCTAGGATAGAAGACATATTGTGTGTGTCATAGGTACAAAAGCATAAAAGATCAGATCTCTGTTTCACTGCACAATTTATCTTTATAAATAGCAGAGCATGCAAGGTTCTCCCCTGGAAAGTGTTAGGGATTCTGTGATTATGAGCAGCTAGAAAGGAATTTGCTTAACAGAAATCCCTACTTTTCTGTACTTCAGGCATTTACCAGTGTTTTGCACGTAGGTATTTCCCTTCCACGTGCAGCGTGTGATTTCCAGCTGCAGTAACTTTTAGGGAATGGTAATGATTTAAAACCAGAAGTGAAAAACAGCATGTAGATATTCAGCCTGCATTTCAGAGGCAGGGTCCTTTCTGTAGAAAAAGTCAGATAAAAAAGAAACATTCAAGTTGACAACTCCCCTCCCAAGGATTTGGGCACCTTCACTGAGTTTCTTTACAATGTCACTTACGGGCGCTTTGCGCCATTGAAGCTTTGTTTTGCCTTGTATTCTTGGGAAGTGGCACTTTCAGAGGCAGAAATCTGTCTTGAAGGACAAGGAACAATAGTTATCCTGCACACTGGATTTCATCCCTCCCACTTGTTTTGCTTGCTTTCATTTGTTCTTTGTGTAATTCCCCGGCACGTCATTCCATTGCCCCAAACCATAGTAACTGGTGGTAGGAGCCCGTTCCCGGCGGAGCGGGGCCGGCAGCGCGGGATCCCCGCTGGGCAAATGTGTCGCTCGGAATGCTCCTCGCTGCCTTCCCTCCCTCCTCTCACACCCAGAGGCAGCTGCTCCGGGGGTTTATTCTTCCTTCCACCCCTTTGTGGGACAGGGGAAGCAGCACTAGCGATCCAGGATCCCAGTTATCCTCCCGATTTCGGTGTCTCTCTGCACTGGAAACGCGGAGCCGGTTTTCATTAGCTCCCCATGGCGGTGCCGGACACCACAAACGGGCTCCTTCCATACATCAGCGCCGAGTTGAAAAGCACACGAAAATGTTTTCCCATTTCTGATACCGTGTGAGTAATGTTCCCATTGGAAAGTAATGGAGTGAAGTTGTCACTTGTCAGCACAGTTATTAAGGAGGATGACTCTCAGGTCTTCTTTTTGTAATAAAATAAATCTGTCAAAATCACCGCACCCGTGCGTTCTGTCGCAATAACGGGCTGCGATCTGAATAACTTTTTCAAATTCCCATATAACTTGATAAAGTCGTGAAGGGAGCACTGTGACCTTACTCCTGCAGCAGTTCCAGCCTTGGAGAAAGCCAGGAGAAAGCAGTTCAGGTTTTAAACATCAGTAAAATTCTCCTCATGCTAATTTTTCCAGTCCCCGGCTTTTCTTGCGGTTCCAACTTTCTAACCATCCCGAAGCAGAAAAGTAATAATAAGTTGAAGTCCATATGGTCAAACCCAGCATTATAAAATCACATTTCTAAATAGTTGGTGACATTTCTAAGAACCACACGGCTGTGAATTAAATGTATGCATGGGTATATGAAATTTTTTTAATGAGGAGATGGCACCTTCATTCGCCTTTGGAGGCACCATTGGAAACTTCAGAAACGTGTCCTGTGATGTTGTGGCTCTTCAGACAGGGAAGCTGTAACTCTTTAAACCCAAATGCATTTCAAACTGGGTGGTGGATGGGAAATTTATTCAGGTTTTAGGATGGTTGTGTACTCGTGTATATCCAATTTTGAGCCTCTATTTACCTGCCAGATTATTTTTTAATTGCCCCGAAAGGAAAAAAAAAAAAAGGCAAATGAAAGCATCCTCTGCGTCCATTTAATGAAGCACAAACTTTTCTTTTCGCTCTGCAGTCTCGGAAAGGGAGTGACCCAGACAAAGAGAAGAAGGTCCTGGAGAGCAGAACAGACAGCATTGGAAGCGGCCGAGCAATCCCAATTAAACAGGTAATGCCGAAATAGTTGCATTTTTTTTCCCTTGCCTGCTTTCCATAGTTGGGAGACACACCTCGGGTCCGCGGCACGGCGGTGGCGGGGCCGCGCCGAGCGGCGTTTGATGTGCGCCCGTGATGAATGTGGAAGTCACTCACTTGACATCAATTAGGAGAGGTTCCTATGTGTATTAAAATAGGATCATTAGAATAAGAAGAGGGAAAATGTGACAACAGGCCTAATGAAGTGCAGTCTGCCGGCCTGCATATGGAGCGGGTTTCTAGGCTGTGCTGGCTTCAAAGCTGCCTTTGTAGAGGGGGCTTTGATTGGGCCGAGTGCTGCCAGGCGCAGGGTAAATCAGATCGCTCGACAAGAGCCCCTTGTGATCGCAGGAATAGCCTGATGTGGCCCTAATTTGCTACCACAGACGGACATCTGAACACAGTTTCAGGCTGCTCCGTAACAACGAGGCAATTAGTTGTGATAATCATGGCCGGTGTGTCAGCTGCGCGCTCTTGTTTGTAATTTGCTAATGAAGGGATTGTAACTTTGATTAGGTTCAGTTTCATTTAGACCTTATTATATAAGAGAACGTTTACAGCTGTAATGTGTGGCCTTAATTAAACTTTCTCATTACACAACAGGACTTGAAGCCGAGGATTTGTTTTGGTCTGTTTTTACTAGCCTAGATGCACTTTCATTAGCCTGGAAACTCGATGCTAAATTGTAGCTGGGAACACTCCTTTGAAAGGCAGAAGCGGTGCCAGTGTTGGATGGGAAGTATTTGGGGAATGAGATGATTTACTTTCTCAAATGAAATGGCACTGAAGCCATGTGGTTGAGCTCTCCACCTTCCCATGGAATGCTTCTCACACAGTTCCTGGGTTAGTGTTCACAAGTGTTTACTCATGTGTGAGAGTTGCCTTGCTAGAGATAAGCTCCCTTTCTTTCCCACTTATTTTCTTCCCACACGTTTCCCTCCAGTTGTTTTGGTGCCTTCCCTGCCCTCCAGAGGCTCACTTGCCTCTCCTAAACTTCAGTCCATGCCTTATCCTGCCAGTAGCAGGATGGCCATCCATCAGTAGCCCTGGATGTCCTGTCTGGAGTTGGGTTTATGTATTTTGGGTGTTTTGTGGTTTTCTTCTCTTTCTGGATGCGAGGAGGAGTTGATTTTGTACCCTTAACTATCAGCTGTGATTTTTCTTCCTAAAGTCATTCTAAAAGACCTTTTGGGACCATCAGGCAGCAAAAATGCTGTCGTGTGTGAATCTTTAGTAGGCAAATTTTAATCAAGCACGCTGCAATCCAGAAGAGCAGTTTGAAAGCAGAGGAGCTCAGTATTTGGCTCTGCATTCGGGAGGAGATTCCAGGCATTTAAAGCAAGCTACAATTTTATTTTCCTACAGCTTTTGTATGGTACAGGATGAGTTAGACCAGCTGCAATCCTTTTGGGTAATGCTAATTAAACAAAAGTGCATCTGAGAATGTAAAACTGAGGAATAGATGTGCCAGTATTTATTCCAGGCATATATACTGTTCTTTCCTAAAATGCTGTTGTATGGAATTAATTTGATTAAAACAACACTCACAGGAAGAGTGCTGTAAGATAAACACTAAGTGTGTGCCACAGTGTGTTGTAAAGGAATATCCCTTAAAATATCTGGAATTTCAGTATGGAAAAATTCTCCTTGCAGTCCTGCTTGTATTCCAAATATGACCAATCTTTTGGGAATGTGTCCTTCTTGTTACTAATCCCAATTATGATAATTTCATTTTGTCATGTACAGGCCATTACCCACAAATCCTTGATGTGCATCCTCAGCAGATCCATCCCGTGCTTTGGGGATGGGAGGTTGGGAGGGTTTTGCAGTGCTGTAGGGTGGCTGCTCCCAGTGGGATTTCATATCACACTCAGATGTCAGGAGGGGAGGGGTTTGGGGGTCTGGTCAGTCGAGGTTGGCTCCAGGTTCAGTTGCTGGGGGACTCGACAGGTGCCACATCATTGGACCTGTCTCTGAGGCAACAGAAATTCCTGCTAGGAAAGTTGGTATCTTTTATTTCGTGCTTTAACTGGGAATAAGACAGAGGGATGTGGAAGGGAACTTCTCAATTTGGTGCTGCTGTTCCTCTTAAGATGAGAAACCCCTTCCATCATGATGTTTTCTATGGCAAATGGAGTCACTGAGACATTTAAGGTTGGAAAAGCTCTCTAAGATCACCAAGTCCTGCGTTGAAACAAGCACTGCCAAAGCCACCACTCGCCCATGTCCTCATCCTCAAGCACCACATCCTCTCCTGGATTTTGGATCCCTCCAGGGATGGGGACACCACCACTGTCCTGGGAACCTTTGCCAGTGCCTGACCAGCCTTTCTGTGAAGAAATTTTTCTTAATATCCAACCTGAACCTTCCCTGGTGCAACTTGAGGCTGTTTCTTCTTGTTCTGTCTCTCGTTGCTTGGGATATTTGGGAAAAGAAATCCGATTTCAGGCTGCAGCATTCCCAGGACTGATATGGGGATATAAAACTAAACAACAACAAAATCCCCAAACAAACAACAAAACCAAACCCTACAACACCCCACAAACAAAAGCTAAAACCTCCAGCCAAAACAAGTTCCTTGGTGGCTGGAAATGTTCGGGTTTTGAGGAAAAAATGGAATCTCTCCCAGCCCTATGAACGAGTTGCTGATCATTGTGGGACCCAGCTATGGACCTGCACAGCTGCCTCTGGGTTTTGGCCAAAAGAAGCCAAGAGTTGGAACCTGCTCCTGCATTCCTTTTCTTGGTGCCTGAATCCCTGTGAGTTTAAGGGAAATCCCTGAGAGTTTGGAGCAAACCTGGTCTAGGGGAAAGTGTCCCTGCCCATGGCAGGGTGTTGGAAGGAGATACAAGGTCTATTCCAACCCAAACCATTCCAGGATTGCACTCCATGAAGGAGGTAAAATTGTGAATTGTCCATTTCCTTTCTAAGGAAACACCTCATTCCTTCATGGCTTTATCCTTAACTCAGAGCAGCTTGGTCAAAAAGAGTTAATGTTCTTATTCTCTGTGTCCTTTCTACATGGTAAAGCTGATTTTTCACTGCAGTGCTAAATTTGCTTTTATTGGGCTAAACCATATAAAATTGTCCTGATGACCCTTCCTGCTCCCAGCAGAAACCCAAAATGTGGGCAATGAAAAGCAGGTTTGTTTTTAAAGGGTGACTGCTTGCTCCTGCCAAACTACTCTTAAAGTGAGTGAAATTTTGGGGAGGCAGATTTCCTGGGAAGGTACCAGTATCTTGTGCATGTACAGCCATATCAGCATGTCCTAAATCCTGGGCTTTTAGCAGCTGCTGAGAAGTGGGAATGTCAGAATTGAATATATATATATATATATACACAAAATTTCATTTGTGTGCTTTTTAAAGATCTTGTGCAAATCAAACAGAAAAAGTCATGAGCAATATTGGCTTCAAGTTAAAATCCAGTAGGATTCTTTTCTGAGAAAAAGGTGCTTAAACTAAGAATATTTAAGCTATTTTCTGTAGCATTGCTAATAATATTCTTAAAACAAGTGGCTTGCTCTGGTTGGAGAATCCTTCCTCCAAACCCATTTATTCTGGAAAAAAAGTCTTGTTCCTGGTAGACTGAGAGAATATATTGAAGCACACATTGAGCTCCACAGCTTGTGAGAATTGACTTTCTAGGATGGGAGGTTTTGTAGCGTTTTGGGAAAATTAATTTGGTTTTTGTGGGTTTGGGAAATCTTTATATCAATAGGGCATATTCAAATTTTAAAAAAAATGAACACAACAAGAAAAATAAAAGCAAGAAGCTTAGCTCAGCGGTGAGGGGGGCTTGTCATGTATTAATTTTTCATTGCTGTGGAGAATTGTACATACATAATCACTTGATTGCAGTGGGAGTTAGCGAGCTCCTATGGTGTCATTTGCATAAATCTTGTTAAGTCAATGGCAGTTAATGAAGTACAAATGAGCCTGGAGAAGGTGACATGCAAATCGTGGGTGGCAGATGGGAGGTCTGTTTTTGGGATGGCAGCTGTGTGCTCTTGCTTTTTTTTTTTTTTCTTTTATTTCTTTCTTTTTTCTTTTTTTTTTTAATTTTTATTATTTTTTTCCTCTGTCCTGCCCCCATCCCCCCCAGACTGGAATGTAAATAAACACATAAGAACTGGCCTTGACTTTCTGCTCCCAGCCCTTCTTCTCTTTGCCCTTTGCACTTAATCACAGATGCTTACATCATTCTATACTCCAACTACATAACCTTGACTGTTCTTTTACCAAAAACTTGCCAAAATTGGTGTTTGACACGTTGCCTCCACCCTTGGCTTACCCTGGGAGGGTGCTGCACCTCTTGTGCCCCAAATTGCTGCATCATTTAGGGATGACAAACTGGAAGCCTGGATTAGAAATAAATGTTCTAATGGTTAGTGCTGTATTGATGACACAGTGAAAAATTTGCCATCCATGACTTGCAAAGGTGAACTTCAGAATCCATTCTCTTCCCTCAGTTTGCAAATGGCTGGATTAATGGAGAAAGTGGAATATCTTATTCAGGCTTTACTTTTAGGTGATATTTCAAATGACCTTCTTTGCCTGCCAGCTTGGCATATTTAAGTACATTAAAGTAATCTTAATGAAATCAGGTATTTTGTCTTTTTTTTTTTTCCCCTCTGACCTAAAAATGGCAAATATTTTTTATGTCAAGGCATGGGGGTGGCATCACTGATTTGCTATTCATGAAGAAGGGTTTGATTTCTGGATGCACAAATTGCAGTTTTTCCTTAAGATAGGCATAAACAAAGCTGGCACATCCCAACATACATCTGAATTTTATAAAAAAAATTCATTAAACTCAGCAAAGGTAACTTTGAAGATGCTCTCATCAAATGTCAAACTTGGCATAAAAAACCTGTCACTTCTCCTCAGCTCCCTGCAGGTGTAGGTCAGTGTTGCCTCTGTTTCAGTAGTGATTTTCTACTTCCTCTGTGATTTCCTTCTTCCTGACCTCATTTGTGTTCATTTTTAGCCCTAGTTGGGATGTGTAAGCGCCAGTTACACAAATATTACATGGAATAACACACACCATACTGTTACCTTGCTTATTCCATTGAAGCAGTGAGATCATCCTACCTGAAACCTGTTTTCCCTTAAAATACCCACAGCTGTCTGCCCAGCTGCTGGAGCATTTCAGCAGGCACGGCAGTGTCTTGGAAATAGGATTTGAAAAGGGATCATCTGCCACATCTGGTCAGTCAAAGTGATGTCCTTAGTCATCCTCACTCCCACAAGAGCACCACAGTGCTCCGGGCAAGTGTCACATCCGAGACTCGCCGTCCTCACAAGCAGTAAATGCTCTCTGCAGCAGCTTTCCTGCCTGCAAATGTTTACTTGGAGTCTACCAGAAGAGAGAACAAATAAGCAATGATCCTAGCAGCTCTTGCTGCTTAATTCATCTGACTTGACAGGGTGAAAAAGCCCATCTAGGGGTGCATGACAGACAGATGATGCTACAGCCAGTAGTGCCAGGGCTTATCTGATGGCTTCTGTCTGAGTTCAACATCAGGTTGTGTTTTGAAATAAAAGTGGCTAATGCAGGTAAGGACCAAAGGCATTTCAGAAGGAGCATGGTAGCAAACATGTGGAGGGCACACAGAACCCAGGCTTTAATTCCCTTCCTTACAGCTGGGTGTTTCTGCACTGGACCCCCTGTTGCACTGACACACAGACCCAGCCCCTGTGCTGCTGCTTCTGCTCCAAAACAGAGAGTCCCAGAATGGTTTGGATGGGGAGGAACCTCAAAGCCCATCCAGTTCCAACCCCTGCTATGGACAGGGACACCTGTCCCAGGTGGCTCCAAGCCCCATCCAGCCCAGCCTTGGACATTTCCAGGGACCCAGAGGCAGCCACAGCTGCTTTGGGCACACTGTTGCCAGGGCTTCCCCATCCTCACAGGGAGCAGTTCCTTCCCAAAATCCCATCCATCCCTGCCCTCTGTCAATTTGAATCCATTCCTCCTTGTCCTGGCAATCCAGGCCCTTGTGAGACATCTCTCTCCATCTTTCCCTGAGGCTCCCCTCAGGTCCTGGAAGGAGCATTCTCCAGAACTCCTCCAGCTTTGTGTTCTTCCTTCCCCATGCTCTCACCTAGGTTTGTAGACTTGTTTGCAAGCCAGCGTTGGGTGTCTCCAAGGAGCAGCTTTGCCAAAGTCAGAACTGATGTGATTTACAAGGAACTGGCAGATGACATGGTTTGATTTATTTATCTCCAGCGTGAGGTGTAATTTCCTCTGTCACACGTCTGTCTAATCACAGTAATCAGTCTCCAGATCAGCTTGTACAAACACCAGGGTATGGTTTTGAGCCAAATACTCTTAGTGCTGAAATCTTCTGTGTAATTCCTCTGCAATTGTTTATAATCAGAACATACACATTTTGCTGGCTTTTTTTTTTCTTTTTTTTAAATTAGCTGATTACCAGTTATAAAATGTTTTGTACTCACTGTGGTTCTGTAAATTGTTAACTGGTCGCTACCAGTATAATTAAATATTTCAGAGCACTTGGCTATGGTTGCATTGAACTGTGAAGAAATAATGTTATATAGCCAATCAAAAAGAGATACTTGTAAACTCATTTAAAGCGTCAGAGTGTGTTAGGACTATCATGGTGATGCTTATTGCAGGAGAAATTAAAGATACAGTTTTGTGCTAAGAGGCAATACAGAAATTAGTTCCTGAATTAGTTGTTAATTGATTTGGTAATTCCCTGGGGTCTGCATGCTCTTTTTTCCTTTTTTGTTGTTGCATTCAGTTAACAGTGACTATTCCCAGTGCACTTGAAATATTTTTTCCAATTAGATCAAATGTGCCCTTACATCAGAAGAATGGCTTCAGCTCTGTGTACCTGCCTGGAATAATGTTTAATTTGACTGTGAAAGCCCAGTTTGTGGTTTTATCCAGTTGATGAGTATCAGACACCACCCCAAGAAAAGCTGCAGCCAGTCCTTAGAATTTGGAATAAAATAGCAGTACAAAGCTGGACAGCTGGAGCTGGGAGCTCTGGGTGTTAAACTCTTCCCTTACCCAAGGATTTGGTTTCTAGTCCAAGGGCACAGCCCCTTCTGCCCCTTGGCCACAGCAGGCAGACCTGGGCATGAGCCTCAGCCTCTCTGACTGAGGCAGTTCCTCTTTTTCCTCATGTATCCTTCTGTTTGTCCCACTAGATCCTCCCATCTGCTTCCTCCTGCTTTCTGGAGTCTACTGGTTTCCCTTCCTGGGATGTCTGAGGGTTGCAGGAAGGAGCTGAGTTTGTCAGGATTGAATTTCTAATATGCTTTTTAATTAGTCTCCTAATTTTTCAGAGTCCCTAAAACATGAGTTTTCTGGTTTGTGTCTTAAAAAAATGTTATTTTATCTCTAAATACTTTTAATACCTAGACTCTCATACAGTAATAGTTCCAAGCATTCTTAGACCAAGGTGAGCCCTCTACAGCTTTACTTAAGGATCCATAAATGAAATATTACCAATAAACTTCTTGGAGAAATCAACTTTCTGTCTTTTTTATTTACTTCCCATGGCTGTGGCCTCAAGCTAAGGGTGTATTTAAATGTTTATTAGTGTTGATTTGGGCGGGAGGCACACAATTTCAAACATAATATTGAATTTATTTGTGTGAGCCAGCCTTCAAAGTGAGCAAAGGAGAACAGAACCTTGTAGGGCAATGGAAAGTAGCCAGATCACCAACTTTAAAAGCAGAGGGAAATCTTATGTTTCCTAAATGTTTTATAAATGTGTTTCCTAATGTTTTATATGTTAATGCCATATGGGATCATAGATTGTTTCTGACTGCCAATAAGGAGTGTTCAACTCCATCCTCTTTATTTATTCATTTATTTTAAACCCTATCAAAATGCAATGCTCTTGATATTTCATGAAGGAGACAGGGACATACCTGTGGGTTTGAGTAGCAGCTGCTGATTTCCTAGCTGACACATCAGCTGTGATTGTAGCTCTTGTTTATCCTAAAGATTCAAGAGGAGACATTCCAGCTTTTGTTTGGAGTAGATCATTGATCAGGTTAAGCATCCTTGGAGAGACTGTGGAAGGAGAATGGGAGCAGGTAGGAGGAGAGTGCCTGGAGATTATCAGCCTCTACAGAAATGGTAGGGAAAGAGCTTCTCTTATCTAAAATAACCTATTTTTGGAAAAAAGGGGAGAAGATCCCTATTGTATAAAAGGGATCTTTAGCATAAACCAGTCAAGGATTTGTTTTCCAGTGTTCATAAAAGAAATAAAAAAATAAAAGAAATAAAAGAAAGGAGAGAGTACTTGTATTTTTCTGAGGCTCTACCATGAACATCCTCCTCTTATGCCTGGTGCTGGATTCCAGCAGAGAATGAGCTCCCCCAAATTCCAGGATTTTGGGTCCAGTAACAATGCCATGAGTGTGGCTGGAGCCTACAGGAAGCAAGCCAAGCAGTCTGTCTGGTGAGACTATGGAGGATTTAATGCATTTGGGATGTTCTCATCCTGTTCTGTGCTGGGTATTGCAAACCTGGGAGTGCCATAGGACAGAACATGGGGAGGAGGTGTCAGTGCTTCGGTGGAGAGGAGGAGGAGGGAATGAGAAAAAGCAGTGGAGGTGTAAAGGAGAACACCAATTAAAAAAAAACATAATACCAGTTTCAAAAATTTATTGGAATTTTCCAGTGCTGAAATGGTGTAATATATCAGGGTGGCATGTCAGTGTGACATGCAGAGTGACAGCAGTGAGGGCACTGCAGGATCTTCACTGGTGCCCTAAGGGCCTGAGCTGGCCCCTGGCCAAAAGCTTCTGACTTGAGGCTTCAATAGTTACATCTAGAAAATACTTTACAAAATACATCTCTAAAGATGCCATCAGCCAGTAGCTGAGTGCATGAGTTAATAACCACAGGATCAGGATCTCCTGAGCAGGAAGGGACCTACAGGGATCATTGATCCAACCCTGCACAGACACCTCAACAATCCCAGCCTGTGCATCCCTGGGAGCGGTGTCCAAACCCTCCTGGAGCTCTGGCAGCCCTGGGGCCATGCCCAGCACCCTCTGGGGGAAGAGCCTTTTCCTGATATCCAACCTAAACTCCTTCTGTGCTTCCCAAACTCCCTGCAATCCCTTGTGTCAGCAGCAGTTCAGTGCTGGCATGGGGGACATCTCCAATTTAGCCAGGAGAGCAGGGAGAATTGGCCTTTACTGATTTTCAGTGGAAGTGAAATACTGATTTTGGGTGGGAAGGGTCCTTTAAGGATCACCTAGACCAAAACTCCAAATGAACAGGGTCACCATCCCCTGGGCCAGGTGCCATCCAGCATGATGGGCTTGCTCAGGGAAGCAGTGGGAAAGGCCTTTGTTCCGAGGTGAATCCGTGCACATCTGGGCTGGCTTTGGTGGCTGCAGCTCTTCCTCCCAGGGCAGGAGGAATTAGTCCTGAGAAGTGACATAAGAAGATTAAGGAGGAAGCTTATGACAGTTAGCAAGTGAGGTTGCCTGATAGACTTGGGTTGACACAATGATTATTAATACGTTGTAAAGATGTTTTGGGGATTCCACCATATTTGTATGGTTGCCAGCAAAACGTTGACAGTTGCATTGTGGTTAATAAATTCATTTAGATTTATAAGCATTGTTTACAGAACCTGTTCGCCTGCTGAAACTCTAACAGCATCTGTTCCTTCGTACTAATTAACTGCTAATTACGAATGAGCTTTGTGTGTTTGTCAGTATAACTGGCTCATGCATTTTGTAAGGAACATTAACAAATTGATTTACATAGTGGTAAAGCAATCAAAAGAGTAAACTGAACAGCACGCAGTTAAAGCCCTTTAGCCTAATTTTTTGAACAAAGCAAACTTTGGGCATTCTGAATATTTTCATCATTCTTTTGCTTCCATTTAATTGTGTGGTAATTGTGTGTGAATCTGGATCGGGGATGTTGGCCCAGCATCCCTCGTTTCCTGTTTTATTTTGTGGGTTTGTGTTAGTCATTTCATTTTAAAGCGTTGGCACTTCAGTGTGTAACACGTGAGGAAATATTTTCCCCGAGTATAGCTAACAGTGGCAAATTAAAAACAGTAAACAACATGAAAAAGGAATATTGCATGAGGTGGAACAGGGGGTGTTTGAAACATGGGTGCTCTGACTGGTTTGGATCTTTGAAATATGCACTGTGGAAGTCCTTGCCCTTTGGTTTAAATGCTGTTTTCTCTAAACCTGCTTTTATTCAGAAAATCCTCTGACTACAGTAATTATCAGCACATCTTTAGAACACTCTCAGCAGCCAGGCCAGATGTTGGTATTTAAATATTTTGAATTTAAAGGGAATAATTGGCACAGGCTGCCCAGGGAAGCTGTGGCTGCCCCTGGATCCCTGGATGTGTTCCAGGACAGGTTGGATGGGGCTTGGAGGAACCTGGGATAGTGGAAGGTGTCCCTGCCTGAAGGAGGGTGGAATTATATGGTCTTTAAGGTCCCTTCCAAGCCAAACCACTCAAGGATTCTATAATTATAAGTGCAGTTCTTACAAATATAATCTCAGTTTATTCTGCATGACCTAAAACAGGGAGAAAAATCATATAACTTGAGTGTTTTGTTTATTGTAAAGGATCCTTGACGTGGTGATAAATTGGGGATGAGTGTCATGATCAGATGACCTGGATATATTTCAATTACAGATGTCCTAAAGCTGTAAAGTTTGAAATGAACTTTGTTACCACAGTTTGGGAGAGGAAAAAAACAATGCAAACACACTTTTAAACTTTGCAAACACACTTTTTTAACTTTAAACTTTGGGGTTTATTTTTCCTGACTAGAAGCTACTCCAGTGAGGAACAGAGTGGTTTTATACAGACTAAAACCTGCCAGGAAAACTCAATTGATTTTTTGATAGAATTTCCAACTTAGTGCATGAAGCAAACATAACAGATGTAAAATATTTTTATACAGCCTCACTACATGTTAATTGAGAGTTTATCCAAATGTGTTTGGCTAAAAGCTGCCATATGGGTTGGATCTGGTCTGTGAGGGTGTAAACAAGCTCTAAAGCCAGAGTGTGGTCAGGGCTGGCTGTGGAAGGGGACTAAACCTTGCTCAGCTCTGGGGACAGTGCCATGTGTCTGCTTGAAAATGTACCTTCATCCTTTTTTAAAAGCCCCAGGAAAACAAGGGCAGCGTGGGAGAACAAACTGGAACAGAACCTGGAATAAAACCTACCTGCTTAAACTTCTGCTGCTTTAACCCAAATTTGGAAGGGCTTTTGGTTTTATGTGCTTCTGCTACCCCTCACCAAGACACTTCTCCTGGGACCCCCAAAGACAGGTTCCTGTGCCTGGATTAAAGCCAGGATCTGACATGGAGCCTTGAACACATTGTGGCTGTTCCTGGATCCCTGGAAGTGTCCAAGGCCAGGTTGGATGGGGCTTGGAGCAGCCTGGGAGAGTGGAAGATGTCTGGATGGGCCTCGGGGTCCCTTCTAATCCAAACCAGTCTGGGATTCTGTGATTTCAGGATTAATACTGTAGGAGAAAGCTGCTGAACTCAGGGGCCTGGCAGACCATGGAATGTTCTCTACCAGGAAAAATAAAAGCTTAGTGATTTCGGTTTTCTTTAAGGAGGAGGGTGTGGATTTTCTTTAAAGAAGGGGAGAGGCTGTTGAGCAGTGAGATTATGTAGGTAGATCTGAGCACTGAGTCCATTCCTTTCCCCTTTATAACTAATATGAGTCTTTGTCACAAAAGAAAAATACCAAGACGTACCATTTGTGGAAGGGTTTATAGTACAGTATATCACCCTATTATGAATGACAGTATTTAAATGGTTGGGTAGAGAACTGCAGAACTGCTACAAATCAAGGAGCTAGATTAACATCTAATGCTCTCTTCTCTGTGAATATTTGGGGGGGGATTAAGGAATCTTCAAGTGCAGGAGGTATTGGAAAGAAAAATCAACTAAAATCACCAAAGTGGTTGAGTTGTTTAGAAATCAGAAATTCTGCTGTCTGAATGAGCAATACATTGGAACAGAGGAGAATTGAAGAGTAGGGATTGTTTAAGGTGGCAGGTATCATCACTTTAGGAATCAAAATTGTACAGGCCAAATTAAAAACAAAACTTCTCCTGAGGCGGAGAGATGCACTCAAAATCCTTGACTAAAAGCTGAGCTTTGAGCAAACTGGGTGAAAACTCTCCTTCAAGGATGCAAACTGAGTAAATGCAGAGATATGTATGGTTGGTGTGTTTAATGTTAAGTACACGAGTCTGAAGATCTGGAGGTGTTGTGTGTGTAAAAAAAAAGACTTTTTGTGTGAAGGGTATAGATTTTCAGATTTCCTGTGCTGTGTGAGCTGCACAACCCCTTCCTGCTGTGGCAGGAGAGATGTGCATCCATCCAGTGCTGAAGTGTGTCCAGTGTTCTGAGAACTGACATTTTGTGTTTGCTTAAGCTAATGCAAGGCAAGGAACTACTTGGGAATGTTTTATGAATTTCCCCTTGGCACAGCAAATGTTGGGAATTCGTGGCAATGCTGGATTTGTAGATAGGTGCACAATCACTGTTGTTTAACCTTGCAGCACAGTGATTGCTCTAAGTAGCTCCTGACACAGATTAAATCACAGTTCCAACTAAAGGATGCTTTTTAATGTTGATTAAAAACATTGTTTTTACCACCACATGTTGTGGTGTTTTGAAGCAAGAGGTTTCTTACCTGTTTGTGCAGCACAAGAATTCCAAGCTCTCTATTTTCTGCAGCAGGTGAATGCAGACAAACACAAGGGGCTTTGAAGTCAAGAGAAGAGGGGAAAGAATGACAGTGGGATAGAAAACAGAAACTGAGGGACTAGGCCCAAATGGAAAGTTGTGCTGCTGTGAGAAGCAAAATCTGTGTTAAACAGGTGAGAGGGAGGAGGGAAAACATTGAACAAAGACACAGAAGGAGATGGGAAGTGAGAATAAAAACCAGGTGATGCTATCAATAACATCAGGAAACTTGAGGGTCTCTGAGGGAGCAGCCCAGCAGTGCCCAGAGGTGTTGGTTCTGGAGGTGCTGGTATCTCCAAGCAGGAAGCACCATGATTGATTCCTGTCTGGAAGTGACACCTCAGTGCCCCTGGAGCTCCTTGTTGGTGCCTGGAGCTGGTTCCAGCTGATCACTCCCAGAGCTCTGGGTCTGTAGAACAGACTCCCTGGAGCTGATGCATTCATGCTGTCAGAGTGCTGAGCTTCCCACTGCTGGAGTGTAGGTCCAGAGTAGTTCTGGAGCTCTTAAAATGTTTGTCTGAAATACAATGGGAATTTGAAACCACGGAGAGTAAAGAAAGAGGAAATGAGGAGAGGCAGCATCTCTCTGCCTGGGGTGTGGAAGGACTGAATTTAACAGGATGACTTGAGGGCAGATCAGCTCTCAGACACACTTAGAGAAGGGTGGTGCTGGACAGAAGCTCCAGGGAGCAGTGAATCTTCCCTGTGTTATACTGGTGTGTGCTTGGAGAACTTGGCTGCCAAAAAGGCCCCAGTCCTGAACTCAGGGCATGGATTGGAACTTCTAAAATCAGGTTTGGTTTAAGGTTTGCTCTTTCACCAGAAATACTTTTTTGCATAGGTAATTTCTCCCCCAGCCTCTGTGAATGGTGTCCTGGTCCCAAAGAGCTCTGGAGTGGCATCAGCAGAGGTGGCACAGGAGTTTTGCTGCACTGTTCAGGTGCCTGCTTGGCTTCCCCTTGCTCTTGTTCTCTCCATTTCCCACTCCAGCATGGAGACAGGTGAAGGATGGCTGAGGCTTGGAGCAACCCAGTCTAGTGGAAGGTGTTCACAAACTGCTGTGTGGTTCTTTTGTTTGCTTTTAGCTGTTCTAGGTAGGGTTTGTAGATTTACATTTGGTATTTTAAATGTTTTGGGTTTTTTTTGGAAGGTCAGTGAACATCTCAGGTTTCTCTGTTAAAAATAGATTCAAACATAGAATCACAGAATGGTTTGGGCTGGAAGGGCCCTTAAAGCTCATCTCATTCCACCCCCTGGAACACTTTCCAATAGAAGGATAAATTACATGAGGATTTTTTCACCCTGCCTCATCAGTGGGGATGGGAACAACATGTGCTGTGCTGGTACCAAGTGCAGGTGTGCTCCTGCTCCATCCTCCAGCAGAATGTTCCACCTGCAGTCTGTTCTCTTAAATCAGGTATTTTCAGTGTTGCAGACACATATGAAACTTCACAAAGCTTGTCAGAACACCCCCTTGGTGTTCCTGTCCCTCCACTGAACTTGGTTGATGTTGAACTTAAAGCTCTGAAAGGCTGGAAAGGTGACTTGAGGTGGTGTCTCTTAGAAACCTGTTGAAAATGCAAACAGAAGCATCATTTTAAAATCCTTTTGGTTGGTGTAGGACTGATGTGATGGATATGAAATGTTTGTTAAAATTAAGAAATTATCAACTCTTTTAATAGCAGGGGCTTTCTCTCTGCCTGCACCTTTTCCTTGCTGCCATCTCACGTACCTTGGCTGTTCTCTGGAGATGGAGGTGCTGCTGTAGGAAGAGCAATCCTTGGGTTACATGCCAAAAAATGAGAGCATTAATCTGGGGTGAAAACTTTATTTACATTTCCCTTTGGGTTTATTGTTTGCTTTCACCAGCATAGCCAGGACTGTGGGACTCTTTCTGCTGTCCAGGCACTCAGCTATCTGCCCTCCTTTCTTTGAGTGGGGATAAGCACTTTGCTATTCTTTTCCTCAGCTTCTGTTTCCACATAACAAGATTTCCATGTAAGTGCAGAGAAGGGGTTTGTTCCTTGTACAACCAGGGTTAAATAAAATTCTAAAATAAAAATAATTTAAGAAAATATTAAAAAAAAAAAGGGAGGAGGGTAAGACACCAACCTACACAGAGCAAATTTCTCTCCTTAGCCCCAGAAATTTCTGTGTGTGTGTGTCCAGCAGCCTGACAGGTTTCAGGAGTGTGTTGGGAAGAGTCCTTGATTGTGGGATTGTGGGAGCTCCTGGTCAGAGCTCAGAGGGGCATCCATCCTTCCCTCCTTGCAGGCTCCACAGAGCATTCCCTCCTGGCAGGGAGGGGTGGCCTGGGGTGCTGTGCAGGGAAAAGGCACCTCCTGTGCCCTGTTTCAGAGGTTTGGAAGGACAGGAGTAGGAAATGGAAGTGGCTGGTTACACCTGCTTTCCGTTTCCTTTAATTATCTCCCCACTGTGTGCCTGTCCCTCATTAATGGGGATTGTGTCTCGTGCTGCCTGGGAAGAGCTGGCCCCATTAAACCAGTTATAATAGCAACAAATTAATGCTCCCCTGGCCTTTTTCCTGGGCTGGGTAAAGGATAATACATCAGCACAAACCACTTGGACATAGCACAATTTAAATATTTTAGCGATGCCTTTCTGTACGTAACCGACCAATTTTCTCCCAACTTCTTGGCAGTGTTGGTTTTCTAACTTTGCTGCCCAAGAAACGTGGCTTTCCCTGTTATTTAGATTTGAGGTTGGTTCCCTTTCAGCTGAAAGGGATCCCAGCAGTGGTGCTCCAAGTAAAAATGACTTTGTTCTCTGCTATGTTAAATTGGCTGGTTAATTCTGGTGTTATTTACCCTGTAATTCATTAGTTTTACTCTACCATTGGCAGCTGACAGGCTGTAATTTCATGCCTTGCAATAAAAGATGTCTCATAATCTGCTTCATTTAGCAGCAAGAGAATTTAATGAAATTAACTGCAGTCCTAATTATGCCAGTGAATACTAAAGACTGCTATCAAGTTTCCTCAGAAAAGGACAAGGTCCACCTTATGAAGGATTTAGAATATAATTTCCTGGGAAAAGTTGCAAATGTCTCCTTCTATTGGCCAACAAGGGCCAATTACAAGTGCTGATACGACTTTAATGAACTAGTTTGTTCTGAGGATATCTCACAAGGAACAATAATTTTTTATTTTTTAGCAAGTTTTTAGAGGTTTCCCAGAACAGCTGATCTCAGAGAATTCGGTGGTTTGCTTCTATTTTGAAGCCTTCCCCCCTATCTTTTGTGGTGCCTTGCACTGAGGGTTAGGAAATGAGGAGGAGGCAGCTCAGGTGTGGGGTGAGGGGAATGGGGTTTGGAGATCCTAACCTGGAGGACCCCGGGAGATTTGTCCTCACGTGCTGTGATTCACTGGAAGTTCATAGCTCAGTTACACAAGCAGCACAACCTGCTGGCATGAGAAAACTCAGGAGGGAACACAGGAAGGCTGGGCTGGATGGGGCTTGGAGCAGCCTGGAATAGTGGAAGGAGTCTCTGCCCATGGCAGGAAAGTTTAAGGTCCTTTCCAATCCAGACCATTCCAGGAGTTCTGACATTGCATGAAAGGAGAAGGATTGATCCCGAGGAGCATTCCAAGGGCTGAGGCACCTCTCTGTGATTTTCTCAAAGGTTTCTACTGATCCACGTTTTTTGTTGCTGTTGTTGTTGCACATTCCTGACTCTGCACTGCAAAAGTCTTTCTCTATTAGCTGGCAACATTTCCTTGATTCCCATTCCAAAGCATTGGTCGATGCATTTGCCAAATGTGCTCTGCCTGCCTCCTGAGCACCGCCACACTCCGACAACAATGATGTGAGATGTAACCGCCAGTTTATGGCTTAAATGATGTTAAATGTAGTTAATTGGAAAAACTTTTAACTGCAGAGAATTTCCCTGTGAATAGCCTTCATAATAACCATCTCTCTATAAAACGCAAAATGCTTTGCTCACAAGGACAACGGGACTATAAAGGTGAAGTGTATTGATCAAATTACCTGAGATAATAAACTTCGGATGAATAACTCCTCTATTGATGAATGGGACAAGTCTTCCCCTTTTTTCCCTAATCCTCTTGGTGTGATGGGAAGGCAGTGGAGAGAATGGTGTTGCAGAGTGTGGGGTTGTTTCAAGCCTAGTTTATGTTTTTAAGTTGAGGAGCTGCGTGAAATTGTTAATGGAGAACGGCATTGGATTTTTTTACTGTTTCTTTCTTTTAAGCTGTAATTTGTTGAAAGTACAATCATCTTCCTTTAGATAAAAAGTTATAGGACCACATAAAAGTGAATATGTATGGGGGAAGAGACTCAAAATGGTCATTATTTGCACCAAAGCTGGATAAAGAGGGAGCAGTGAACTCCTCCGTACATGTTGGTGAAGATGGAGGTCAGAACACAGCTGGATTTGTGCTTGTGTCAAAACAGAGAAGAATTACAGCCCCAGAAAAGAGGGAGAATGTGGTGGAGAGGAGCTTGGAAGCAAATGACAGGTTCTGGGTTTTATTGCTTGGTGCATCCTCATTCCTCTGCTGCAGGGATTTCATGGGATTGTTACAATTATGGGAAACAAAGGGAAGGGGGTGGCTGAATCTGCCTTTCCCAGCAGCTTGAGTTTGGGATTTGACCAGAGGTGTCAGCTACCTTGGCAACTTCAGATAAATAACTCCAAATAAATCTAATGCAGACCTTAATATTTCAGAATGCAAACAGAAAACTCTATTTTTATTCAACGTATACTAATCCTCTGTAATTGTGTTTATTGGGTGAAGGATTAAATGAGAGCTGCAGGGAATGGGATTGATTTAAAGATTTTGGTAATGGAACAGGGAAGTTGGAAGGAGATGATCTTTAAGATCCCTTCCAGCCCAAACCATTCTGTGATTTTGAAACATTTTCAAAATTATTGGTCAGAGTGGGGAGGGACGATACAGGTGATTCAGACATGGGTGATTTTGCAGTGTGGTGTGCTGCTGCCAAGTAAAAATGCTGGAAGTTCAAAAGAAGTTCAAAAGATCTCAGGGATCTGCTCAGCAGATTTTGGTGGGAAGAACTCAACCATAAAAGCTTGGCATAAGCCTTCCAACTTAATGCAAAAGGGGAGCAAGGAAGTAAATATGTTTTGGATTTGGACTTGGTTATGGTGAGGGAAGGTGTGGAGTTGATATTCAGAATAGCACAGGAGCTCGTGGTGGGTGATATTACTGTTTGTCGTGTTACCTAGAAGATAAACAAAGTTGAGTTGGCTGCTCCATGGGTTTATGGTGTTTAAGAATTTTTATTTTCAGATTTTGAAAGGCTCCATCAAAGTAGACAAACCTTTAATTGTAGCTGAATTTGTCCTTGTGATACACTTTAAAATCATGGGACAGCAATTGGAATTGAAGTTGTTAAATTATGGAGTCTCTCTGTGAAGTCTGTGTAACAAGGTATTTTTATCTTCTTTGGGAAGTCTTGAAAGACGGAGCTGGGCAAGGTGGGATATAAGGAAGGCCTTGGGTATCAGCAGGACAAACGAGGAAGGGAACCAGGCACTGGAATGGGTTTCAGAAAAGCACTGTCACACCTGAGCATCACAGGAGTGAAGTGAACCATTGAACCACACCATTCAAGTCCAAAACCATAAGTATTAGTAAAAGAAATCCTGTTTAATAAGGCAATAACCAAGACTGTATAGTAAGACTGAATAATAATAATCATCAAGGCCCAAATATTAGTTATATATAATAATAATAATCATGTTTTTGCAGTGAAAGGCTTAAATAATGTGTGTCACCCAGCATGATTATTTGACTGTGTTGTCTTATTTCATTTGGTGCATATAAATTATGGAAAAGTGACCTAAAAGGTCATACACCATGAATGAACCAAAATCTTGTGTCATTAATACACTTCACAGAGATTTGAAATAGGACTTAGTGTGAGAAACAGACCCAGAGCTGGAATCCCTTGTTCTACAGAGTGGAAGAAATTATTCTTTAAAAAGTTCTGATGTGAAACATCATGTGAATGTCGTCATCTTGTTGTTTCATATAAATATGGATAATTACAGATACACAAACTCACATATAGATGAGACCTCTCTCTATAAAATATGTAAGTAAAGAACATTATCCTGTAGAAATGGAAAAGCCAGAGCAAAGGGCAGCCGTAGCAAAACGTGGATTTGAGAATATCCATGGATTCAAAAGGTGGGAGCGAGACAGGTCTGCAGCTTTGGAAAGAGATTAAGAGGAGCCTTCTTTTAATGGGCAGGATTGATTCTGCAGGGATGTTTGAGCCTGTGTCAAACACGAGGCATGGGGGCAAGAACTCGAGCTGGAGGAGAGGCCAAGCACCACAGGAGCGCAGCTGGAATCTGAACAGTGATAAAACAGACATTTTTATTATGTTACATGCAAAATTCAGCTCATGTTATTAGCAAGCTTTAGCTTGGCTGAGGGGTTTTAGAGTTCGTCGTTCTCATTTTCCTGGCAACCTTCAAACTTTGGAAGAATACCGTCCAGTTGACACTGCTGAGCTGCACCACCAAACTTTCAGCACCCAGAATGAAAAGCTCAGTTGGGAAAATGTGAAGCAGATCAGAAGCCCTGGGAGGCAGCGAGTTGGTGTGACAAGGAGGCTTTGATGTCCCTAATGCCCATTGTTTAATGCTGGGGGTTTGCTTTTAAATGCCAATGCACAGCATGGAGGCCTGGCCCTCCCATGGCGCCACAGAGGGTGCCTTGGGTGGCAGGGGGGAAAGAAAGGAGGAATCTTCCATCCCACCAGCACAAAGTTGACAGGGACGAAGGCTTTTGGAGATCTTTTTTAAGAGATTGTGGGGCAAAGCGTGCAAACCCAAAGCCGGCGTGCTGTGCGTGCGGGCGTGCAAGGGAAAGGTAGCAGTCAGTCAGGTTTTATCTCTTAATGAATAGAGACTGCTGAAGTAAGGGTTAGGTAATTGAGTTTATAATTAATTAGCCATAACCCTCATCAGATAAAGCAGTTGTCGAGATTTTTTTTTATCTCCTTTCTCTCCCCAGGGCCTGCCCTTCTTTGTCCTTGCGCTGACAGCCAGCACTTATCTCAGGCCTTCTCCATCCCGTGCCCGTCAGCCCCTCCTCCCCTGGGCTGGGCTTTGGTGGTCAGCAGGGCCCTGTATTGTCCTGCCAGGATCCCAATCAGCCTGGCTGTCGTGGTGGGATGATGAATTAGCAGTAGGAGTTAACGTGTAGGTGAGCTCCAGATCCGAGTCCTGATAGCTCCCGCCCGGCTTCTGTGCGTTCGTCACCCTGCCCGGCGCTGATCCGCCACTGACACTTTGCAACAAAGAGGTTAAAAAGGTGGATTTAGCCAAAGAAATGGGGCATTTCTCCAGAAAGTTGGGATGCTGACAAAGGACCCTTAATTTCTGCCATGCGATTCACCTCGACAATACCGGGAAAATAAATTAGATTTTGCTCTGTTTTCTTTTGGTGGCCTTATCACCCTTATGTTGTGGGTTGAACTGGTTTGCTTGCAGGAGGGGAGAAACTTCAGCCACCTATCTTAAAAAGCATCAGGATTGTAAAAGGTGTCGAGTCCCTGCCCCTTTAGATGGATGAAGGGGACTCGGATGTCAAATTTCTCCTCCATCAAAGCCCTGTCCTTTCACGGATGCACCGGGGGAGAGGAGCTTTCCTCCTGTGTTTACAGTTGGCTGGTGGCACTGGGATGGGTTTGTAGACAGGTTACCTGCTGGAGGAGAACAAGGCTCAGGAGCAAGTCTGTGGCTTTTGCCTTCATCTGGAGTTTTTGAATTGGAGATGAAGACTTTTGCATCACAGTATTGACTCCAGGCTTCGAATGAGCACTGGTTCTCCTTGATCTGAGAGTCAGCACTAGGAAATGTAACTCAAGTCTCTCAATGCAAGAAAGGCTTGATTCTTTTTGAAAATACATAAAGCTTTATTCTTCTGTGGTCTCTTTAATAGACTGGTAAAGTTTTCCTCTTTCTTTGGCATTTCAGCAGCAATATACATTTTTAGTTTGACTGCAAGTCTTTTGGGATTTGAGCTTCCATGGGCACACCTACCCCTTTCTAGGATCTTCCTGGAAGTTGGATTAGTAACATAAGCTCCATTTAAGATGGCACAGTGCAAATGCATAAAAGACATTGCTGATGGCAGAGTGAAGCTGTTCCAGTTTGGAATAACAGCTTGGCCTAGTGGGTCGTAGAGCCCTGCAGCTGCTGTGCTGGGATGTTTGTGGTTTGTGAAGCCCCTCAGTTGTGCAGGATGTGTATCTCATCCCAGCACAGGAAAGCAAATCCTCATGTACCTCACTCCTAGTTGATAGGAAGGGTGGAGGAAGTTTGTCTGTGGCATGTTTGAGACAGGAGAAATTCCAGTTGCGGCTGCAGAAATGTGTTCTTTCCCACCAGGTTCAAGTATTGGAGCAAATATCTAAAGGGGCTGTGAAATCTCCACCTTTGGAGGTGGCTCAGAGTTTTGAGTTTGCATCCTGCCACTGGAGATGAACCAGAGGGAGCAAAGAGCCTCCTCATCCCCTGAAGAGACACTCAGTTGTGTGTTCTGTAAGTGAGAGAAACCAAGCATGAACACAGTGGAAGGAAAGAACATAATTATCACCCCTGATGTAAGAACTGCGCCAAAATGTTTTCCAGGTTGAGGATTTATATTGCAAATGAACATCAACCTTGGATGGTGTTACCTCATGCAGAAGGGTAACTAAATGCACATTATTTTTAATTCTGTGGAACAGTGGAAGGAAAAAGCTTTTGCTCTGAATTTTCCTCTGAAATGTAAGAGATGGGGAAATTCTATCCCTGAACAATTTTTTTTAAAGCAAAGCTGGCAGTGTCTTCTGGAAAACATGTGAGGATAAATAGGATGGATTCAGCTGGGTTGGTCTCATGTTCACATGTTTGGTTTTATGATAGAAGAAAATTCTTCTTGTTTAGATTTTTATTTTGGATTTTGGATTTTTTATTTAATCAACAGCATATTGCAAATAGAGATATAAAAAAACCTATCATTTATATAGAGGCTAATAAATGTATGTTAATGTAGTTGTTTCAAGTTTTTCTTTTGAAAATGCACTTTTTTTTTTCTTAATGCCCATTATGCTATAGATATTAGAGAAAACTTGGTATAGTAGATCAACTCAGTTTCAGGCTTTTTAGTTGCCTTTGGTAAAGGAAATGATGTGCTTTGTACCTAAAGGAATGTTTAAATCAGGTTTTAGCTGTGATCTTCAAGTGTTCAGATCTTCAGAAGCAAGTGGAGTATATTACAGGACAAGTTAAAGAGTATCCATACTTTAATTGATACTAAGATTTATTGATGCTAAATAGAGAGTTAAGGAGGAAAGAAATGAATAGGATTTTGTCGCCTTCCAGAACTTAGGAAATAGGCCCATAGATTGGGATAAGGATAGTGAGAGATCCTTTACCATCTGCTCCCTCTATCCATGGGGTCAGTCCTTCAGGA